>NW_004444122.1:1804797-1812106 GCF_000243295.1 Trichechus manatus latirostris | reverse complement strand
TTTTTTTTTTTTTTTTTGGTTTTTTGGTACTATGCAAAGAGTGCCCTCATGTAAACTATGGACTTTAGTTAGTAATAATGTATCAATATTAGTTCATCAATTATAACAAAAGCACCATGTCAATTCAAGATACTAGTAATAGAAGAAACTGTGGGGGTGGGGGTGGGGAAGAAGTACTATATGGGAATTCTCTGTACTATCTTTAAAACTAAAACTGCTCTAAAAAATAAAGTCTATTAATTAAGGAACACGTACACACACAATAACATCACTACACACAAATGACAATGGCTAAAATTAAAAATAATGACAACACCAAATGCTGGCAAGTATGCAGAGAAACTGGAAGAGTATAAAATATATAGAGAAAGGATGATGCCCTTGAAGATGTGACAGTAAAGGGGAAGAAGGAAGTAAGAGAAGAAAATAAAAGATCCTAGAGGTAGGAAAGAAAAATAACTCATGCCAACTCTCTCCATTCCTCTCCCCCCAACATCAATTAAGGAAGTTGCATTTCCCTATAATGACAGAAGCAGCTCTCTTGAACTAGGAATTCTATCCACAAAATGTCTAATTATAGAATAATCAAACTAACTCTATATAAAACTACTCTAAGAAGAAAATTTAAAATATGAATCATAACATATTAGCTGATGAGCATTCTCAAAAAAAAAAAAAAAACATGAAGCAGAATAAAGCTATAATGTAACACTCTAAACTGAATGAAATATCCTCAAACTAGCCCTTGGATATACTAAAATGAAAACCAAAACTCAAAGGCTAATAGCTGAAAGGTACAAAAAAAGAGAAGGGGCGGAGGGAGAAAGAGAAAGAGAGAGAGAAGCAATGAGACTCAGGAAAGAAATTGAATAAAAAGACCAAAACCATCTCAGAAATAAAAAATAAATTATAAGATGCTCAAGGGAGAATAGAGTCAAATGAAATTTTAATAAGGGGCATTGAAGAAAGGCAGGAAAACAGCCGAGAAAATGAAATTGAGTTAAGGAAAAAGGTGGTTGGAATGGAATTCAGTACAATATACATGTGATTTAAGTTCCTGAAGAAGAAAAATAAAACAAAGAAAATGAACTAATATTTAAAACTGTAATCCAAGAAAACTTTGTTAATATAAGAGAAAGTTAAGTCTACATATTGAAAGGGAATTTGTATGCCTTGGAAAATTCATCTGGAATGATTAATTCCAAGACACATATTAGTAAAACTATTAGACTTTAAAGACAAAGAAAAATATCCTCAGGGCTTCAAGACAAAAAGATCAAATTTTTTATAAAGGTAAGAAAACTAGGCTGGCAACAGACTTCTCAAGGGGAACATAGAGAGCAAGGCAACAGTGGAGAAATATTTTCAAGAAGCCCAAGGAAAGATAGTATGAGCCAAAGATTTTTCAGCCCAGCCAAGCTGTCCTCCAAGTGTCAAGGCTGTAAGAAAACAGTTTTGAATGTGTAAGAACGCAGGGGAGACTGTACTCATATGTCCTTCCTGAGGAATCTACATCCAATCAAAAAATGACCCAGGAAATTTCAGCAAAAAGAATAATAATTAGTGGTGGGGAGGGGTGGGGGAGCAGGAAACCTAAAACTGAATGCAAACAGAAAAACAAACGAAAAAGAAGCCAACTGTATTTCAAATGAATAACATAAGAATCAATGCAAGTAACTTTTCAACACGATAATATGGCTATATACCCTCAGCCTAGGGAAACAAAAGAATTGCAAACAAATCTGGAACTCTTTTCATAGGTTTGTTTTATATAGTAGTATGGATATAACGATCCTGAAACCATTTTATGCCTATTGTGGCATTGAAAAAATGAATGAATGTGTTGATTTTGTATGGACTTACAATGGAAGAAGGGAGGTATGGAATGAAAGAAGATAAAGAACAGCCCTGTTTGATTTGAATGGTATATATAAATATATACATGTTTCCTACTCTTTCTGAAAAAGCCCGGAAATAATGATACTCTGTTAACAGTGAGCACACCTAGAGCCCAGATCTTGGTCTCTAAATATTATCCCCCACTAACAAGAGCTAGGTTTCCTGGAGAATGACCAATTCAAGGGCTAGGGGACAGAAAGTACAAGATGAGCCTGAAATAGCTTGTTGCGCCAAAAAGTAACAAAGTGCTAAAACAAACAAACAAATGCTGGGGATATGTCAGAAAGACAAAGAAATAAGTTTAAAGGGGATCCCATTGGTCAAACCTGGTATAAAAAATGGCGTGGTGGGGGGTCTGACCTCCTTTAACTTCATGAGGGGGAAGGAGAATCAAGATCAACAGTCCAAGGCTGAGTCCTATGGGGCAGAAGTCAGATATACCTCCTCTCTCCAACCTTTTTACCAATTCTTACACCAGCCGTCCCTCCCATGGCACTACTTCTCTGTTCAGTTCAATAATTCATTGCAATGGCCACACAGGACTCACAGACCATACTCACAGTTATGGGGTTTGTGATGGCTAAGATTGTGTGTCAGCTTGGCTGGGCCATGATTCTCAGTGTTTTGGCAGTTGTATAATGTTGTGATCACTTCCCTGTTGAAACTTGATACGCGATCACTCCCATGATGGGATCTGCTGAGTGGTACTGGTGACGGCGGTGTCCGTGGTGGCTTACTGCCCACTCAGCCTTCATCTCTCCACCCTCTGCTGCCTAGTTCCTTCCTGCTCATCTTGCCAGGGCTTTTGCTTGTTCTAGATTCTGCAGCTGGCGCCAGTTCATCTGACCTCCAGTTCTTGGGAGTTGAGCTAGCAGCTTGCCTGCTGATCTTGAGATTCATCAGCCTTCACAGCCTGCTACAGCCCTGCTCTCTGGCCTGCCGATCTTGGGTTCACCAGCCCCTGCAGCTTCGTGAATCAGGAGAGTCCTCTTTCCTGTCCTACAGACTTGGAGTGGCAGCCTCTAAAAACTGCGTGAGCCAGTTCCTTGATATAAATCTCTCTCTCTGTCTCTCTCTATATATGTATATATATACATATATTTACACTTTACTGGTTTTGCTTCTCTAGAGAACCCAGCCTAATACAGGGTTTATTAGGGAAGTGACAGGTTACAATCTAGGATCAGAAACGACTCAGGATACAGTTCTTCAATCAGAACAGCCTCTTCTCAGCCATGCCTGCAGAAAGGCCTCTCTGACCCTCGGCCCCTTGGCCTCTTGCCTCTCAGCCCCTTGGCTCTTCACCCCATATGGTAGAAGGGACTTTTCAGATGTGATTATGTTAAGGGTCTTGAGTTAGGGAGATTATTGTGGAGTATCCAGTGGGCCCTACATGTAATCATAAGTGTCCTTATAAGAGTAAGGCAGAGGGAGATTTGACTGCAGAGAAGAAGAAGTCAGTGTTGGGCACGATGCTACACTTCTGGCTTTGAAGATGGAGAAAGGGGTCAGGAGTCAAGGAATGCAGCTGTAGAAGCTGGAAAAAGCAAGGAAATGAATTCTCCCCTAGAGCCCCCAGAGGGAACGCGGCCCTACCAACACCTTGATTTTGACTTAGTGAAATGGATTTGGACTTCTGACCTGCAGAACTATAAGAATAAATGTGTGTTGTTTTAAGCCACCAAGCTGGTGGTGATTTGTTACAGCAGCCATAGAAAACAAATACAAACAGTAATGGATTATAACTCATCGAATAAAATAGGAATCCATGAATCCATTCTAATGGTAGGTAGGTAGGTACATAGGTAGGTAGCTAAGTAGGTAGATAGATGAAGTAGGTGAGTGGGTAGGTGGATGGGTGGATGGATGGATGGATGGGTAGATGGTAGAGATATAGATAGGTAGATAGAAAGAATAAATGAACGTCAGTTGAGGGAGAGGAACAGCTCTTCCTTACAGTAGAAAGCTGACTGATAAATATGGAAGGAGTGATGCAAAAATCACCATTTTGCAACCGTCATAGTGAATATTGGTTTAAGCCAGAATCATCAATGGATGCTAAATCTATGGGGATAATTTGATGAGAATTGGGGGAAATCGTACCTACACTGTTAAGTAACACCTTGATCAAGTGGTCAAAGTTAATATCACAGTAAGGGTAGATGGATATTGTGTATCTCCAGATAAGACACCCTGAGAAGGACACAGCATCACTTTGGTAAGTGCTCTGACCAAGGATGAAAAACATGAATCTAATCACGAAGAACCAGTGGACAATACAAGTAGAGGAACATTTTATAAAATAACTGACTTGAATTTTTCAAAAATGTCAATTTCATGAGAGGCAAAGGAAGGCTACAAAACTATTCCGCATTAAAGGACACCAAAGAGAAATGGTAAGTGTTATGCAGTATGTAGGTCTGGATTCTGTACTGAAGGGGAAAAGTACTATTAAGAATATGAAATGATATTAAGAATATTATTGGGATAAGTCAAAATTTAGACTATGGATGGTAGGTTAGGTAAAATGATTGTATCAATGTCCATTTCCTAAGTTTAATACCTGTACTGTGGTTATGTAAAAAATATCCTCATTGTTAGGAAATACATACTGAAGTGTTAAGGAGCAAAGGGGCATGACATCTGCAGCCTGGGAGAAAATATTTACAACAAATAGTATAAACATTTAACAATCCTACAAATCAATGAGAAAAAGCAAAAGTAACCCAATAAAAAAGTGATCTTATAATATGCATAATAAATAACAAAAAAATACACATAAAAAGATACTCAACTTTCTAGTAATTGGAGAAATACAAAATAAAACAGTGAGATACCATTTTTTAACTATAGACTGGAAAGAGTGAGTTTGGAAATATAAAATATTTGCACTTAAATGGGAAATTGTAGAGCTATAAAATAATGCAGCTACTTTTGAAAAAGAGTTCACCTATGATCCACGTGTACACAAATTGGCAGGTACAATGATGTTCATTACAGTGATGTCTAAAGTGGAAAACTAGAAGCAACATAAATCTATGTAGAAATATGGCTAGAAACTCAAGACATTTCATTTAGTAAAAAAAAAAAAGTTGTAGAATGAGATTACATATGCAATTTAAAAAGTCAATGATAGTAAATAAATAATACAATATCATTTTATAGATCTACCTATCCATATCAAAAATTATGTAAAAGCAAGGGAAATGGTTTTAAAGTATATACTACATTGCAAATAGGAACTCAAGGTGGGGAGAAGATGAAGATTTCTCAGAAGTGATTTCTGTTTTATCTATATTGTTTTGTTTTTTGAGAAGGGAAGTGTATTCCTATATCGCTTATGTAATTAAGGATTACATGCATAATTAAGAATTTTATATGTAACTAAGCATAATTTTAAATTATAAGCAGCAGTCTTTACCTCCCCCAAGATCATTTATAAGTCAGTTTTCTTTTCTGTCTTCTAATGAACCAGCTGTTGTTAGCATTGTGGATGAGAGCTGCTCACTGGATGGTGGTCTTCTCTGCCAGGCTGCCTTCTATTTTTACTCTTCCTGGCACCTCTGGGCATCCTGTTTAAATCTGTAATATCATGATTTGGAAATTTAATCCAGGTGAGGACAAAGGAAGAGTGTCTCTGCATTTAAGTAGTTTGGGTATTTATACACTTTCCCAGTTCAAATGTGTGCCCAAGAACCTCTTCTGTCTTAGTATCTGTGGTTCTAAATACATTAGAGAAAATTGGCAAGAAACATGAGGGTATCAATGGTGGAGTCTGTGTAATTACACACTTTTGCAGCACTGTCCTTGAGGGAACATTGCAAAATTATAATACTTCTCTTCCCAAGCCTGATGACTAGAAAATCTGAGTCTCTCATGAGACCACAAAGTCTCCTTAAGAGTGTATGTGATGCCCTGTGTAATTCCTGATGGACTTAAAATATTCCTAGAAATTCTGCCACAGCATCGTGGAATATGAGAATTCAAAGAGAACTTAATGATTTTCAAGTTGAGTTTTTTTTTTTTTTTTTTTTTTTGGTTTTCAATGGAAAAACTAAGGTGCAGAGAAAGGACGTGATTTCTCAAGGTCATAGCACATTTGAGCACAGTTGAGGACAGATCGAAAACCCTGACCATCCCCTACAACACGACTTTTGTATTTGTGTGATTTTACGTTTGTGCAGTCATTTTGTAAATTAGATGATGGAGTGAATGGAGAAGAGGAAATTTCCCTTCCTCTGTTACCGTACCTGTCTGCACTAAGATATAGCCCAGTGCAATGGGCAATTCTCCCATGGACATCGCCTGCTTAAGAGAGTAAGGTCCAAGAAAGGGACCAATATTGCCAGTACTGGTGGTCTACATCAGGATGAGCTGATGGCAATAGACTCTAATGAAAACTGCCAAGATGAAGCATTAACTTCATTTTCAAGAATAAAAATAAAACTGTGTTTTCCTGGTCATTGAATACTTGAACAATTCTCCCCAGTCATTAGGATACTTGTTCCTCCCTCTCACCAATGGACAGGGAAAATGGGGAATGGAGGAACTCATACCGTTCATACTGATGTGCTCATGTTTCACTGCTGTTCTGCTAACTCTGAATGACGAAATTGTGTTAATGATAAAACCGTAAAAGCTGGTAGAAGTCTGATGTGTTGACTCTTATGGTTTTTAAAAAACTGTGACGTCTTGTAGCCAGGTCCAAATAGGTAGCTATACAGGTATTGGTTGTTGTTGTTTTGTTAGTTGTGTCAGGTTGGCTCCGACTAATGGCGACCTTACGTGTCACAGACTGAAACGTTGCCTGATCCTGCGCTATCTTCATGACCTCTGATATGCTTGAGTTTACTGTTTTGGTTATTGTGTCAGTCCATATCGTTGAGGCTTTCCCTTGTTTTTGCTGACCCTCTACTTTATCAAACATGATGTCCTTTGCTCGCAACTGGTCTTTCCTGATATACAGGTATGTTATTGTTATTAGATGCCATTGAGTGGGTTTCAACTCATAACAACCTTAAGTATAACAGAACAAAATCTTCCCTGGTCTATGCATCATCCTCACGATCATTGCTGTGCTTGAGCCCACTGTTGCAACCCCTGTGTCAGTACAGCTCACTGGGGGTTTCTCTCATTTTCATGCACCTCTACTTTAGCAAGCATGATATCTTCTCCAGCTATTCGTCCCTCCTGATGACATAATTGCTGAAGTAATAAATGTTGTTAGTTGTTAGTTGCCATTGAGTTGGCTCTGACCCATGGCGACTCCATGTACGACAGAGCAAAATGTTGCCTGGTCCTGTGCCGTCTTCACAATCGTTGGTATGCTTGAGTCCATTGTTGCAGCCACTGTGTATTTTGAAAACTTTCCAATCTAGGGGCATCATCTTCCAGCACTATATCGGACAAT
>NW_004444122.1:1790348-1802373 GCF_000243295.1 Trichechus manatus latirostris | reverse complement strand
ATACTGAAAAATCATGGACTGACAGAAGAACGAACTACTCTTTCTTGGAAGAAGTACAGCCAGAATGCTCCTTAGAAGCGAGGATGGCAAGACTTCCTCTCATGTACTTTGGACACGTTATCAAAAGGGACCACTCCCTGGAGAAGGACATCATGTTTGGTAAAGTAGAGGGTCAGTGAAATAGAGGAAGGCTCTCAACAAGATGAATTGACACAGTGGCTGCAACAATGACCTCAAACACAGAAATGATTGTGAGGATGACGCAGGACCAGGCAGTATTTCATTCTGTTGTACCTAGGGTTGCTATGAATTGGAACTGATTTGATGGCACCTAACAACAACAGCAAAGATGGAGATTTAGAAGCTGTATAAGCTCCCAGGAAGCCAGTGAGCTGTCTGTAGTTGGCATCTGTTGGTGGTGTTCACTCCTGTTCTCCTTTATTACAGATAATGTGATGTGCAGGTCAGATTCTGTTGCAACAAGCACTATGACAACCAGAATCTTTGTCTGATGAAACAATCGCCAAGCTCCAGGCAGAGCCCACTAATTCCACACACCAGTCATCCCAGCAAACTCAAATGAAAGAATTAGGACAGTTCACTGAAATCCACTGTGATCTTGTTTGTCTTATAATCAAAACCATATTAATTGGGTATGTGCAATGATTCATTAAGGTTCTTTTGGACTGGATTGCTTTGCAAACTGGTAGTAGATACAAGGGAAATGTTTAACCTAATGGAACATGAATACATTCGAACAGTTTGTGAGTGCTCTTCCAACCACTTTGGTGACTTTGTTATTGTGGACAAGTAATGAAAGTGCTAAATACGAATAATTTCATCAGTTCTTTAAAACACTTGCTAGTTTCTATAGCACAACTATTCAATATCCTGTCTCCAATAGCAGCAGCATGACTGTAAATTAGTTTATGCTATGTGTTTGAATTTTTAAAAGCTCTTTACCATTTTCTCACTATCTTCTGTTAGGGTTGAACGCATGAGGTTTTGCAGTATGAGAGCTCGGGAATGGAGAGGGCCTCTGTGAGCAAATTGGGTCTGTGTTTTAAATGACTTGTATGATGAAATGAGTCATTATATTTCCATTTGTAAGGACAAAGCCAAATGACAGGAATTAGGATTTGGGGGATTCAGAGAACATTAAAACATGTTTATACCCTTCAAAGCAAACTTGTAAACTCCTAGTAATGGCATGGATTGACTTCATAGGAACCAGGGTTATAATATTAACTTGGATGCAGAGATTAATGTTGAAGCTTTGGAGAGGCAAACCTAGATTCCCATCACACCCCTGCTCTCCCCCAGCTGTGTCACTTTGGGCTACAGACCTCACCTTTCTGGTCCTCAGTAAGATCACCTGTAAAAGGAAGAAGTCACATCTCCCATGCAGGATCGTAGAGAGAAGGTGAGATAATGCCTCCAAAGCAACCAGCCTAGCTCCCAACACAGAGATGCTGAGTGAATGTGAGTTTTCTTTCCACTCAAGGAGGCCTGGTTGCACAGTGGTTAAGTGCTTGGCTGCTAACTGAAAGGTGAGCAGTTCAAACCGAGCAACAGCTCCATGGGAGAAAGTCGCGGCAGTCTGCTTCCATAAAGATTTACAGCCTTGGAAACCCTATGGGGCAGTTCTACCCTGTCCTATAGGGTAACTATGAGTCAGAATGGAATCAGTGGCAATGGGTTTGGTTTTGGTTTTGGTTTTTTAAGGAGCACTCAGATGTTCACACACACATATGCACACACAGTCTATGGAAACAGTAAATTCAACAATACAATTTGGGGGCCCTTTGAAAATGACACATTCACAAGAATAGTTATGAGAATGATTGATTAACTCCAATTGCCACAATTCATTATGAGGGCTAGAAGGGAAGATATTACTATGACAAATAGTCTGGCTTTCTTTTCTGTCTTTACATTAACTCATTTGTCAGCTCTGGAGGAGGAGAGAAAAAAAATAAAAGAACATCCAGTGTCAAAGAGGACCTCTTATTTATTTGGTTCTGTAGGACATTCTCATTAAGAATAGGAAGAGGTGGTTTCTGTCTAGCACAGTGTGGGGACAGCCCCACCGTGGGACAGGAGAATGGCTAGGTGACCTCAGGAGTTGATCACAAGATACTGTCCCTCTAGCCCTCAGATACTCCTTCCTTCCTTGCTTCCTTGCTTCCATCCAACCATCCTTCCTTCCTTCCTTTAGAAGAGGTGGTGATAAGAAAAGAGAGAGAAGGAAAAGATAAAAGAAAGCAGTATTTCATTCTTTAGACAGTGACCTGAGTATGATGGTTAAGAACTTCAGCTTCAGAGTTGAAGAGACCTGGATTTCAATCCAAAATCAAATCCAAGTTCAAACTTGCTAAACTGTGAAACCTTAGGTATATTTATTAATCTCTCTGAGCCTCAGTTTCTGCATCTATAAAATGGGGATAATAACACCTACTTCTTAAAGATGGGGAGAGTATTAAGTGAGACAAATGTTACTTATCACTGCCCAATTTTACATTATATATTCGTTGCATTTTTTTTTGTTTATTATGTGTCTCCCCATTAAACTGCAGTTAGGGTGGGAATAGTGTGTGCATTGTTCACCACTGTATTCTCAGCGTCTAGAACCCTGTCTGGCACATAGTGGGTACTTTATAAAAACTGGTTGAGTAATGATATATATAAAGGGTTTTGCACAATGTCAGCATTATAGTAAGATCCCAAGGTATAAGAGCTTTCAGAAACTCAGTGAAGGGATGAAGGACTCTCTGCCTTGGGATGTGTGAAGTCAAGTTAGGTTTGACTTTCAAAGGCAACACAACAGAGTAGACAAGAACGTGAACTCTGACGCCAGAACGTCTGGGTTTAAATCCCAGATCTGCCACTGCATGACCTTGGGTGAGTTACTCGACCTGTCTGTGCCTCTACTTCCTCACCTGTAAAATGGGGATGGCCATAATAATAGCACATAGTCCGTGTTGTTGTTAAGTACCACCGAGTCGGTTTCAACTCATAGTGATCCCATGTGACAGAGTAGAACTGCCCCATAGGGTTTTCTTGGCTGTAATTTTTATGGGAGCAGATCACCAGGTCTTTCACCCACGGAGCCGCTAGATGGATTCAGACCACCAACCTTTCAGTCAGCAGCTGAGTGCTTACTCGTTGCACCACCAGGGCTCCTTACCTACTCCATAGCCAAAACCAAACAAAACTCCTTGCCATCGATTCGATTTGACTCATAGCGACCCTATAGGACATAGTAGAACTGTCCCATAGGGTTTCCAAGGAGCAGCTGGGGATTCGAACTGCTGATCTTTGGGTGAGCAGCCGAACTCTTAACCACTCCACCCCTAGGGTTTCCCTACTCCATAGAGTGGTGGTTAATCTAAGTGTGATGCTTAAAACATTGTAAAAGTAGGCTGTTATTATTTGGCTATGGGAGAGGTGAATCAACATGAAAAGGGTGCATAACACAGCTGAAATTGTCAAAATCCCAGAGTCATTGCCTCCCTGTAGGAGGTGAGGCCTGGGGGCGTGGGTTGGCATTAGGTCCCTGTGATATGTTCCATCCTGGATCAGAGGCTCATTGCTTTTCCACTCCTCTGGAGAGTGGGGAGAGTGAGGTGGGGAGGGCATTAAGGCCTCTTCTCTGTGGGCCTGGCCTCCTTAAAGGCACAGCGCCTCACACTGGGCTGAGCACCAAGAAGAGCACAAAGGTGATTCTCACTCCCAAGAAGCACTCCTTCTTTGAAAGCCGTTGTCACCTACATCACCCTCCTCCCCACACCCTCCACCCCAGGACTGTTAAAGCCCTTTATTATATGATCCCAGTGCACCTTTCCTCTTCTACATACACTCACCCACTGCTATTGGTTTGCTCAGTGGGTGGCTTTCCTGATAGACTGTAAACATCATGAGAACAGGGACTGTGTCTGAATGTTCAGCATCTAGCATCTAACATAGTTCCCGGCATATAGTATAAGTTAGTCTGTTGACCGAATGAAGTTCATCAGTTTTGTAGGTAAACAAGAACTCTTTAAGAACATGCAATCTGTATGTCTGAACTACATATACTTCATGTGCCATAACTGTACATTCTGTGTGTGTGTCTAATACAAACCTTGCTACTTGTTTTTCAGTAACATAAATAAATAAATAAATAAGGGTATAACATTGTCCACTTGGATTTCCCATGTGGACTCAGATATGCAGAAAACAGGTGCACTTTGGACCAGTACACCCCCTGAAGACTTCCTGTTGTGACTGGCGGGTGTTTGTGAACTCTGTTCTCTGCAAGAGGTTAGCTCCCACCAGAAGACACCCTCTCAGACCTGCATAGGAATTTTCTTGTGCCCAGTGGTCAGGAACTACCCTCAGGAGCGACAGTGAACACCAGGCCATGGGCAGTGAGAACCTGAGAGCCTCCAGAAGCCAGTCACGTAGCTCCAGCCAGCCTGACTCATGCAGCCTGCTCTGTAGACAGTGATTTATTTCAGAGGGATGTGTTTGCATTCCAGCCACATGCCCAGGGAAGATTTTCCTTTCCCGTTTACCAAGCACATGCACACACTTACACTCATAATACTTACATATTCTCACACATTCACACACACACACATATCCACTTACATACACTCACACATGTATCCACCACACCTTACATATACTCCCACCCCCCATACACATACAAACTCACACACTCACATATGCTGACATACACTCACACAAACACACTTTCACACATATAGTCACACATATACACAGACACATATACACATATATACACAGACACACGCACACATACACTCACATATACACTTACGCAGTATTCACACACCTTATATATACTCATGCAGTCACTCACACACATAGGACACACTCATACGCATTCTCACCCTGACCAAAGTGGAAGAGAGAAATGAGGCTCATTAATTTCTCAGGGAAGCAACGTCCTCAGCTCTCACCTCAGAGACCGTGGGCTCCATTTCCTTGCTGGGGCTCCAGGCCCTTCTGCATAGCCAGACATTGGTTCTGTTGGTGCTCAGCAAGCCCACCTGGTCAGCTGGGCCTTGAGCGCCCCTGGCCAGGCCTGCCCTACCTTGCTTTCTGCAGAATTCCCACACCAGCTGTTTTAAACCTTCCCACCTCATCTCTTTTTCATCTCTCAGCAAACGATGAGCTCCCTAGCTTCCCTGTTGCCTTAGTTTCCTGATGCTGCTGTAACAGAAATACCTCAAATGGGTGGCTTGAAAGAACAGAAATTTATTTTCTCACAGTTTAGAAGACCGGAAGTCCAAATTCAGGGCCCCAGCTCTAGGGGGAGTCTCTTCATCTGTTGGCCCAGGAGAAGATCCTTGTCTTGTTCAGCTTCTGTAGTCCTGGCTTTCCTTGGTTCCTTGGTGATCTTCACATGGCATCTCTCCCTTCTGGTGCTCCATTTGTGCTTTGCTCCTGTGTCTAATCTGCTCTTTTGTAACTCAGAGTGATTAGTTTTAGGACACACCCTACATTGATATGGCCTTATTGACATAACAAAGAAAACCCTATTCCCAAACAGGATTACATCCACAGGTATAGGGGTTAGGATTCCAACACATAGTTTGTAGGGACATAATTCAATCCATAACACCTATCCACCTCCAACATCCTTACAGCATTACCCTTTCTTCCAGCCCCCCGTCTTGTCCCAGAAGTAAATATGCAGCATATCCCAGGGGAAGAAAGCAGACAGGCTTTGGAGTCAACAGATGGTCTGATTCCAGCCTGGTCATTCCTGGCTGTGTGAACTCGGGCTGGTCACTCTAACTTTTCTGATCCTGAATTTCTTCCTCATTAGTAAAATGATATTACTTATATATCAGATAAATAAATAAATGAGATAAAGAATGGAAAAATGCCAAGACTGGTGCCTGGGAGACAGTCAGTGCTCAGTATGTGTTCATTTCTATTTTCTTTCTTCCCACGAAGGTTAAGCCCTCCATCTGGGACCAAGTCCCTTTCCTTTCACTCTGTCAATCAACCTGCCCTTCAAACCACTATCCTTTCTTTCTACTTTGGCTTCTGCCGTGTGTTTGTTAAGATTGTGTGTCAACTTGGCTGAACCATGATTCTCAATGGTTTGGCAGTTATATAATGATGTAGTTTGGCAGTTATATAAACATGTAATTATTTTCCTTGATGTCATCAGCAATCAGTTGTAAGGGAAGTTTCCTTGGGGGCATGGCCTGCCTCCGATACATATGAATGTGCTGGCAAAGCTCACTTGCTGGTTCTGGACCCTGCATTTGGTTCATCATCATCTGACCTCTGGTTCTTGGAACTTGAGCCAGTGGCCTGTTGTATTGCCTGCTGATGTTGGGATTCATCAGCCTCTGCAGCCTGTGAGCCAGTAGCCTGCCATGTGACCTGCCAATCTTGGGTTCATCTGTCTCTGCAGCTATGTAAGTCAGGAGAAGCCTCCAGCTTGACCCCTGACCCATGGACTTAGGACTTGCCAGCCTCTACAACCACATGAGTCATTTCTTGAGATAAATATCTCTGTCTCTCTCTCTCTCTCTCTCTATATATATATATGAAGTTTTTGCTTCACTGATTTTGCTTCTCTAGAGAACCCAACCTAAAACATTTGGTACTGAGAGTAGTTCTAGAGAAACAAAACTGTTTTTTATTTTTTAAATTGATGAGTTTTTAAAATTGGTTTTCAAGTCTGGTTAGTCTTCAAGATGTTGATGACTCTGCTTCCAGTAGTAAAGAGGGTACTGGTAGGTAATCCATGGCGTCAGATGACAATATAAATATGCAAAATATCACCACCAATAGATCAAGTATTGGTGAGAGGTGAGGCTTTAGGTGATTGCATATTTGATAATTTTCTACAATTTTGTCAGAATGAGAAGTATAAGGAAGATGGTTGGTTGGTCCTACTTTTGCTAGACAGAGTGGTGAATGAGAGATGAGCTCAGGGCTTCAGAGTCACAGCTCCAGCCCCATATAAACGACCTCAAAGTTTCAACTTGTGCCCTGAAAGAAACTTCTATTTCTTGTAGTAACAGAGCTGACATTGCCAAAAACCAAACCCAGAGTCTTATCATAAGAGTGGCTGAATTACAACACCATTTGAATTCCCAACCTCGAATGGTGTCTGAAGTTAAAGTGAGGGCACTGATTGGGAAGAAATGGAATCGTGAAACTTGGTATGGGGACATATGGGCAGATTACCAGGAAGCTGGGGACACTGAGGCCCTAAGTTCCATTGAATCACTCCTGCCAACAGAACCAGCCCTCTCCCTCCCATCCCATGTTTGTCTGCTAAATCACTCTCCCCAGGAAAACCATTAGTCCTTCCATCCTCATCTGAATAGATTAACCTAGCTCTGTCTGTAGAGCCTTTGTTGGCAATATCTCCCGGGTAGGCATCTGAGTCATTGCCTGAGGCAGCATCTGAGTCATTGCCTGCCTCAGGCAATGCCTTACAAGACATTGCTGAATGTTCTTAGGACACAACCCCACCATCCATTTTTGCTTCTAGACTATAACTAGACTTAAGTCCCAGTGAGCTCTAAAAGGTGAAGAACAAAATGTGACCCAGGAGGAGGTACGCTACACTCCAAAATAACTCTGTGACTTTTCTAATATATATGAATAAAAACCTGGGGAATATATATAGGAATGGCTATTAAGGGTGTGGGATAATGGTGTAAGGAACATAAGGTTGGATCAGTCTGAGTTTATTGATAAGAGCCCACTAAGCACAGATTCTTCAATGTTTCTGCTTGAGAGGTTAGAAAATGATCTAATGATTGAGTTGTGGAAACATAGATTACACGGTGGCCTACACTAAATCAAGTTGACGTACCAGGCCTGCCTTGGTATGCTGTAGAAGAAGGTATCCAAAGGTTTAGGGAAATTGGCATGTTAGAGTGGATTTATCAGGTTAGACCCACAGACCCACAAATGGAGTGTCCAGAGGACACATCCTTTACCACAACAGTGAGGAAAAAATTTATGAAGGAAGTCCCAGCATCCTCAAAGACTACTGTCTTGGTATCTAGGGCTGCTTAACAGAAATACCACAAGTGGATAGCTTCAACAAACAAAAGTTTATTCTCTCACAGTCTGGTAAGCTAGAAGTCCAAATTCAGGGTGTCATCTTCAGGGGAAGGATTTCTCTCTGTGTCAGCTCTGGAGGAAGGTCGTTGTCATCAATCTTCCCCTGGACTGGGAGCTTTTCCTTGCAGGAACCCCACATCCAAAGGGTGCATTCCGCTTCTGATGCTGCTTTCTTGGTAGTATGAGGTCCCCCCGTATCTCTGCTCACTTCCTTCTTTTATATCTTAAAAGAAATTGGCTTAAATTATAGATTAATCTTGTAGATTGAGTTTATATAACTGCTGCTAATTCCATCTCATCAACATCATAGAGATGAGATTTGCAACACACAGGGAAATCACATTAGATGACAAAATGGTGGATAATCATACAGTACTGGGAATCATGATCTAGCCACGTTGACAGATATTTTCAAGGGGCACAATTCAATCCATGACAGCTACTGTGATTGCTATTTTATGTAAATCAGATTTGATAGTGAAAACTTCCCTAACTGAATTAAGACACTTAGCTACAGTGGGGCTGAATGGACTCTGTGGTGGTAGAGGCCAGTTGGTGGCACTCAACCAACAAAGACAAGGTGGGTGTGGTTACCATAATGGACAACGGAGTCAAAGCAGTAATCAGAATAGTGTGATTTGTATGGATTTATGGTGTTGGCTAGTTAGTCATGTTGTCTCTAGGCATGAAATAGATGGGAAATCTACTAAATATTTACGTGATCTGTACAAGTGGAAGAATTCTAGGTTAAGTGAACAGCAGTCTAACTCGAATCACCAGAGTAGAGAGTTATGGCCCCTCAATCAATTTCCAGACTTGAGTCAAAACCCCTTGAATGAAGGGGAGGCCAGGTCCTCTTGGGGAAGGACTCCACTACACTGCCATAAATTTATACTGTTAATCTTTCTCCCAGTCTTCCCCAAAGGGATCTATGGCTTTTTACGAGAGTGACTGTTCACTGGGGGAAATAGACTTTTCAGGGATTACTGGATACTGGACACTGAACTGACACTAATTCCAGGAGACCCGGTATGTCACTGTGGCCCACCAATCAGAGTGGGGGCATATGGAGGTGAGGTTATTAATGGAGTCTTAGCTCACTTCTATCTCACAGTGGGTCCAGTGAGTCCTCAAACCCATACTGTACTGATTTCTCCAGTTCCAGAAAGCATAATTGGAATAGATATACTCCAAAACTGGCATAAATCCCACACTGGATCCCTGACAAGTGGAGTAAGGGCTTTTATGGTAGGAAAAACCAAGTGGAAGCCATTAGAACTGCCCTTACTTAGGAAAATAGTAAACCAAAAGCAATACCACGTTCCTGAAGGGATTGCAGAGATTACTGCCACCCTCCAGGACTTGAAGGATGCAGGGATGATGATTCCCATCACATCCCTATTCAACTCGCCTATCTGGCCTGTGCAGAAAGCAGATGGATCTTGGAGAACGACAGTGGATTAAAGTGGTGACTCCAATTGCAGCTACTATTCCAGATGTGCTTTTGTTGCTTGAGCCAATTAATACATCTATCCTGGTACCTGGTATGCAGCTATTCATCTGGTCAATGCCTTTTTCTCTATTCTGGTTTCAAAGGACTACCAGAAGCAGTTTGCCTCAGCTGGCAAGGCCAGCAATACACCTTCACTGTGTTACCTCAGAAGTATATCAACACTGCAGCCATATGTCATAATTTAGTCTTCAGGGAACTTGATTGCCTTTCCTTTCCACAAGATGTCACACTGGACCATTATATTGATGACATTGTGCTGATTGGACCTAGTAAAGAAGAAGTGTCAAAGACTCTGGACTTACTGGTAAAACTTGTGTGCTAGAGGGTGAGAAATTAATCCCACAAAAATTCAGGCACCTTCCACCTCAGTGAAATTTCTACAGGTCCATTTGTGTGGGGTATGTTGAGGTATTCCTTCTAAAGTGAAGGCTAAGTTATTGCATCTGGCCCCTGTCACAACTGAAAAGGAGGCACAATGCCTGGTGGGTCTCTTTGGATTTTGGAGGCAGCATATCCCTCATTTGGGTGTGCTACTCTGGCCTATTTATCAAGTGACTCAAAAAGCTGTTAGTTTTGAGTGGGGCCCAGAATAAGAGAAGGCTCTGCAACAGGTTCAGGTTGCTGTGCAAGCTGCTCTGCCACTTGGGCCACTGATCTGGCTGATCCAATTGATCTTCAAGTGTCAGTGACAGATAGAGACACTGTTTGGGGTCTTTGGTAGGTCCTTATTGGTGAATCATAGTGCAGACGCTTAGGATTTTGGAGTAAAGTGAGAAATTACTAGGACAATCAAACAAAGAAAGAATCTAAGAGAAGAAAGCCTAGAATTTGAGACTAATTTTATCCCCAAGGCAATTGCAGAGTCCAAAAACAAATTTAACAACTGTGAGCTGAGAAGCTGATCAGGAAGAATTTTAATATTTTATTTCTGAGCCCACTAAAGAGGATAAGCCTTGGTAATCACTACAGACTCTGCTGAGTCCATGGAAGGATACATTAAGATGAAGGTTGAACTGGGAGTAGATTAACCTTCACAACTGAAGGCCAGCAATGAATAAAATCAGTCTATGGTTAGATTAAAGTGATTTCTCCTAACCTAGCTGTTGTCAGAAGAATAAATAAATTGGAGGAAGACAGCATCATCCAGAGCTTATAATTATCACTATAATTTTACAGACACAATGTCCAGGCTTCACTCAAAAATAAATAGGCTACAAAGAGTTAAGATTTTCTTCAAATCCATGAGAAAAAGAGTCAATCAAAGCAAACCAGCAGGAGATGCCGGTAATAGACTTATCAGTCACAGAGTTTAAAATAACCGTAATTAATATAATCCAGAAACTAAATGACAAGACAAAAAATTTCAGTTAATTCCTGGACATTATATTTTTAAAAAAAAGATGGAAATTATAGTTCCATAATATAGTAGTTGAAGTTACTCTCTCAAAGTCTGAGTTTAAAGTCAGAGTAGGCATAAAAGAATCAAGAGTAAGTTAAGTGGAAAACAGGTGAGAAGAAAATATCCAGACAAAAACAGGAAGATACAAAAAAGATGAAAAATGCAGAATGTATATGTGGGGCATGGTGAAAAGATGCATAATTACTCTTAGAAAAAGAGCATGGGGCAGAAGTAATCTTTAATGAATCAATGTTCAAGAATTTTCTAATACTGAAAAATTCACTAAAGAACATAATCAAACAGCACTATAAAGCCCAAGAAGAATAAACAAAGAATGATATCATCAAAGTACTTAAAATTAAGGTAACAGCAGCCTAGAATTTTATACCTGACAAAAATATCTTTCATAAATAAAGTAAAAATAAAAATATTTTGTACAAGCAAAAATTAAGAGAGTTCATTACCAGAAGATCCACATTAAAATAAATATTAAAGGGTATTCTTTAGGCAGATGAAAATTAATCCCAAATGAAAATTTGGAGACACAGGAAGTAATGAAGAGCTATAGGAATGGTAAATATGTAGATTATATAAGTTGTTTATTGTATAAACAATAATACAATGTTTGTTGAATTAAAAACTACAAAATAACAATAGCACAAAAGTTTGGAAGTAGGTAAATGGAGTTAAAGTGTTCTAAGATCCCTGAATTATCAGAGAGTGGTAAATGTACTAATTTATATTAGACGGTATAATCAATTATTATAAGTCAGTTATTGCATGCACAGTAATCACTGTAAGAATGTTTTGTTTAGTTTTTAAAGGATAACTATCAAACCACTTTGTGGAGGGTATAAACCAAAACAAAACAAAACCTGTTGCCATGAAGTAAATTCCAAGTCATAGCAACCCTATAGGACAGAATAGAACTGCCCCAGTAGAGTTTCCAAGGAGCAGCTGGTGGATTTGAACTGCCAACCTTTTGGCTAGCAGCTGTAGCT
>NW_004444122.1:1788891-1789880 GCF_000243295.1 Trichechus manatus latirostris | reverse complement strand
TTTAAAATTTGTATTCATTTTAAAAAATAACCTCAGAATATATGACAAAAATTGACAGAAATAAAAGAAATGACAAATGCACAATCATAGTAGAAGCTTTTAGCACATCTCTTTGATTAACTGATAGAACAAGCAAACAAGATTAAAGTCATAAGGAGACTGAAGAATTAACAGCCTAATTGCTTTAGTTCCCTTAGTTTTAAGCGTTTTGAAGATTTGTAATTAGCTGGTTATACATTTAGGATTCTAGCCCTGTAGTGCAGTGGTTAAGAGCTCAGGCTGCTAACCAAAATGTCAGCAGTTCAAATCCACCATCTCTCCTTAGACATCATATAGGGCAGTTCTCCTCTGTCCTGTAGGGTTGCTATGAGTCAGAATTGACTCAAAAGCAACAGGTTTGGTGTTTTTTGTTTTTGTTTTTGTTTTTTGGTTGTGTATTTTTGAAGCATTGACTCTTTTAACATTACGAAATAGCCTTCTCTGGTAAGATTCCTTTCCCAAAAGTCCACTTTTTCTGATATTAATATAACAAGCTCCTTTATGACTAGTATTTCCAGGTATATATTTTTTTCATCTTTTTGTTTTTAACCTGTATCTTTAGATTTAAAATGAGATTTTTGTAGACATGATAGTAATGAATCTTGCTTTTTTGTCAAGTTAGGCAACCTCTGCCTTTAAATTGGAGTGTTTAGATCATTTACATTTGATGCAATTATTGATATGTTGGTTACTGGCTTATTAGCCATGCTTCTTGTTTTGTTTTGTATTGGTTTCTCTTGGGGTTGCAAAAAGCATCTTTAACTTGTTATATCCCTTCTAATACTTTTATACCATTTCATATATAAGAATCTTAGAGATGCATACTATTTGTCTACTCCAGAACTCTGTGTTATTTTTGTCAAGCAGTTTAATGCTATATTTTATAAATCCCACAATGCATTGTTATTAATTTCTCTTTAAAAAGTCTCTTAGGGACTTCTGTTTCCAGC
>NW_004444122.1:1717900-1788175 GCF_000243295.1 Trichechus manatus latirostris | reverse complement strand
TAACTCTATACCTATTCAGGAACTTGATCTTATAATTTAAGAACTTCTAAAAAAAGAAATCTCCAAGCCCAGATGGTTTCGCTGAATTCTACCAAATATTTAAGAAAGAATTAACACCAATTCTACACAATCTCTGTCAATATGTATGACAATGATAGCAAAAAAAAACCTTAAGAGGCCTTAAAAAGGGAAATTAAATGATAATATTTAGGGTTGTTATCCTGTATGTGAAGTGGTATATTATCATATGAAAGTAGATTGTGATGTTCTAAAGATATATACTATATACTCTAAAGCAGACATTCAAAATAGTAAATCAAAGAGTTACAGCTAGAAAGACAACAGAGGAAATAAAAAGAGTATCATAAAAAATACTTAATTAATCAAACTAACCTAACAACAACAATCAAAGTTATAAAAAGAAGAAAAGGGGAACAAAGAATAGATGGTACTAATAGAGCACAAATAGCAAAACGGTACGACTTAAACCTGAGCATATCAACAATCACATTAAATGTAAACAGTCTGTTACTGTTGTTGTTAGGTGCCATCTAGTTGATTCAGACTCGTAGCGACCCAGCATACAACAGAACGAGACACTACCGAGTCCTGTGCCATCCTCACAATGGTTGCTATGTTTGAGCCCATTGTGGCAGCCACTGTGTCAGTCCATCTCTCTGAGTGTCTTCCTCTTTTTTACTGACCCTCTACTTTACCAAGCATGGTGTCCTTCTCCAGGGACTGGTCCCTCCTGATAAACAGTCTAAAACAGCCTAAAACCCTAATATTACCAGACTGAATTATTTAAAAAAAAGAAAAAGCAAGACCTCAATCATATGCCAGATATAAGAAACACACTTTAATAAAAACACAAATAAGTTAAAAGAAAAAGGATGGAAAAAAATATAACATGCTGACACAAATTGAAAGAAAGCTGGAATGTCTATATTAATATCAGACAAATTAGATTTCAGGGCAAAAATATTATCAAGTATAAAGATATTACCTTGCATAATGACAAGGGAGTCAATTTATCAAGATGATATGGTAACCCTAAACATTTATAAACCTAATAACAGAGCTTCAAAATGCATGATGCAAAAACTGATAGAACTGCAAGGAGAAATCCACAAATCCACAATTATACTCAGAGATTTCAGTACCCCTTTTTCAGTGATTAATAAACTGTGGACCCTGGTGGCACAGTGGTTTAGAGCTACGGCAAGCTATGGCTACTAACCAGAAAGGTCAGCAGTTTGAATTCACCACCTGCTCCTTGGAAAGCCTATGGGGCAGTTCTACTCTGTCCTCTAGGGTCGCTATGAGTCGGAATCAACTTGATGACAATGAGTTTGGTTTGGTTTTTTTGTAATTAGACAGAAAATCACTAAGCATGTAAAAGACTTGAGCAACACTACCAACAATCTTAACCTAATTGATTTAGAGAACTCTGCACACAATAGTAGAAAATATATCCACCTTAGGTGCACATAAAACATTTACCAAAGTAGACTGTATTCTGGATTAAATAAATCTCAATAAAGTTAAAAGAATTCACATCAACAAAGTATGTTGTCTTACCACAATTCAACAACAAAAAGACCTCTGGAAATAACCCAAATATTTGGAAACAAAATAACTCACTTCTAAATAGCCCCATGGGTCAAGGAAAAAATAAATAATAATAATAAATTAGAAAGTATTGAGACTAAATGAAAATAAAAACATACATTTCAAAATGCTTTAAATCCTTGAGCATATTTGTAATAGCCGGTTGAAAGCATTTGTGTCTGATATTCCATCACGTTGGTCATTTCTGGTTTATTTCTGTTAAGTTTGTTTCCTCACGATTATGGGCCACGTTTTCCTGCTTCTTCATATGTCTAGTAATTTTTTTATTGTATGTTTGACATCGTAAATGTTATAATATTCAGTGTCTAAATTGTGGTGTTGTCCTTTAAAAAGTGTTGAATTTGCTTTGGCAAGGGATTATGCTGCTGTGGAGTACCCTCCTTCTTTGGCGGGCTTGTTTTTAAGCATTGTTAGGGCAGTTCCAGAGTAGCTTTCTCTAGGGCTAGCTTAGCCGTGTTACTAAAATGTTACCCTTATGTTGTCTCTTCTGAATGCCTTGCGAGTTCAATGAGATTTTCCCACTGTGGCTGGTCAGAATTTGAATGTCTCTCACACCTGTGTGAGTTGTGGACTTTCTTAGTTTACATTTCCTCAGTAGTAGCTCTTTGGCCAACCTTGTGGAGTATCACTCAACCAAGGACTCAAGGAAATCCATACTCGTATTTATGGAGCTCTTTCCCTGCATAGCTCCCTCCCCTCCAGTACTCTGCTCGGGTGTCCAGCTGCCCAGGCCTCCCCAAGCTCCTGTCTCTGCCTCTTCCACTCAGGGAGACTGCTGTGCTCTATTGGGATTTCCTTTCCCCACATCATGGTGCAAAAAGTGCCTCTAAACAGAAAGGTGTTGTGATCATAGTGTTCACCTTGTTAGTCACTCTCCTTTCAGGGACCACAGTCCTATTCTGCCTATTATATAATGTCTAAAAGCAATTGTTTCATTTATTTGGTATATTTTGTCCAGTTTCACAGACTTTTCACTGTGGGAGAGCAAGCCTGGTACCAGTTTCCCTGTCAAGGCTAGGAGCAGAAGTTGACTCATTTATATTATGTACCTATATTTATCAATTTTTCTTTATGATTTCTTTGGTGTCATGCTTGCTTAGAAAAGCCTTTATGCTTACTTACATTTTCTGCCAGTACTTTAATGGTTTCATTTTTTAACATTAAATTCTTTAGTCCATGTAGAATTTATTCTGATGAAAGATACAAGGCATCAGTCTAGTTTTTTTCCAAATGGTTAGCCAATTTGCCAACTCCATTTACTAAATAATCCATCCTTTCCTTAGAATATAAAATGCCATCTTTATATACCTAAATTTTACATGTAATTGCATCTGTATTTGACTCTTTATTTTGTCCAAATAAATTGTCTGTCCGTTGCTGAAGCAGTATGGGAAAATTACTCTGAGTGCTGAAATACAGACTTAGCAATTAATTGTTGAAACTTACTCCATAGAAGGAAAGTCTGTTAAAATAGGAATAAAGTGGGACCTGGAGGCAAAGAACATTGGCTTGACTCTCAGTTCTACTACTTATTCCCTGTTCAACTCTGGGCAAGCCACTCAATCCCCGAGCCTCAGTTTCTTCAGTGGTAGAATGGGAACAATGCCACTTGTCTTAGTTATCTAGTGCTGCTCTAACAGATATACCATCGTGGATGGCTTTAACAAAGAGAAATTTATTCTCTCACAGTCCAGTAGGCTACAAGTCCAAATTCAGGGCATCAGCTCCAGGAGAAGGCTTTCTCTCTCTGTCTGCTCTGGAGAAAGGTCCTTGTAATGCATCAGTCTTTCCTTGGTCTGGGAGATTCTCTGCGCAGGAACCTCAGGTCCAAAGGACACGCTGTGCTCCCGGCACTGCTTTCTTGGTGGTATGAGGTTCCCCTTCTCTGCTTGCTTCCCTTTCCCTTTATCTTTTGTAAGGTAAAAGGTAGTGCAGGCCACACCCCAGGGAAACTCCCTTTACATTGGATCAGGAATGTGACCTGGGTAAGGGTGGTGTTACAATCCCACCCTAATCCTCTTTAACATAAAATTACAATCACAAAATGGAGACCAACCACATAACTCTGGGAATCATGGCCCAGCCAAATTGATACACACATTTTTGGGGGGACATAATTCAAACCATGACACCATTCTATTCTTTTCACCCCCACACTTAAAGCTCTGCACTCCAGTAACACAAAACTTGTCTGTACCCCTAAAATATGCCTTATTTTTTGATACATCTAGTTGTACAGATCCATGTTTTCTCTTCCTGGAATAGCTTTCTTATCTTCTCTTTTTGGTAAGCTTTTACTTGTCCTTCAAGAAGTAGATATCAATGTCATCTCCCCTTTGACACTTTCCCTGGTTCCCAGAGTTACTTAACCTCCTCCCCTGTGCTCTCTCAACCCTGTGTCCACCTCTCATTGTGTTACAATTACTTGTTTGCATGTGTGTCTCCAGTGGCTGACTCCAAGTTCCTTGGGCGGTGGGGGGAGGGGTGAGTAGAAATTGTGTCTTTCTTATTATTCGCTGATCACCAGAATTAACACTTAGTAGGTGCTTACTAGGCATTGGTTGAATAACCAGATGAATGAATGGACATATAGAAGCAGGGCTGAGTAAATGGTTCAGCAAATAGACCATCCCACTCTGCCCTTGGAAAGCATACCCAGATAAGATTTTTGCTTCTGCAGCCCAATTTCCTATGTGCTTCTCTACCTCCTGATGACAAAATCCTGATGTCAGGGACCTTCTCTCTCATATGGGTCTCCTGATCCCTGATGCTGGGTCCCTGCTCTGTGGGCTCTGGGCTTCTACAACAGGGATTTTGCAACCTCAGAACACTCACATTAAACCATCAGATGGGTCACTGGCCTGCCAGCTTTTGGGATTGTGGCTATCCTGACATTGGTTTTCCAACATGAACCTCGCTTCTCACCTCTTTTCCCTACCTGGGGAGTCCCTCAGTAGCACAAATGGTTAAACTCTTGGCTGCTAACAAAAACATTGGTGGTTCAAGCCCTGGGCTGATCAGCTGGGCCTAGGCCTCCCATCTGCCTGTCCTAGCCCCTTGAATCCAACGAGATGGATTGACACAGTGGCTGCACAATGAGCTCAAACATAGCAACGATTGTGAGGATGGCACAGGACCGGGCAGTGTTTAGTTCTATTCTACGTAGAGTCACTGTGAGTTGAAACTGACTCAACAGCACCTAACAACAACAGCTCCTTGAGTTAGAGGAAGGCAACTAACATTTGTTGAGTAATATTTATGAGCCAGGTGCTTTGTATGTGGCTTTCCACTTAATTCTTTGGAAACCTTGTGAGACTGAGGTTATTGTTTCCATTTACAGAAACTCAGAGAGGCTGAAACTTGCTCAAGCTTAAGCAGAAAGGGGCAGATTCAGGAATCAAAGCCGTATCTGTCTGATTCTAAAGACCATGCTCTTTACATGTCTTCCTTTGAACTGTGTGGTTTCAGCTTCCTGGGCACTTGTTGCCACGTGGTCGTTACTGAACTGGGCTGTGCTGGATTGGGCCAACTTATTTAGAAGTCTAGTGTAAATCCATGTGGGGCATCTGTTTGAACTTCTAGCCTTAGTAGGTCTTCCTCCAATTCAAACTCCAGGCCAAGCACTGCTTGGGATTTGGAGATAGAGCAACTTGGCTTACTGAAATCTGAGTTTAAGTCCCACATGTGTTGCTTATCACCTAGAAGATCTGTCCTCAAGACTTACATCCGTGGTTTCTTTGGCATGCAATAATTATCCTTACTCATCAGGCTAACGTGAAGAAAGAATAAAATGACCCACATGGAATAACAGAAAAGGTGGTCCAGTCATTACTGTAACATGGTCCTGTCTTAGCTTCTTAATGCTGCTATAACAGAAATACCACAAGTGGGCTGTTTTAACAAACAGAAATTTATTTTCTCACACTTTAGGAGGCTAGAAGTCCAAATTCAGGGTACTGGCTCTTGGGGAAGGCTTTCTCTCTCTGTCAGCTCTGGGGAAAAGTCCTTGTCTCTTTTCAGCTTCGGGTCCTCAGCTCCTTGGCGATCTTCATGTGGTGTGTATCTTCTCCATTTGTGCTTCCTTCTCTGTGCCTAATCTGCTCTTTTTATACCTCAGAGATGATTAGTTTAAGACACACCCTACACTGATATGGTTTCATTAGCATAATAAGGAAAATCCTATTCCTACATGGGATTATATCCTCAGGCACAGGGGTTTAGGATTTATAAACATATTTTTGGGGGACATAATTCAATCCATGACACATCCATCCCAGACAGCTTCATACTTACCTCCAGAACAAAACGGCGTTGCAAAGGGCAATGCTACATTGTTCCTGTGAGTCAAATGATAGTGTTTTACTAATATTTATTGTGTGCCTGCCAGGTGTTAAATATTGTTGCCGAAAAGGCTTGTTCATAATGTAACAACAGTGATAGAAGTGTGGGTGAACTTGGAGAGCCTCTTGACCTAGTCAGTGGAAGAAGAGGGTCAGAGAAGGTGTGTGAGAACAGTGATTCTCAAACTTGAGTGTGCATCAGGATAACCTGGAGGGCTGGTTAAAACACAGATGCCAAGTTAGTGGTGCTATCTGCTTGCCCACCCATTCTCCAGGCATCTGACTAAAGCAGTGACTCTGCTCCCCTTCAAGTCGATCTTTCTCACAGCGTTCGTTTCCTTCCCTACATGGCACCTATTGCTGTCTGAAATTATTTTATTTGTTTACTTGATTGTTATCTGCAACCCCATCAGAATGGAAGCTCCGAGACACCAGACCTAAGACTTTCATTCATTTGTTCCTTCATTTGTTCATTCAACAAATACATATTTAGTATCTAGTATCTGCTCCGCTGCTAATCAAAAGGTCAACGGTTCAAGCCGACCAGCTGCTTTATGGGAGAAAAGACCTGGCAATCTGCTCCCATAAAGATTATATCCTAGGAAACCCCATAGGGCAGTTCTACTCTGTCGTATAGGGTTGCTATGAGTCAGAATCAACTGGACAGCAGCACATAACAGCAACAACATATACAAGGCATTGTGTGTGGCTTTGGGGATACAGCGGGGAACATTATCTTCAACATCGAGTCACTGCCTGCCTTACACATTCCAGTTGTTCAATAAATATCAGCTGATTAAATAAATAGATGAATACGCTAACCAAAAGTTTGGATCAGAAAGTATATAGGTCACATACACATTGCTGATGGTAAAATTGAGCTTTAATAAAGCAACAAAATGCTAGTTTAGACTGGCTGAGACATCAGATCAAATAGCATTGATCTCAGAGAAAATGAGCTAGGAAAGGCTCCCTTATAGAGGCTTCAGAAATTATGCAAGAATCATTAAAATGTAGAACATGACTGTGAATAACCAGCATGAAAATACCATGTACACTTCTTCTGTTAGCAGGGTGACTGCTAAGTAACTTATTTGGCATAATTTATTAAGTGCTTCCTTGACAAATGAAACTGTATTTGCAATTAACCACACTCGCACTGCTGATTTTTAGCAATAATTTTATGTTCAGGATTTAATGAATCTTTCAAGAATTTTCAAAAACTGCTACTGGTAGAAGTCAATTTTGAGACAGCAAAGAGGCTATGTGTCTCTTCCTGTTTTCAGATACTAATATATTTTTCATGTAACATAGCATCACTTCTGTGTGATATCATGTGTACCTTCTCCTTCCCCTCCTTTCCACCTCAAGGATTAATCAAGCCATAATCCAAATCCAAGTACAGCAAAATCTCAATAATCCAGGCTCACTATGGAGAAAGCCAGTGGGGGCTATTGCAAAGCCTGAGTTCTAGAGCACTAGGAAATGGCATCTGCTTTTTTGAAAAGTACGTTCAATAATGTAAAGTAAGTTAACCAGGTATTGACTTTTGCTAGTACTTTTGGGGAGGAAGTTAAACTAATGGCAGATTAAAATGCCTTACAATAGCATATTGCGTATTGATTTATCCTCTTAGGGAGAATAAACATCTTTTTCTACAAGATTACTTGTATGTTATTTTCATAATTCACTTTTTTTCAAAGCACTAAGGCAAAATTCAATCCAGGTCCAGTCTAGCTAAATGCAAACTTTGAATTTGTGAGTCTGAACTAATACTTGATTGTAAAACTAAAAAAATTCTTATATCTACCATTGTATGGTGGCCCTAACATTCTCCAAGATCTCATCAGAGACCTGTTTGTGTGTTTCCATGTCAAAATATTATTATTATTTGCAATGTGCTGTGACTCATGTTTAAAGAACTCACTTTTCTTTAATGACGCAAGCAGGGAAGTTGGTGTCATCTGTGAATGGCAGAATGATAAAACGAGCTATGTGCATTCTCTTGTCAACATCCTCCATGATGTGATTTCATAAGCGAGAAATGTGCCAAGGCTTCTGCCCAAGCCATCTACTATTCACTTACTTCATACTGAGGAACACTTTAATGCCCCTGGGATGAAGAAAATTAGAAAACAGGTGTTGTGCTCACACAAAACAGATGCGTAGACCAATGGAGCTGAATAG
The DNA here is from genome assembly GCF_000243295.1 of Trichechus manatus latirostris. NCBI lineage: Eukaryota > Metazoa > Chordata > Mammalia > Sirenia > Trichechidae > Trichechus > Trichechus manatus. The sequence goes on along the minus strand of NW_004444122.1, from coordinate 1,780,016 downwards.
AAAGTCCAGAAACCCACACATACAGTCAACAGATTTATGCCGAAAAGGAAAAGATGGTTTTTCTAATAAATGGTGCTGATCAATGAATATCCAAAGGGAAAAAATATTCATCTTAACCCCTTAACTCACACCAGGTACAAACTTCAATTCCAGAAGGATTACAAATCTAAACGTGAAAAGTAACACAAAGTTTCTAGAAGAAAACAAAGAGCATCTTCGTGATCTTGGCGTATGTAAAGATTTCTTAAACAGGACCCAGATTGCCAATCATAATGAAAAAAATGGATAAATTTCTATATTACCATTAAGTATTTCCATTCATCAAAAATATATCACTGAGAGTAAAACATGCAACACAGAGAATGGAAAACAATATTTGCAATGTATATCTGACAAAAGAACTCATTTCTAGAATATATAAAGAAATTCTACAAATCAGTAAGAAAAAAACAAACAACCCAACAGCAAACTCGGCAAAGCTATGAATAAGCGCTTTACAAAAAAGGATATCCAAATGGCCAATAAACATAGAAAAAGAGCAAACCTCATTAGTCATTAGGGAAATGAAAATTAAAAACACAATGAGACATCACTACACACCCACAAGAATGGCTAAAATGAGAAGAGACAATCCCAAGTACTGACTAAGACATAGAGCAACTGGAACTCCCATATATACCGCTGATGGGAATGTAAATCGATCGATCATTTTGGAACACTTTTTGGCAGTATTAAAGCAGAACATAAGCATATCTCATGACTCAGCCATTTTACCCCTTGGTATATTCATTTACAGAAATGCACACATATGTTCACCAAAAGATACATACAAAAATATTCATAGCAAACTGAAAGCTACCCAAATGTCCATCGTCAGTAGAGTGGTGTTATGTATTGAATTTTGTCCCCAAAAAAGTTATGTTGAAGTCCTAACCCCTGCACCTGTAAATATGACTGTTTGGAAATAGGGGTTTTCTTTTGTTATGTTAATGAGGTCATACCAAAGTAGGATGGGTCCTAAACCTAATCTCTCCTGAGCAGTGTCTTATGAAAAGAGCATAATAGACACAGAGACACACACAGGGAGAGATGCCATGTGAAGAGGCAGACAAATCTACAAGCCCAGGAATGTCAAGAATTGCTGGCAGCTTCTAGAAGCTAAAAGAGACAAAAAAGGACCTTTCCCCAGAACTGATGCCTTGAATTCAGACTTCTAGCCTCCCAAACTGTGAGGAAATAAATTCCTGTTCTTTCAAGCCACCCACTGGTGGTATATTTTTGCTATGACAGCACTAGGTAACTAAGACAAATAGATCTATAGCGGTATATTCACACAATGGAATACTATACAGCAACAAGGATGAGAAAACTACAACCACACACAATAATATGGCTGTCTCACAAACGTAATGTTGAGTGAAAGAAGACAGAAGAAAAGAGTACATAGAGTACATACTGCATAATTGCATTTACATAAAGGTCAAGAGCACACAAAACTAACCACTGCTGTTAGAAGTCGGCACGGTGGTTTTTCTTCGTAGGGTTTTAACTGGAAGGAGGCATGAGGGAGGCTTCTGGGGTGCTGGGGACGCTCTGCTTCTTTGATCTGGGTGCTGATTACACGGATGTGTTTAATCTGTGAAAATTCATCAAGCTGAACACTCATGATTTGTGCAAAAACTGACCGCTTATAATTTGCACATAGAATAAAATCTCACTGCAAGATACAATTTTTTCAGTTTATTTTCTATTATATTTGGAGAGGCAAATTTTACATGATAGCTTCAAACCAACCTTTGTACATTAACCAATTTTTACACAAGCCATTTGAAAAAGGATCTAAAAATGTGCTTCGTTGTTGGTATTATATAACATTTATCAAGCACCAAGAGTGTGCCAAGAGCTGTACAGAACAAACATAGAAAAGACACAGCCCCTGCCTTCAAGGATGCACTTTCCTTCAGCGTCCCCCACATACAAGGTCACCTTACATGTCACACCCTTTTATTCATAAGGCATAAATAAGGAGGTTTGTTGGATTTCTCATTGTTACTTAATTAATAAATATCTAATACCCTCTCCCCCAATTACACCAACAATTACTATATCTTTGCCTTTAAATACAAATTTCCATAGTACAATATACAGTATATACTGATTTGGTATTCACACAATTGACAACAATATTCTTGCAGGTTGGTTATAATATGAAGCATGTTGAATTTCAACATTCACAAAATTTTATACCACTTAACAGAATCGTTTACTGTTGGCAGAGCTTTTTTCTTTTTCCTTAAAAAAAATGAGAGGCCGCTGCTCTTATCTTGACAAACTGTAAACAGAAACAGCACTACCTTGATTCTAATAAGGGTATCAGAACTTACGGCACAGATACCCAGAACAGTAATTCTTAGCAAATCTATTAAACTAGCCTTGCAGATAATCACATAGCTGCATGCCCTAAAATACTAACAACTTATGTAATGGGTGATGTAAGTATGATTTGCTTTACTATATTTGAAGTTTCAAGAAGGAGGTAAGAAGGTACTGGTTTAAAATGCCTGAAAACTGAACTTTGGAAATTTTTGCTTTTCTGCAAGGCTGTGTTCAAAACAAATTCAGGTTAGAAAAGAGGATGAAATGATGCTGAATTTAATCATTGGCTAAGGACATTTGATTTCAAAATAGTCCCTTAAACATTAACATCTTATTGTTTATTTTAAAATGCAAGAAAAATGAAGTGAATTTTGACAATGCAGTGGTTTTAAACTCAGGCCAAGAAATTATACTTTATATAAAAATGCCATGGATTAAGAAGGAAGATGGTACACAATATAGCAGATAGGCCAGTCCATATGTCACTTGTGGGGAACTCATACCAGCAGGAGATGAGGGACAAATTTTATAGGGAACAGGTAGATGTCTATCTCCCAACCAGACTCTGGTCCTGCCCAACTCTACAAATAGTGGAGCTAGGGTGAGTCTAGGGGCCAGGCAAAGAAGGCCATAGCAAGCTTGGGGTCAATGGAGAGAAAAGATCCAACTGTGGACTTACCCTCTCTAGATTCCAAGATCCCAAACATTCTCCACCAAATTCAAGCTATGGAAAAGGCCAGTAACCTCAGCACCAGCCTTGATGCTATCAGGCTGAGGATGACCCATTTCCAGAGGAAATCACTTTGCCTTTGGGCCTTCATTGTCTGGTTTCCTTGGGGTATTACCAGGCTCTGGATGCTTCCATTATGTTCAATAGCAGTGAGTTAGATTTTAAAGCTACACTGAATATCTTTGACTTCCTCCTCAGAAATGAGAACGGTAGAAGAAAACTAAAGAAAAATTTTCACTTCTACGCACAGGGTGGGACTTACTGTCACCCCTTCCCTAGGTGGCTAGGCATATGGCCGAAACAGGGCCCATTAGGAAGAGATTCACCCAAAGACAGTGGCAAAAGTGGTCTGGTCCAGCCCCCATGATCCTATCTGTCAAATGGAGAAGTCTGGTTGGGATTTAACAAGATTCTTCTTATCCTGGGTACGTACACCTCCCCTTTTCTGCTAATCACAAAGCAAGAGGTTGGGAGCTACCAATCTCTGATGCTTTGGCAGCTTAATCTGTGATAAAGAGGAGGATGGTGGGGACAGGATATGGGATAGAGTCATAGTGACTGAGGAAACAGGGGAGGGCAACTCCCAAGGGTGGTAATCTAGTGTCCCCTTTGGAATGAAAGAAACAACCTTACTGAATGTAATGTGCCCAACCCAAAACAGAGACCAAAAGACTAAAATTCTGACAATAGACAATAATATATTCTTTTTCCATTTTCAATTATAAATCCTGTTTTTCATACTAAGACTTAAGTTTCAATCACCTAATTGAAAATCCATACATAAACATGATAATGGATACAGATAAAATGAAGATGCGAGCATCCATCCCATGTGTGAACATCATAAAATTTATTGACAATCCCTTAATGATGAACAAAAATTAAGACACGGAAAGCTAAGCATTATTTGCAAGTTTTTAGGATGGATGTTGGACTCCTATTGCTTTAAAAATTGAGATGCTTCTTAAACCTTTCTTGCAGGAATTTCTTATAGCATCCAGAGTGATTATTCTTACTACCAAAATTTATTTTATATCCCACCTTGTTCTTAAAAGAACTTAAGGTAGCTAATTTTTATCAATCATTTTTCCTTTAACCTGTAACAAGATGTTAGCATCAGATCCTGGAAAGGATTCTTTCTGTGCAATTATTGTCAAAGCACCATTCAGCAGATGAAACTGAGATCAAATTCTGATGAAATTACAACTGCTTCCTGTACATTGGAGAAATCTTGCTCTCAAGTTATTTAACAGAGAAGACAATCAATGAAAATCAGATAGTTACATAGACATATAGATAGATAAATGGTTAAATAGATAATATTTTTTGCACTGCTGACAGGTATTCAAAACTCTGGAGTATGTATTTGGGGTAGGCGAGCACACCTCGGTGCCTTTATCATAGTATTGGACGAGCTTTCAACATCTTTTTAAAGCCGTGGGAAATGGCTATCATTAGTGGTGCATGGAAACCATGGTTTATGGTTAGAAAGTCAAAGTTTAGCCATTGTCTCTACTCTTCAAGGCACAAGGACAAGTTCCAAACTCTTCAACTCATGTGTGAGAAGCAGAGCATCTGGTACTAGACAGAAAACCAAGGAGTGGTGCCACGCGCCAAAGCAGAATGGGAGATCCTTTGGATAGCCATGATTTTAAAATATTGGCCTTACATGATTAGCAAGCAGGCCGCCAACACCTTGGGGCTGCGGAGGGGAAGGTCTCCTGGCCTGAATATGCTGGCCCATTAAGCAGAGAGAACACACTTCATGTCACTCCTGATTTGGCAGTCTAGCTCCTTCCTACCGAGGGCATAAGGAAGAAGGTCCAGGATGTTTCCATGAAGATCTGCAGTGAGGACCATAACAACGACAGAAGGGCAAGAATGAAAAGTCAGTAGCCCTTAACAAATCAGCAGAGACTTGACATCCTTTATGGATAGATCTCTGCTACTTTACCTACAGTGGTCTAAGAACATTCAGGAAAACAGAACATCTACTTTTTCTTCTCATCTTGCTATCTCCCTTAGCTTCCCCCAAAGAGAAATGTACTAAATATATTCTGTATAACATATTCCCCACCATAAAACTTCATCAAAACGGGAAGAGTCCAATTAATCTCCTTTTTTTTTTTTTTGCTTGGAATTAATTTTGTATCTACTGGTAATTCATTACATTCTTTCGGTAGGAAAAAATATTGCACTTCTAAAAATGTGTCAAAGTAGTTAAGTCAATGCTAATAGGTAGGTAGATTTCTCTCTAGAATGTCTGTTTTCTGAAGACCATCTTCACCATTTGCAGAAAAGTCTCCCAAGATTTCATTTCTAGTTCAACAAATGGTTACGACTTTTGCTGCAAGATTTTAAAACACAGGAAGACGTTGGTAGTCCTAAGCTGTCCATAATACTGTGTCCGTCGACTCAGGATTTCATGGTGCAGATGGGCACAACAATGACCAGGATGACCGTGCATGCGGCAGCTGCAATCAGAGCTGCTATCTTGCAGACCTTGGCTCGTCTGAATTCGGCTTCCTTGCGTTTTAGTAAGGAGTCGTAGCCTGGAGTATAAATATCTTCCATCCAATATTCTAAGTTGTTTGGGTTTAAAGATTCTTGCGCCTGGAAGTAAAAAGATATTAGAAATATGGTGAACACATGAAATCATGTCAAAGAGGTTCTGAAAATCATCAGTCCTGAAACACTTAAGAGTGGGCTGCAACTGGTTGTTAGAGATGAGCATGCGATATGATACAACATTGCCCATAAGCCCAGAGCCTGAGACGGGCTACCAGCGACTTGGACTCCCACCGATCACAGATTGCAGTGTCTCCTCTCTTCCTACAGATTTCATTATGGTTTTGACATGGGTCTTCTATCTGAAGGCAAGCAAATGGGGCCAAGACAAACAAGGGCACACAACAAAGACTTGCACCTAATTCCCGATTGGAAGGCGAAAGGCCACAGTGGAAAACAGTCAACCTTTGAGACAGCCTGGCCCCACTGTAAGGGAAGCAGGAAACTCACTGAAAAATATTCTCTACCAATAGGTCTGAATGACATCTGCTTGAAGCAAGGTTATATATTAGGTGGTTCTGATTCATTTTCCAGCTACTTGGAAAAGCTTCCACTGAAAATCAAAGGCACCTCCAAGATAAACAGTTCACACAAAACATAAAATATTTCCATGTCAAACATTTGTCTGAGCCAGCCAGGCCAGTGCTCAAAATCAAGGTCCATAAATCCACCACAGACCAACCCTGCACCAGGCCTGCTTGGCTGTGATTCCAGACTTGGTGCAGCTTCCCCAGAAGGAAGGCCATCACTGACATTTGTCTCCCGATCTCACTGAGATTAATGCGCTGTCTGCAGGAGAAATATGTTTAACCTGGAGTGCCCATCAATTCCATTCCGCACTGATGGTTATAATCTATTTCCACGAAGAAAAGCAATGTTCTCCTTTTATGGAGATGTAAGTGTCACATAAAAGCAACAATACATTGCAATTCAAGTGAAGTCACCTAAATCTTTGAAACACATACAAAATATCCATTTTGAATTTTTTCTTGCATTGTTTAATGCTCATAAACATGGACTGGTTAAAAATTTCTCCCTCTCTCTCTCACACACACATACACCAAGAGGATTAACAAACCAACCCTTCACAACTTACAAACTCAGCCATACCATGGTATTGGTGGAATACTGATTATTCTAATTTGCTTGCCATTCTAGATCCCTTTTTTTTTTTTTTTTTTTTTGGCTCTTTTCGGCCTTACTTGGTGCCCCGTGGATTTCCATCATGAGGCTCTGTTGCCCTCTGGCTCCCAGTTGAGTTGTCAGAGGGGATGGGAGGAGAGAGAAGCTGGAGTGTTTCTTCCCCCAGCTCCTTCCCTGCTGGGCTACAGTTTGGCAGAGGCTCAGCTACCATAGCTTGGTGAAGCAGCTCCCTTCCCCTGACACAAGGAAAGGGTGGCAACTGTTTCTCACTGGTGTTGATGCCCGGGTGTGCCCCCAGCTCTTGACAGTCCCCTAAACCCTGCCCATACCACTGTGCACACTCTCTTCCTTAACTCATTTCCATTACCCCTTTGAGTGTGCCATCTGTTTCCTGCTGGGCAACTGACAACCCACATGCCAGGGACCCCTATGGCTTCTTTATTGCTTTCATGTGGCTAATGGTATGGGGGTTGGCAGACTACAGCCTGAAGGCCAAATCTGGCCTGCTGCCTATTTTTGCACACCCATGAGTGAAGAATGGCTTTTATGTTTTTAAAGGGCTGAAAAAAATCAAAAGAAGAATATTCTGTGATGTATGAAAATTATATGAAATTCAAATTACAGTGTCCGTAAATAAAGTTTTATTGGAACACAGCCATGTCCATTTGTTTACAAACTGTCTGTAGCTACTTTTTACTACACTGGCAGTGTTGAGTAATTGCTACAGAGACCATGTGACCCAAAAGTCTGAAATATTTATTATCTGGCCCTTTACAGAAAATGTTTGCTCACCCCTGTTCTAGCACACACTACACAACATGGTACAATGGAAGGACAATGGGATTTATTGGATCACTGAAATATTCCCAGGTCCCTTTCCTCACTGAGGCACAATGTTTGAAGACTGTTGTCAAATTTTTCATGTTACCTTGAGGGTGGAAAGCAGTGCTGGCCACCCAAGACACCCAGAGTGGGAATCAGGATACTCTCAATTCTGGAAAAGGCCTTCAAGCGCAGGATGCTCTATCCATTTGCAGTCTTTGCAGGAAACTCCTGCTATGGCATCGTCAGCAAGGGTCTCAGAAGCCATGGTCTCCCTTGGGCTGCCCAGAGAAGTTGTGCTACTGCCTGGCTCTGCTGTTAAAATATGGTCCTTATGCTTGAGCCACATCCCCAGCCCTGAAGCTCTGCCCTCCATGGAAAGAACCAGTCTGCTCCCCTTGGCACAAAAGGCCTTCAGCAATTTAATGGTCACTGTGAAACAGAGAGATGGACCCAAGATGGGCATATTTTGCTGGGAGACAGGTCTGCAGGGGTTCAGTGATGTGCTCACCAAAGTGAGGTTCAGGTGGAGGACCAGACTATCACCCTGCCGATGCCCTTGAAGAGAGGTTCTGGCCACGTGGGTAGACACAACCTCTTCTTCTCCCCAGTCTTCCCAGGGCCCGCCCAGAAGGTAAACAGTGTGTAACCAACACCTCACATTTTCTGCCTTATTCCCTCGGGCTCTGATAAAACCAAACTGGCTGACTTTCATAGCTATATACACTTTATGGGCTGGGATTCAGCCTGTGAAATAAGCTATTTTTAATTAGTTTTTTTTCAATAACTGCAAGCTCTAATGGCACCAAGTAGCAGAGAGGTGGGTAATATCAAGGTTTCAAGGGACACAGGGGAGCGTACACAGTTGTTAATTAGGCCTGCCAAACATGGGGAATCAAACAGGCCCGCACTTTTGGCGACACCCCCCAAGCAGGCACCACTGACAGCGAACTTGTATCTGGACACTAAGGGACCCCGAGGAGCTTGCCCAGATGCCAAAGCAGCACCAAGACAGCGCCTGGGTCCCTGGCAAAGAGACAACAAGAAATAAGGCGGCACTTTTCTGCCTCCATCCAGCTTCTAATGCTGGGTCGGCTCTGCTGCTTTCAAGATGACTGAACTCTCTATTTTCTCATATTTTGTGCAACTGGATACAATATTTTTTGTTTTTGCTTTTTTGAGTGATATTACCTATAGCTCTGTGTCGCAATTTTTAAATATAAGTTTTTTTTTTTGTGCTTATAAACGTTGGCATATTAAAATCTCATGTATCTGTAGGGGCAAAATTTCCCAACTCCCTTCTCCACCTCTGTCCAAACTTTTAAAAGGTGCATCTCAATCCATGGCTCATTAAATTCATCTGAACCTTTCAATCTCATCCCATGATTCTGGTGAAATATTAATTATTCCTTCCGCCTCTTGAGCCATTCATGCCTCTGTCTCCTCTTGCCTGCTGTGCGTGGAATTCGGATGCCCAGGGAGTACATTGTGGCATCCATAGCAGAGCTGCACAGGGACCCACCTGGGGGAGAATCAAATCCCTGTCTCCCTCACAGGAGAGGAAGTGGCCTAAGGGAACAAGGGACATGCAGCACACCACACAGGGACATGACATGCACGAGCTAAGAGGGGCTTGGAGGGGCTCAGGGAGGCTCCAGCTGCCACCAAAAACCTCACTTTCAGGATTTAGCCTTTCAGAATTGTCCCTTTGCATAAATGCTGTCCTCTAGCCACTGACTGGAAACCTGGTGGTTTAGTGGTTAACAGCTACGGCTGCTAACCAAAAGGTTGGCAGTTTGAATCCACCAGGCGCTCCTTGGAAACCCTTATGCGGGCAGTTCTACTCTGTCCTATAGGGTCGCTATGAGGCGGAATCGACTCGATGGCAACGGATTTGGTTTTTTTTGGTTTCAGCGCCCGACCTAAACAAATGTCATTTCAATCAGTTTTTATGACATGATGCTCTTCTAAACTCCATCCACAGAAACAAAATGGGTGGAGCGGTAACAGAGGAGAAAGAACGTGAGACTTCCTGTCAGGTGGTCCAGTATGAATTTAGACTTGTCTGACCTTGGGGCAAATTATGAAGCTTCTAAGGCCTCCATCTCCTCATTTGTAAAATGGAGAGGATGTTAGCAATTCCTGCCTCACAGGCCACGGAGGCTTGAACTGAGACTAGTGTAAAAGTACCACACGAAGTCCACTGATTTCAGCATCAAAATGTCAGGCCCCAATGCCTTCTTTTTCAGTGCCTCCTCAATGTCAGAAGACCTGGTGGTGCAGTGGTTAAGAGCCTGGCTGCTCACAAAAAGGTCAGCAGTTCGAATCCACCAGGTACTCCCTGGAAACCCTATGGGGCAGTTCTCTGTCCTATAAGGTCACTATGAGTCGGAATCAACTTGACAGCAACAGGATCTTTAGACTCAATGTCAAGTGCTTTGAATACATGATTTTCAATTCTCACATGGACTCTGCAAGTTGGATATTATCATGCCCATGTAACAAGTGAGGGAACTGTGGCTCCAGCAGGTGACGTGACAGCTCCAGGTCACACAGCTAAGGAGCACTTAGAACCCAGCGCTGCCAGAATCCACAGTTCTCTTCTCTCCATGGCACAGCACTGCCTGTGGTCTGCAGCTCTCTTTGCTTTACAGCAAGGTGATTTCAGGGGAGCTCTGCCACCCCGCCCTCACGGGTGGCTCTCCCCAGTTGCACTTTAAGTGATGTGACCATTCTGGGGCCGTACAAGCCTGCACCTTCCGGGATATGGCCTCACTGTGCACAAGACGAAGCCCTCAGGTGGGGGAGAGGGGACTTGCTTTGCTCCCTCAGGGATGCGAGGACACAGATAGATCTGGTGGGAATGGAACCAGGCGGAGCTGCCCACCAAAAGCAAAGTGTGGCCAGAACCCAGCCCTGCCTTTGGGTGAACAGAACGCATGCCCTCCAGCCACAAGTTCATTCACAGAGCTTCCGGGGATGGCTCTTACCTGGGGCTGCTCCATATGGAAACATAATCCATAGCTTGGCTCCCACAAATATGCTTATCCCACGTGCTACATATGGAAGGAGAAATCAGCCTGTATTTCATTAAACAGTTTGGCTCAGGTCTTGTGAGCAAATATTAGAATCTGCACTTGGTACGGAGTCTTAAATGCATCTTTAGCAAATGAGATGTCGAAAAAAAGAAAAGAAAACACTGCTAAATGTTTTAAAACAAATAAGCAAAACAATAATCCCCTTGTTAAAAATCTCTGCTCTATGACCTACTAAAATTCAGAATTCCATGGAGGGGGCCCAGGGAGCTGAAGGGTTGGGGAGCGGGCTGGTCTACATGATCCGTGATCCATTCTTGCAGCTGCCAGGGTGTGGCTAGGCTCCTCCCTCCCTGGGACAGAGAAAGGCTCACCTGCAGGTCCAGAGCTGTCAGCTTGCCCTTGTCGCCTGCGTTTCGCGCATACTCCTCGATGGTCCAAGAAGGCTGGGCCCGCTTCACCTCCGCCAGCTCCGTCAGCCGCATGTCCGTGTACAGAGGGTTGCTCTTCATGTGCGCTTTGAGGGAGGCGGGGTAGGGGTGAGGGCTGAACACCTGCTCCACCAGGAAGCCGCTGTCTTTGGGCTGCTTGGGCAGCCGGTGCTGTGGGGGGATGTCGTACTGCCTGTCTGCCTGCGGAGGGGCACAGAAAAGTCCCGAAAACCGGCCCAGACGCCATCTGGTTTCACAGTGCAATTTCGCAGTGCACCAGCTTTTACCACTAGGCCACACAGACATCCAGATGGCAAACGCACTTATTTAAAAACAAATTGGAAGTATATCTGTATGGTGGAAAATTCCCTAAGAAAAGATTACAATCATAATAGTACTAACCACCAAGACCAAACCAGGTACCCTCAAGCTCATTCCAACTCATGGAGACCCCGTGTGCTCAGAGTAGAACTGCTCAGAAGGTTCCCAATGGCTTTGACCTTTCAGAAATAAATTATCGGGCTTTTCTTCCTGAGGTGCCTTTGGGTGGATTCAAACCGCCAACCTTTAGTTAGTAACCTAGTGCTTAACTGTTCACACCACCCAGGGACTCCCTAATAATACTACCAAGAGCTAGTATTTCTGTCCCGAGAAGAGATGATTTTATCTAATCCTCACACCGTCACTACCATTATTAACTCCACTGTACAGGTAAGGAAATGAGTCCAGAAACATTCCAGATCCTGCTCCAGGGTACACAGCCGGTAAGAAGTGCAGCTGTGATTTTTACCCAATAATGTGGCTTCAGAGAGTCTTTGCTTAACCACTGCATATTACTGCCCTCTCTTTCTTCTACCTGTTTGTACCTGGTACAGGTGAGGAAAAGATATGGTTCCTTCCCTCAAGGAGCTTGCTGAAGCCACAGACACTATGCTGCTCCCCTGGAAGGAAGAAGCCAAGCCAGAAAGTGTATGTTGGGAGCCTCTAGTGATTTTTCCAGGATGCACGGGGTTCCCTTTCAGAGACATCTGCACGGACTTCAAGGTAAAGGCAACAGTCTGGACGATGGTGTGGAGGCAGGAATGTGCCTAGCACAGCCAGCAATGGTTTGTGTTCTCAGCCCTTGAGCTGCATATCGGGGCACTATTCTCAGCGAACACTGTTACAATGGGGGCTTTCTGATACTTCTATTTCTGACTTCTATAGGGCCCTCAGATCTCTACAGAGATGCCACTTCCTCTGGAAAGCACTCCCTGAATCACCCAGACTGGGTCAGTACCCATCTGTGTGACCCCTTAACACTGTGTAAACCAGTTGCCGTTGAGTCGACTCAGACTCACGGTGACCTCATGTGTGTCAGAGAAGAACTGTGCTCCACAGAGCTTTCAATGGCTGATTTTCTAAAGGTAAATAGCCAGGACTTTCTTCCGAGGTGCCTTTGGGTGGACTCAAACTTCCAATCTTTTGATTAGTAGCTGAGCACGTTAACTGTTTGCACTACCCAGCATCCTAAGACTATGTACAGACCCCTGAATCCAGCACCTGTCACTGTGAACTGTGAATGCCTGTTTTCCTGTCTGCCTCCGCCACAACGGACTGTGAGTTCCTTGAAGCCATAAGAATGTCTTGGTCACCTTTTAATCTACCACTCCAGCAAAATAATACCAACATTTAGAAGGCACTCCATCCATAGGTGTCAAAGGGATTGGTACCAATGATAGGAAGCCATGTATATGAAACAGAAAATAAAAAGAGAGGTATGTGAACAACAGAAAGAGAAAAAGAAAAAATAAGAATGTGAGTGGAGGTGAGTATACATAAGCAAGGGAAGGAGAAAGAATTAGGGTGCGTGAGGGTAAGAGTTCGTGTGTGTGTGTATGTGTGTGTGATGAGCAAATGTGGGGGGGGTGTGTAACAATACATGTGCACTGGGACCAGAGGCAGACACTCCACCTACCAGCACATGGACCCTTTGGCTGTTGCCTAAATACAACATAACATTTAGCCATTCCAAACCACCAAGCTTGCCGATACTGATACAGAGAAATCGGGATAAACCTTGACAAACCCAAACAAGAAAAGGAGGCTCTCTCTTATTTTCTAACTAATCAAAGCCAAGTATCTTCTAAGAAGCTTCACTGATTTTATTTATTCTGCTCATCACCACTACTCAACATTTATGGACTGTGCCAAGCTGGGGGCAGAGGTGGCAATAATATTAACTACAACAGCAGCCACTGCAGCTGTAATTAGAATTACTCGAGGGCTGACTGTGTGTCTACCACTAGGCTCAGGGCTACACACGCATGATCTCATTTAATCTTCTCAGTAATAGTCTGATGTTGTAACTACTATGATCCTCATTTTATAGATGAGGAAACTGGTCAGAGAGATTAAGAGACAGACCCAATGTCACACAGCTAGTAAGGGTAGAGCCAGGATTTGAACCCATTCTCACTTCTAAGATGGAAGGCTTAACTGTTGCCCACACCTACCTCCTTGTTCCTCCCTTCAAGGAGTTAACACTCTAACTTGGCAGTCAGTATATACAGACTATATATATATATATATATGTAATAGAAGATTGTCTGTACTACATCTGAACAAAGAGGATTAAAGGCTAGGTATCACAGACTGGCAATAATTCCTAAAAAAGCTTGCAGAGACATATGAATTGAAAGGCCTTGAGGGGAACAGAGAATTAGATCAGCATGGGAAAGGTGAACAAAACATTCTTAGTGAAGGACTCATGTGAAGAAAGATTTGAAGGTGGCATAGGGCCAGGCCATAATGATGCTCAATTACTATTTGCTGAATGAATTGCTAAATTAATGAGCATAGCATATTTGGGGGAAACAAGTAGACTCGTCAAGTAGACAAGGGCCTCGTCTGTAACAGAGCCAGGAGAGAAAGGAGTTGCTGGATGGTGCAAACGGTTAACACTCTGGGCTGCGAACGGAAAGGTTGGTGGCTTGAGTCCACCCAGAGGTGATATACTTCCAAAAAATCAACCACTGAAAATCCTATGGTGTATAGTCTTACTCTGACACACACGGGGTTGCCATGAGTCAGAATTAACTCGACAGCAACTCGTTGGGGAGAAGTAGTGAAATTCCCAGGTGCCAGAGGATAAAAACCAAAAAACCAAACTGTTGCTGTCGAGTTGATTCCGACTCACCAAGGCCCTATAGGTCAGAGCAGAACTGCCCCACAGCTCCAGGGAGCGCCTGGTGGATTCAAACTGCCGACCTTTTGGTTAGCAGCCATAGCTCTTAACCACTACGCCACCAGGGCTTTAAAATCCTGGCTAGTCGGGAACTTTTCCCTGAGGCCAAGGAGAGCCAAGGAAGAGCTGGGAATAGGAGACACCACATAGCTCCAGAGAGTAGAGTTTTAGGAAAGTGAGCCCAGCAGTGATCAGTGAAATGAGATGGAGGGTGAGGAAGATAAGTGAAGGAGACCAGTTATAAACGTGCCCAAAAATTCCGGGTGGGATGTTGAAAGAGCCTGGACGGGGGGCGGGGGGAGATGGGTGGTTAAATGGAAGGTTAAATGGAAAGGAAAGCAGAGATGCAAGAGACGTTATGAAAGAATAATCCACAGGACACAGTGGCTAAACTGGATATGAGAGAGCCAAAGGGAAGTCAAAGGCCCAAGTTGCCTCTTCAATGTGGGGAGTTGCTAGAAAGGTGACCCCAGAATAGGAATAGTGAGAGGGAACACTGGCTTTGAAGGAGCAGAAAAGTCTGGTTTGGATCCTGTAGATTTTGACAATGGATGAGACATGCAGGGGGAACTGGCCTTCGGTAGCCTGAGATATGGGACTAAAGGTGGTCTCTGCCCTGGGATTCATCAGCCCAGAGGTGGTAGTGAGAGCATAAGAACTTCCAGTCAGAAGGAAAGGGAAAAGCAGAGTCCACTCCCAGGAGGAAGAAATGGGGTCACAGAAGGCAACAGAATGAAGAGTACCCATACTGGCAGCTCAGTGGCCAGGCGAGGCTAAGACCAGGTCATGGAGAGACTCAGCCCAGTTATTACCAACTCTGTGCTAGTCATTTCAAGCAGATCTTTCTCAAGCTTGTGGCTATTCCTGCTGGTTTTGAGGGGCTTTGACGTTTTCTAGATTGGAGGCATGGCTAGTTCTGTTTAACTTGATATTCCAGTAGAAGCTCCTAACCATTCTAGTCCTCTAAATGGCTACTTTTCAATTATATCTAAGACTCAAGGTTCCAGAAACCCTATCAGGTCTTGGCCACTAAGAGACAACTGCAGTGGAGCCAGAGGAAAAGGACCACACAGAGCCTCATCACAGCGCCATCCTCTGCTGTCTCTCCAACACAACAGGCTAAAAGTGGGTACAGGAGGGCAGAGTGGAAGTTTCTTGGGGATCATAAAGTGGGGAGGTGCTCCTTTTTCTCCATTTTGGGGGTGCAAACTTCCTTAAAACCCAGCTTTTCAAGTTGTTCCTTCTTAGCACCATTTGAGGAACTCAGCCTCCTTCTCTGACTTTGAGTTCTGCAGCCCACACCGTCTTCACTCCCTTTCTGAGGAGTCTCGGGAGTGTCCACAGGCTGCCCAATGAACTTTAAAAGCAGGGAAGGAAACTGAGACAAGCAACAAATTGAAATTTCTTCATCTTGGTCAGAATGGGTTCACTGCAACCCATTTAGAATGAAGACAAGGAGCCACAGGTCCCACTGACACAAATCATCTTACTGCAGGGCACGAGATGAAGAAAGAATCTGAACGCACCCAGATGGCCCTTATTCCAGAGGGGATGGGGAGAAGCCTGCTACAAACATGCGAACTGCTCAAGCTCACAGGCAAACAGCAGAACGTAGAACCATGTAGAAAAAAATTAAAACGAGAGAGACAGCTACGAAGAGTTGCTGCCCTTGGAACGATGAGTAAATTATCCATCTTCTTTTCTCTACTAATCATCTATATTAATCTTACAGTGAAAAGACTCGTACTTTTAAAAAGGAACCCAATGCATGCAACAACGTAAGGGACATATTAGCTAGTTTGCTTTCAAGTCATTTCCCTTGTTTACCTTGCCAGCATCCTGCTAGTTCAGAAAGGAAGGAAGATATCCTTGATGGTGCCTGCAGCCTCTGACACATCCCGCATTTTATGAAAATCCATTCTCACACCACCTGTTCAGTATCTGAACCACACTTTCTCCTGTCGGCAACTTCGCAGCATGGGCTCCTGCTAGCTGACTGACAACTTGGCGGAACAAACCACTTGCCAAAGCTGTCCTCTCTATTCTAACTTGAAAAGCCCACCAAGTCTGGATGAATAACTAGCACACTGCTCTCTCTTTTGGAATGCACTGTTCAAGGCTTTGAAACCCACCACAGCTATTGAAAAGTCGGTGCCCACTCGTACGAACTTAAATCTGAATTACCTCTTTAGATTTTCGATGCCAGTCCTTATTGTCCCCGGGGCCTCTATCTTTCAGCTCCTCCTCATTGAGACCCACGCGGTTGGAGTAGGTGATGGTGCGCCAGTCTCGAGGGGAGTTGGAGATGCTGGCGATCTTGGATTCCGTGGCACTGTTCTCCTCGGTCAGGGACCTAGAGGATGGCCTGGTGAAGAGGCTTTTTTTTAAGGCCTGGACCCGCAGGCTTTCGCTGTTGCTTCCGCTCGCGTCGGAACAGCACCAGTCCGCGTTATTCTCCATCTTGGGTCCGCGCGAGCCATTGGGTGCACGGAACATCCGCGGGGAGGCGCTATCGTCGGACGGAGCCTCGCTCGTCAAGGAATTCAGATCGATCTGCACACTCACCTTCTCAGGCTGCTGCATTTTCTGATCCAATTTATTTAGTTTGCCCAAGACCTGGGAAATTTCCTCGCGGACCCCCGACAGCGATTCGAGCTTCCGTTCAATTTCTCCGATCCTGAGCACCAGTTTGCACACGCTGGTCTTCAGCTCTTCTTCCGAGTGGTGGTGGTTTTCGGGCCTGTTGCCCTTGTCTCCCTTGCTGTTGGGAACCCCACTGGCGATCTTAGGCAAACTGTGCTCCGGTGAACTGTCGCAATCTGACTTATGAAGCTGAGACAAAGACCCTGTGCTGTTGTAGCAGGACGACTGTATCACCCCCGTGGAGCCACTGATACTCATATCATCCAGAAAGCGGAAAATGTCGCTGATGTCATCGCTGACGATCTCCGAGTCGTCGTCTGACTGCTTCATGGCGTGCCTGTCGCTGTACTTGCCCTGGCCAGAGGCGCTCACGTCTTTGCATTTCTTGGGCTCCAGCGCGTGCTGTTCTGTCTGGGTGCCCACGCTACTGGTGTCTGAGCTGAGCTGCCCGCTGGTGCAGCTGATGCTCTTGTCCTTAAATTTTTTGACCGGTTCGTGCTTGTCCAGGTCCACGGGGGACGGGATCTCTTTAGATTTGAGCCCGTTTGTTTTCGCCGCGTAGCCAACGGGGAGCATCTGCGGTTGCTCCTTTGGTGCGAGGTAAGCTTGGCGCCTGTCTGGGGCTGGAAAATTGGGCGACTGGCTGCTGGAATTGGGATAACGGAGCTTCTCCTCAGAGGGATTTCTATTGAAAAAGGACCGTTCAAAGTCAGGGACTTCTTCGGTGTTTAGGCTCCAGCTTTTGGCTGGCCAGGGGGTCTGCTTGCTTGGCCTCCCCGGACACCTCCGGGCGTCCTGGGCTCCCACCACTGGAGTGGGGCCAAAATACGTAGAGGCTTGAAGGTCATCTAAGCTTTCATGCTTCACCCGCCTTTTGTCAGGAACTGGAGAATACACGGGGTTCAGGTATTGGCTGTTGTAGGGCATTTCAAAGCTGTGGTTAAAGAAGGGCGGCTTGTGGAGCTCCTTTCGACTCTGGGGTTCCCCATGCCCACCCTCTGCTTTGCTCGTGGGGCATACCAAACCGGGGGACACCGTCATTAGATTGTGAAAGTCCTCTTTAAAAATGTTCCTTTTCTGGACACAGGACTGGACCACAAAGGGCTCCTGGTTGGAAATGAAGGTGTCCTTGATGCCCGGGTTGATGGGCAGGGAGTCCTGATCCGAAATGGACTCGTTCTCAATGTTCATGGGGAAGTAGGTTCTCTGCATCTCGCAGGGCTGGGCGCTGGCGACCGAGTACGGGGCCAGGGCCTGCAGCCTGTCCAGGGATGCGGCTCGGTTTTTCCCCTCCTTGCTGACACCCAATAAGAAGTTGGGCTCTGAGGCGGGAACAAACTGCGGGCAGTCCTTGCAGTCCATCTTCCGGCACTTGGATGACTGCCGGGTAGGGTAGCCCCGGCTGAAAGGCCGCTCGTTCAGCTCACAGTTCAGGGGCTCACACTCGGCTGCGTTGCAGATCTCGGTGTCTGAGCGGCAGGACTCGAAGGACGACTCCTTCTTGCGGACTTTCTGGCGGCTTGTAGGCAGCTTCTCCTTGGCGGCTCCTCCGTTCATCTGGATCAGGTTGAATATCGTCACAATGTCCGCGGCCACCATGATTTTCTTTGATTGCTGGTTATTCACGGTGCATTTCGTCTTGTCTTTGAATAATGTGGCTGGAAAATTGGGATCGAGACAAGCCGTGTAGAAGAGCACGCTTCTCAGCTTGGCAAGCTGCGACAGATCAAAGCGGGCACACAGGGATTTGCACAGGTCCTGGTAGGAAACGGTGTTTTGCTTGCTGTCCAGTTCCTCCAAGATCTTCACCAAGAAGAGAGAAGTCTCCCGATTGGTCTCCATGATTCAGAATTTCAAAAGCTCACTGACTACACTGAAACTTTGGGCCAGTTCTGCAGTGACAATATCAAAAAAGACGGGGAGAGAGGATTATCAACACCAGGAGAGGTTTGTCAAGCTTGTCATGAACCACATAAAGAAATGCAAGGACTGGGAAATTTGTGTTATCTCTATTTTCATAAGAATTTTTTTAAAAAAAAAGCAGCCCCAAAAAATGAAAGAAATACAAGGAAATACTTTTTAATGACACTCTAATATGTATTAAGGGTCTTAAAAATATTCATAGCCTTCAATGTCATAAAACAATATGTGTACTACTGTTTCATGAGAAACTATTTGTTCTGTAAGCCTTCACCTGAAGTACAATAAAAACAAATATTCATAGCTTTCAATTTCATAATTCCCATTCCAGGACGCTACCTTAAGGCTATTAGCAAAGACAATAACAACAGTTTATACATAAAGATGTTCAATGTGTTGGTATTTATAATAGTAAAAACGTAAAACAATAGTGGTGGTGTGTGTGCCATTGAGTTGATTCTGACTCATACTGACCCTATAGGACAGAGAAGAACTGCCTCCTAAGGTTTCTTAGGCTGTAAGCTTTATGGGAGCAAATCTCCAGGTCCGATGAATGGGTTCAAACCACCGACCTTTCGGTTAGCAGCTGAGCACTTAACCATTGCACCACCAGTGCTCCTTAAAAACAATAATGGGGGGTACATAAATGAAACATGGTGTTATATACAATGAGTTTTTACAAACATTAGAATTACATTACTGTTCGTCCATACAATGGAATACTATTCAGCAAGAAAAAGGAACAACTGCTAATACATGCAACGACACGGACGACTCTCCAAGGCATTGCGCTTGAGTGAAAGAAGCCAGGCTCAAAAGGCTGCCTACGGTATGGCTGGTTCCATTTTAATGACATTCTGGAAAACAGATCAGTGGGTGTCAGGGGCTAGATGTGAGGGCAGGGGTTGACTACAAAGGGGCATGAAGAAATTTTCCAAGATGGTGGAACTATTCTATATTTTGATTATATGGTTACAGGACTGTATGCATTTCTCCAAACTCACAGAACTGTACACTGAAAAGCACAAAATTTTACTGTATGTAAAAAAAAATTGCGATCGAATCTATTCTGACTCATGGTGACCCCATGTGTGTCAGAGCAGAACTGTGCTCCATAGCATTTCCCATGGCTGATTTTTCAGAAGTAGATCACCAGGCCTTTCTTCTGAGGCACCTCTGTACCGTATGTAAATTATACCTTAACTCAAAAATTACATTAATGAAGACTTTTTTATGACAAAAGAAAACTGTAATACAATATTGAGTGAAAGAATCTGAAAATAAATCCGCATATGTAAGTAAAATTAAAATGAAAGAAAATAATGTGCACTAAAATGTTAACGGTGATTAAGTTTGAATTGTAGAATATAGATATTTTTTACTTAGTCATCTTTTCCCCAATATTTTATTATGCAAACTTTCAAATGTGCAGCAAAGTTTAAAGAATTTTATGATGAAAACACATATACCCACCATCTGGATTCTACCATTAACATTTTACTTCATTTCCTTTATCACATATCTACCCATCTATCCATATTCGAGCCATCTTATTTTTTTTGATGCACTGCAAAGTAAATTGCAGACATCTGTACACTTCCCCCTAAACGCTTCAGCATGCATATCATTAATCCAAGTTCAATAATTGTGTACAGTTTTTCTTTTAGCATAAAATTTACATGCACTAATCTTAAATGTGCATTTGCTGAAATTCTGACAAATGCATACACCCTGTGTAACCAAAACCTTATAAATATATAGAAGGTTTCCATTGCCCCAGAAAATTCCCTCATGATCCTCCAGGTCAACCACTTACATTTTATAGGCAATTTTTATTTTTTCTTTATAATTTCCTGTCTGTTCTAAAATCTCTGCAATGGGCATGTATTACTTCGCAGCCACAGAACAATAATAAACATTACTTTAAAAAATGAAAAGAAGAAGCTACACTAACTAGTCTGGGATGAGAACACTAAAAACATTGAACCAAAAGTTTAACAAAACTTCATAAAAGAAGGAGACGCTCCCTGTTAACAAACGTGAATGTAGGCTCTGAGAATTACAAGGACTTACTATACTTCACCCCGTTAGCTTCCTCAGTGACAATTTGCTTTAAAAAATTACATTTTGACAGTGGACTTGCTGATTTGAAAGCTGACAGTTTATGTCTTCTAGGGGAACTGTGTATTTCCTTGGAATTAAATTTTACCAGCCTTAGGCAATGGACTTGCACTTCATCCCTACGGCAGCCACTCCATATCCCTATACACCAGTTGCCTTTGAGTCAATTCCAACTCATGGTGACCCCATGTGTGTCAAAGTAGAACTGTGCTCCCTAGGGCTTTCAGAGGCTGATTTTTTGGAAGTAGATCACCAGACCTTTTTTCCAAGAAGCCTCCGGGTGGACTCCAACCGCCAGTCTCTTGGTTAGCTGTCGAGCGTCTTAACCACTTGCACCACCCAGGGACTCCCTGTGAGCTTCTCTAAACATGACCTTGGTCTCTCTTGTGAATGTCTGCAGGGATCTGCAGAGACCAGTGGTTTGGCTTTTATTGCATGTAAGAGGAAAGCAGCCCTGAGCCATTCTGTTCTCACAGACACACATATACACTCACACAAGGACAGTCACCCCCCACACACTCACACATAGACACACACTCACAGACACACAGACACCCACACATCGGGAAACCCACGTCTACCCAGCCCAGGGCTCCCTGCCCTGCCCCAGCCATCTAATCCATCTGATGAAAGCATTCTGTGTCAGAATGTTCTGGTTTGTTAAATGTGTGGACAACCTGTCACGCTTGGGCTTCAAGTAAATAAACCAGCACAGAAATCAGAGTGGAGGACAAATGAACGTAGTTTAGGCAACAGCAGCTACAGCTCATGCACATCGTATTTCATGGTTGTGGTGAACAAAGCACTTTCAGAGATGCTCTTTTCTTTAGTCCTCGTAACAACCCCACAGGCCTCCTTCAACCTTGTTATTACTCTCTGGCAGGTGAGGACACAGGCCTGGAGAACTTAAGGGACCAGGAACTGGGATGGAGTGAAAGGCAGGTCTTCCAGCCTAACCCCTTGCGTGTGCCCCACCATGAGCCGCTCAGGAAAACCCGAGACTTTGCTACCTTGGGAGGCTTTCTCAGCTTTGTATCCTACTGTGCATGGCTGAAGAATGGATCCCAGGCAAAAGAAATTAGTTGGAAAACGAAGGCCCAGTGTCTCCTGAAGTGAATAAAGGAAACACAATATGGTGAATGTGAGTAATTTTTTTTTAATCAAAAGTGAAATTAGGGGGTCTATAGATGGGCCTGGGAGCCAAGCATGTGCCCCCTTGAAAGGGGTGCATGAATGCGTGGGCGGCCAATGTGTATTTGATGATGAATCATAATACAGAAACCCCATACATATTTTCTACAACACACCAGTGAAAACCAGAAAGGGGTGGGGGTAAGGGGACAGAGCAAGACATGGGTAGAAAACCAGGTCTGCAGGGTTTATAACAGGGGCACACTGGCAGGCTACCTCATTTGACTGCACAAACAACTCTGTAAGGTAAGGAGATGACCCCATTTTACAGCTGAGGAAACTGAGACACTGAGAGGGGAAGTAACTATACAATCCAAATAGTGAGCAGCCCAGAGTCCAGTGCTGGGTTAGGGGCCCAACTGGACTAAACTCCAGGTCTTCTGAGGCTGTTGAAGGAAAGCCAGGCTCAATCGCATGCCAGGAGGAGCAAACTACGACCAGGTGACAGAGTGGGGGGGGGGGTGCACAGCAGACTGCCTACTACGTGCAGCAGCAGCAGCGTTGGGGCTTTACAAGAAATCTTGACAACAGCCTGGAGAGGAAAGCACCCACATTGCTATCTCTGTACCAAAGGAATGAGGCAAGTGAGGCCAGAGAACTTGCGCAGGGAGGGCGCTGTGTGAGCTGAAGCCACGTCTGGTTAACCCAAAGCCCAGGCTCTGTTCTCAGTGACGAAAGTCCAAGGGAGGAAGATCAGCCAGTCATCTCTGGGGCCTGAGAGTCAGATTCACACATGACATGGATGTGTGCATATACACAGACATACCTACACACAGACACACAGTCACACACACTCATATATACACACAGACACAGTCATCCCGCACACATTCACACAGACACACATTCACACAGAAACACACAGACACTCACAAAGACACACAATCACCCCCCAAACATTCACACAGACACACTCACATGTAGACACAGTCACACACTCATACATAGACATACACTCAAAGACACACACAGAGACACAGTCACTCCCACACACTCACACACACACATAGACACACAGTCATAGACACACACATAGACACTCACAAAGAAACACACAGACACATCTCACCCCCACACACATTCACACACACTCACATGTAGACACACAGTCATACACACTCATAGACACACACAGAGACACAGTCACCCCCACACTCACACAGACACATGCCCACGCACAGGCACAGTCACAGACACACACACATAGAGAGAAACACACAAACACATACCACCCCCACACACATTCACACAGACACACACAGACACACACACACATTCACACACAGACATACACACAGACACGAGCACACATACATACACCCTCACCCCCCCCCACTCTGACCCTTCCACACTCCCACATGTGCGTACACATTTGCACATCCCCCCATACATTCCCGTGTGTATGTAGGTGCACAGCGCACGCTCACACTCTCAGCCACACCCTTTTACTCCGAGGTATCTCTTAGCTCTGCCCTAAGACTTGGAACATTCCTAAGCTCCAGCACAGCTTGGTGCCTATTTTGGGAAAGGCCAAGGGGCCAACAAATCCACCCTGCCTGCATCCGGGAGAAGGCTGCACATCTCTGCCACCGGCAGCTCTCTCATCAATCACTGTAAATACCTGAAAGCCGCAAGCACCAGCCGCAAAGGCCACCGCCACCTCCCCTAGGGAGGAAAAGCTCCGTGGAGGCGCTGAAAGGTGAGCTGAGGGACACCCACCTTAACCCCCTCGGGAACTCCTCACTGAGGGTCAGGCTCACCCCCTACAGACACCAGGAGCTGGTGAGCAACTGGGATCTGGGAATCCAGAGCCTAGAGCGGGATGGCCTGCAGGGCATCAGGACCCACCGGGCCCAATGATCTGGCTCACGCTACAGCCCAGCCCTCCCCGCCCCTGCACCTCCTGCAGACCACGCTGCGTTTCCCAAACGCAGGCCCGCCCGCCCGCCTGCCCACCCACGCCTCCTGGTGCACCCACCACCTGCTGAATCCTGCTTACCTTCCAGGGTCCACCTCCAGCACTCTTCTTCCCCCACACCCCTCTTTAATCCCCAGAGTTTAAATGAATTCTTTCCTTCTTGGTGCTCAGCAGCGCTCTGCCTGTGCCTTGGTTATGGTTATAGCATTTATCACACTGGAGTTCTCAGCCAGGTAAGATTCACCTGGGGTGGTTTTAATACTTATTGAGACCTGGCCCTGCAAGCCTAGACCAGTAAATCAGAATCATGCAGGGGGAGGCTGGGCATCAGGGTTTCTTAAAGCTGCCTGGATATTTCTAAAGTGTGGGCCTTCAGGGCGAGGGATTAAGGCGATGGAGAAGCCGTTATAAAGTAGCGAGGCTGGGGTTTGTGGAAGGCAGAGAAACGAGCTGCTGACAGTATGGGTGACGGGAATGAATAGACCTCGGCTCAGGTGCCAGGCCTGCCCATCGCTAGCTGTTATGGGTTGAATTGTGTCCCTCAAAAAGATATTTTGAAGACCTAATACCCGGTTCCTGTGAATGTGACCTTATTTGGAAATAGGGTCCTTGCAGATGCAATCAGTTAGCATGATATCATACTGGAACAGGGTGGGCCCTAATCCAATGTGACCAGTGTCTTTATACAAAGAGGAGAAGAGACACAGACACACAGGGAAGACAGCCATGTGAAGACGAGGCAAAGACTGCAATTATGCTCCCTACAGCCAAGGAACGCCTGGGGCTACCAGAAGCTGGGAGAGACAAGAAAGAATCTTCCCCTAGAGACTTTGGGGAGAATATGGCCCTGCTTACCCTGGTGGCTCAATGGTTATGTAGTGGGCTGCTAAACGAAAGGTTGGCAGTTCAAACTCACCATCAGCTCCACAAGAGAAAGACCTGGTGATCTGCTCCACAAAGATGATTGTTGTTCCAACTCATAGCGACCCTACGTACAACAGAACAAAACACTGCTCAGTCCTGCACCATCTTCACAATCTTTGCTGTGCTTGAGCCCATTGTTGCAGCCACCATGTCAACCTGTCTTGTTGACTGTCTTCCTCTTTTTTGCTGATCCTCCATTTTACTAAATATGATGTCCTTCTCCAGAGACAGGTCCCTCCTGATAACATGTCTGAAGTACATGAGCCGAAGTCTCACCATCCTTGCTTCTAAGGAATATTCTGGCTGTACTTCTTCCAAGACAGATTTGCTCATTCTTCTGGCAGTCCATGATATGTTCAAGAGTCTTCACCAACACCATAATTCAAAGGCATCAATTCTTCTTCAATCTTCCTTGTTCATTGTCCAGCTTTCGCATGCATATGAGGCAACTGAAAATACGATGGCTTGGGTCAGGTGCACCTTAGTCCTCAAAGTGACATCCTTGCTTTTCAACACTTTTAAATCTCGGCTTCTGTGGACTTGCTGTAATTTTCTTCGGCTTCAACTTGAACTTGCATATGAGCAGTTGATGGTCTATTCCGCAGTCGGCCCCTGGCCTTGTTCTGACTGATGATACTGAGCTTCTCCATTGTCTCCTTCCACAGATGTAGTTGATTTGATTCCTATGTATTCCATCTCGTTCACGTGACTAGTCGCCGTTTGTGCTGTTGAAAAAGGTTTTTGCAGTGAAGAAGTTGTTGGTCTTGCAAAATTCTATCATGCAACCTCCGGCATCGTTTCTATCACCAAGTCCATATTTTCCAACTATTGATCCTCTTGTTTCCAACTTTCACATTCCAATCACCAGTAATTATCAATGCATCTTGATCACGTTTGATCAATTTCAGACTGCAGGAGTTGGTAAAAATCTTCAGTTTCCTCATCTTTGGCCTTAGTGGTTGGTGCATAGATTTGAATAGTAGTCATATTACCTGGTCTTCCTTGTAGGCGTAGGGATATTATCCTATTACTGACAGCCTTGTATTTCAGGATAGATCTTGAAATGTTCTTTTTGATGATGAATGTGACGTCATTCCTCTTCAATTTGTCATTCCTGGCATAGTAGACCATATGACTGTCTGATTCAAAATGGCCAATACCCGTGCATTTCAGCTCACTAATGCCTAGGATATCGATCTTTACACGTTCCATTTCATTTTTGACGATTTCCAATTTTCCTAGATTCATACTTCATACATTCCATGTTCTAATTATTAATGGAGGTTTGCAGCTGTTTCTTCTCATTTTGAGTCGTGCCACATCAACAAATGAAGGTCCTGAAAGCTTGACTCCATCCACGACATTAAGGTCGACTCTATTTGAGGAGGGAGCTCTTTCCCAGCTGCATTTTGAGTGTCTTCCAACCTGAGGGGCTCATCTTCTGGCATTACACCAGACAAGGTTCCACTGCTATTCATAAGGTTTTCACTGGCCAATTTTTTAGAAATAGACCGCCAGTTCCTTCTTCCTAGTCTGTCTTAGTCTGGAAGCTCTGCTGAAACCTGTCCACCACGGGTGACCCTGCTGGTATCTGAAATACTTGTAGCATAGCTTTTAGCATCACAGCAACACATAGGCCACCACAGTACAGCAAACTGATAGGCGTGTGGGGCCATAAAGATTACAGCCTAGAAAACCCTATGTGGCAGTTATACTCTGTCTTATAGGGTTGCTATGAGTCGCTCTGAGTCAGAATCAGCTGGACAGCACACAACAACAGCTTCCAGAACTGCGGGAGAAAACATTTCTGTTGTTTCAAGCCACCCAGTTTGTGGTACCTGTGCCACTGAGTTGATTCCAACTCATAGCGACCCTATAGGACAGAGTAGAACTGCCCTATATGGCTTCCAAGGAGTGGCTGATGGATTCGAACTGCCCAGCTTTTGGTTAGCAGCTGTGGCTCTTAACCACTGGACCAGCAGGGCTCCTCCGTTAGGGCAGCCCCAGGGAAATAAGACACTAGCTATGTGGTAGATTACTTATCGCCCTTGAGCCTCAGTTTCCTCAGCTGTAACAATGGGTTTAATAGCCCCAAACCCCACTGTGATGCAGTCAATCCCAACTCATAGCGACCCTATAGGACAGAGTAGAACTGCCCCATAGGGTTTCCAAGGCTGTAGTCTTTACAGAAACAGACTGCCACATCTTTCTCCTGGCTGGTGAGTTCAAACCGCCAACCTTTCCGTTCGTAGCCAAGCACTTTAACCACTGCACAACCAGGGCTCCTTTTTAAATTAACAAGCATATGTAAAGTCTCAGTTTCCTCATCTGTAACAAGGATTAAATAGCAAGCACATGTAAAGCACTTTACAAAGTGCCCCACATATGACAGCCATTCAACCAATGACAGCCGTCACACATGGTAGTAGCTACGGTGGCAGAAATCCTAGCAGTGTAACCGTGGATTTATGGCTCACAGTGCCTCCTGCAGGCTATAAAGGGGGACTACATGGGTATTTTTGGAAAAATGACTCCATTCTCTACAAAAAGCAAGACACACCTGCCTGAAGCAGGATTTTGACCTCTCTATTTCTTCATTTTCAGCCTTGTTAAAGATTTTCAGTTTCCTACTGTAGAAAAGCGTGTCCTCAATCACATGATTTCACGGACCTTCATTAGACCCCTGAGTTACTGCCTTTGTCTGGATTTCTCACTACCTCAGAGGGAAAATAACGAGGCAGTTGTGGGGCTCAGTGTTCACCTCTTTTTAAAATAAGAGGCAAGCTCATAAACTGATTCCATGAGGACGTTCTGAAGCCATGTTTGGAATTAACCCACTCAGGATAAGTGGCGGTGTCCTCTCAGCCCCCCATCACACTCTCCAAGCTCAGCCTGGCCCTCCTCCTCAGCTCCTTGGCACCCATGCCGTCTATCTGCCTCGTGTCTCCTTTTAGCTTCTGTAGGAATTCAGTCCTTCAAACCCTTCTTCTGGGCACGCGGCGTGGGCACGACACTGTGCTAGGCACAGCCGAAGAAGATAAAGGTGCTGCCCTCACAGAACCCACAGCCTTGTAGAAGAAAACACTCATCATGGTCAGGTCTGGCGGGACCAGTGACCACACAGTGTAAGCCCCTCATTTTTATAGATGAGAAAACTGGGGCCCAGCGAGGGACGGGCCCTTTCAAAGGCGTAAGGAGAATGAGTGGTAGAACCAGCCCCAGGATCCACAGATCTAGAGACCTAGCCCTCTCCTGCTGTACGTAACAAGCCTCCAGGAAAGATGCCAGTCGCCAAAGTCAAGCATAAACAAGGACCTGGGAACCCAGGTGAGCATTGGATGAATTCCATTCATGGGAAAAGGAAATGCTGGCTTCACAGAGACGGTACCATCTGCAATGGCCTCAAAGACTGAAGAGGAGGAAGTGTTTGATCTTTTGGGGGAGGGGTACAGAGAGGGTATTCCAGGCAGAAGGCAAGAGGCACGAAGGTGCAGGGAGACAGGTGGAGTCTATCCCTTTGGTTGGGATGGAGAGAGGGTGGTGAAGCTGGACAAGTAGGTTGGGTTTGCATAGAACAAAACACTGACTTCTGGGCTGGGAGTCTGGACTGGATTCTGCAGCAATAGGATCTATGACCCTGGCAGAGCAGGTGCTGGAAGGGATCAGGCCTTGGGGTGTGGGGAGCACTCCAGTCAGTAGGATGCCCTGAAAGAGGGTGTCCTGCTGACTGGGATCAACATTCCCTCCCTTCTTCAGATCTTCCTGCACGTGGATGGCCAAGGGGAAACTCCAGGCCCTTCCAACTCCAGCTCTACGGCTGTTTCCACTACTTGACAGTCTGTAGCTTTGGGAAGGCAGGAACCAGATGCCTGGTTTTTCTCCCCATTACCCTACGGCACCCTGTTCATTACTCATGTCACACTCTGGGCATGATAAATGTTCCTGACGTCCACTCTACAAGGCTAAAATGAATGTTCAGCTTTTCGTACCTTTATGCATTTTTAACTGCTCAAAATGTTGACATCGGATGTTGGTCAAACCAAGCAGAAGAAAGAGAGGGATGATTTAAGGATATAATTCGCAACATCGCTGCTTGAATCTTTACACAGAAAGACAAGCTCTCTGAATTTCATTTCTACCAGTCCCTTAAAGTTTTAATCTTCCCTTCAGTCACCAATGACTCCAAAGTATGATGGGAATGCATGATGTAAACCTTTAACTGGATTAGAAAAATTCAGTTATAAAGTGTTCTTATTAAAGCTTTCTTGCATGCCGTAATATATTGATCTTTCAGAATCTGAACTAACGTGCAGAGATGTAGCATGGCCACGATGTCCTCACTTGACGCTCATGGAGACCAGGCTGCAAGAGAATTGCTCTGCAGTATCTGCGTGATTCCTGGCTTGGTTTTGTTCTGCTTGTTGTTTTGGGGTTTTGTTTTTCTCCAAGGTGGTGCTTGCTACCGTGATTCAGTGAAAGCATGGATTTAATGAAATGAGGAAAGGAAGGTATTAATCTAGGACTCTAAAATTTGTGCTCAGGAATTTCTACATTCCTTTTGTGTCATTTTTAATAAAATTTCAAACTGAAGGGAGACCTTTCTCTCACAGAGGCAGCTTTCCCCCACAAAAACTGCTAAAGAGAGCAATAAGGAGTTGGGAAGGGGGCTATGCTTCTGTTTGCCAAGATGTATCCCTGCAGAGCTCGACCCTAGTGCAAAGCCCTTGATTAAGAAGTCAAGAAATTATGATGCAATTTCCCGTTCTGGCAAGAAATCAAGC
Source organism: Trichechus manatus latirostris (assembly GCF_000243295.1). Lineage (NCBI taxonomy): Eukaryota > Metazoa > Chordata > Mammalia > Sirenia > Trichechidae > Trichechus > Trichechus manatus. The sequence goes on along the minus strand of NW_004444122.1, from coordinate 1,750,187 downwards.
TTAGAAAACGTGAAAACCCTCCCATTACAAAAACCTAGAAATGCTAGGTAAAATAAATTTCTTTTCCTTAACGTGTGTAGCTCAGGTTGCAAGAGAGCAGGATAAACGCTTAGGTGCCAGAAACAAAGAAGAGACTGAAAATCACAGAGGTAAGCAGGAGAGCTGGTCTGTGGCTGCCCCAGGGGCCTCTGGGAAAGAGGGCATATATCCTACTAAGGGAGAGTAGAAGAGGCCCTGCATGAGATGGGGAGTGGGAGCAGGGACGTCTGCATAAAGCTGGCACCCTGGAAGGCAAGGGAAAGTATGGAAGAAGAAAAAAATCTGTTCACCAGCACAGGAAACCAGGAAATTTGTCAATCTCATCTTTTTCATCTTTATACTTAATTCTAAACATTTATCAACAGCATAAAACCATAGTAAAGAAAATTTTTAGAAGTAAAATTGGAAGAAGGAATGATTAGAGACTTAGAACTTTCTAAGTACTGTCTTATACGGAGGAGGATGTTGTTGTTGTTGTTGGGTGCTATCCAGTTGGTTCTGACTCATAGCAACCCTATGTACAACAGAACAAAACACTGCCCAATAGAGCACCATCCTCACAATCATTGGTATGTTTGAGCCCTTTTTTAAAAAAATCTTTTATTATTGTGCTTTACGTGAAAGATTACAGCTGAAGTTAATTTCTCATACAAAAATTTATACACCTATCGTTATGTGACAGTTGCAATCCCTACAATGTGACAGCACACTCCCCCTTTCCACCCCCAGGTTTCTTGTGTCCATTCAACCAGTTCCTGTCCCTTCTTGCCTTCTCATCCTGCCTCTGGGCAGGAGCCGCCCATTTGGTCTTGTGTATCTGATTGAACTAAGAAGCACACTCCTCACGAGTATTACTTTTTGTTTTATAGTCCAGTCTGATCTTTGTCTGAAGAGTAGGCATCAGGAATGGTTAGTTCTGGGTTAACAGAGCATCTGGGGGCCATAGTTTTGGGGCTTCCTCCAGTCTCTATCAGACCATTAAGTCTGGTCTTTTTATGTGAATTTGAGTTCTGCTCTGAAATTTTCTCCCACTCCATCCAGGACTCTCTGTTGTGTTCCCTGTCAGGGTGGTCATTGCTGCTGGCTGGGCACCATCTAGTTCTTCTGGTCTCAGGCTGATGGAATCTTCAATTTATGTGGCCCTTTTGTCTCTTGGGCTAATATTTTCCTTGTGTCGTTGATTTTCTTCATTCTCCTTTCCATTATTGCAGACACTGTGTCAATTCGTCTCGTTGAGGGTTTCTCTCTTTTTCGCTGACCCTCTACTTTACCAAGCATGATGTCTTTCTCCAGGGACTGGTTACTCCTAATAACGTACCCAAAGTACATAAGACGAAGTCTTGCCATCCTCACTTACAAGGAACATTCTGACTATACTTCCTCCAAGACAGCTTTGTTCCTTCTTCTGGCCATCCATGGTATATGGACACCATATACCAACACTATAATTCAAAGGCAGCAATTCTTTGGTCTGCCTTATCATCGTCCAGCTTTCACATGCATATGATGCGAATGAAATATCATGGCTTGGGTCAGGCACGCTTTAGTCCTCAAAGCGATATCTTTGATTTTTAACACTTTAAAGAGGTCTTTCACAGCAGATTTGCCCAATGCAATATGGCGTTTAATTTCTTGACTGCTGCTTCCGTGGGCATTGATTGTGGATCCAGGTAAAATGAAATCCTTGACAACTTCAATGTTTTCTCCGTTTATCATGATGTTGCCTATCGGTCCAATTGTGAAGTTTTTGTTTTCTTTATGTTGAGGTGTAATTCATACTGAAGGCTGTAGTCTTTGATCCTTATCAGTAAGTGCTTCAAGTCCTCTTCACTTTCAGCAAGCAAGGTTGTGTCACCACATAACGCAGGCTGTTAATGAGTCTTTCTTCAATCCTCATGCTGCATTCTTCTTCATATAGTCCCGCTTCTCGGATTATTTGCTCAGCATACAGATTGAATAAGTATGATGAAAGGATACAACCCTGCCACACACCTTTCCTGATTTTAAACCACTCAGTATCCCCTTGTTCTGTTTGAATGACTGCCTCTTGGTCTATGTACAAGTTCCTCATCGCACAATTAAGTGTTCTGGAATTCCCATTCTTTGCAATGTTTTCCATAATTTGTTATAATCCACACAGTCAAATGCCTTTGCATAGTCAATAAAACACAATAAACATCTTCCTGGTATTCTCTGCTTTCAGCCAGGATCCATCGGACATCAGCAATGATATCACTCATTCCACATCCTCTTCTGAATACAGCTTGAGATTCTGGCAGTTCGTTGTGGATGTACTGTTGCAACAGCTTTTGAATCATCTTCAGCAAAATTTTAGTTGCCTGTGATATTGATGATATTGTTTGATTATTTTCGCATTCTGTTGCATCACCTTTCTTTGAAATGGGTGTTAATATGGATCTCTTCCAGTTGGTTGTCTTCCAAATTTCTTGGCATAGATGAGTGGGCGCTTCCAGTTTTTCATCCGTTTGTAGAAACATCTCAATTGGTATTCCTTCAATTCCTGGAGCCTTGTTTTTTGCCAATGCCTTCAGTGCAGCTTAAACTTCTTCCTTCAATACCATCAGTTTTTGATCATATGCTACTTCCTGAAATGGTTGAACATCAACCAATTCTTTTTGGTACAGTGACTCTGTATATTCCTTCCATCTTCTTTTGATGCTTCCTGCATTGTTCAATATTTTCCCTGTATAATCCTTCAATACTGCAACTCAAGGCTTGAATTTTTTCTTCAGTTTTCAGCTTGAGAAATGCCAAGGGTATTCTTCCCTTTTGGTTTCCTAGCTCCAGGTCTTTGCACATTTCATTATCATACTTTACATTGTCTTTTCAAGCTGCCCTTTGAAATCTTCTGTTCAGCTCTTTTACTTCATCATTTCTTCCATTCCCTTTAGCTGCTCTACATTCAAGAGCAAATTTCCAAATCTATTCTGATATCCATTTTGGTCTTTTCATTCTTCCTATCTTTTTAGTGACTTTTGAATTCTTCACAAATGATGTCCTTGAGGTCATTCCACAACTCGTCTGGTCTAAGGTCATTAGAGTTCAATGTGTCAAATCTATTCTTGAGATGGTCTCCAAATTCAAAGCTGTACTTTGGCTCACATGGACTTGTTTTAATTTTTTTCAGCTCCAAGTTGAATTTTCATAAGACTAACTGATGGTCTGTTCCTCAGTCGGCCCCTGACCTTGTTCTGATTGATGATATTGAGCCGCTTCATCATCTCTTTCCACAGATGTAGTTGATTTGATTCCTACCTATTCCATCCAGCAAGGTCCTCATGTATAGTTGCCATATGAATAAGTCGTTGGTCTTGCAAAATTCTATCATGTGATCTCCGGTGTTGTTTCTATCACCAAGGTCATATCTTCCAACTACCGATCCTTCCTCTTTGTTTCCAATTATTGCATTCCAACCACTAGTAATTATTAATGCATCTTGATTGTATGTTTGATCAATTTCTGACTGCAGAAGTTGCTAAAAATCTTCAGTTGCCTCATCTTTGGCATTAGTGGTTGGTGCATAAATTTGTATAATAGTTGTGTTAACTGGTTGCTTGTAGGTGTGTGGATATTATCCTATCACTGACGGCCTTGTACTTCAGGATAGATCTTGAAATGTTCTTTATGATGATGAATGTGACACCGTTCCTCTTCAGTTTGTCATTACTAGCATAATAGACCATATAATTGTCCAATTCAAAATGGCCAATACCAGTCCATTTCAGCTCACTAGTGCCTAGGATATCTATCTGCAAGCATTCCATTTTATTTTTGACAACTTCCACTTTTCCTGGATTCATACTTTGTGCCTTCCATCTTATGGTTATTAATGGATGTTTGCAGCTGTTTCTTCTCATTTTGAGTCGTGTCACATCAGCAAATGACGGTCCCGAAAACTTTGCTCCATCCAAGTCATTAAGGTCACCTCTACTTTGAGGAGATAGCTCTTTCTCAGTCGTATTTTGAGGGTCTTCCAACATGAGGGGCTCATCTTCCAGCACTATATCAGACAGTGTTCTGCTTCTTTTCATAAGGTTTTCACTGGCCATTTTTTTTAGAAATACATCGCCAGCTCCTTCTTCCTAGTCTGTCTTAGTCTGGAAGATCTGCTGAAATCTGTCCACCACGGGTGACCCTGCTGGTATTTGAAATACTGGTGGCATAGCGTCCATCATCACAGCAACACGCAAGCCACTACAGTACCAAAAAACTGATAGATGAGTGGTGAAGGAGGACAACCGAAAACAAAACCAAACTCATTGCTGTCAAGTCGATTCCGACTCATAGTGACCCTTAAGACAGAGTAGAACTGCTTCATAGAGTTTCCAAGGAGGAGCTGGCGGAATCAAACTGCTGACCTTTGGGTTAGCGGCTGAGCTCTTAACCACTGTGCCACCAGGTCTCCAGTGGAGGAGGATAGAGATGTTAAATAAATTCAGATGTTAAGTCAAATGTGTGTGTGTTAAACAAATTTATGGGTATCTGAAAGAACAGAAAGAAATTGTAGAACTTAAACCAGTGTATAGAATAAAAAGAAAGAAAAACCATTGCCGTCAAGTTGATTCCAACTCATAGCGACCCTATAGGACAGAGTAGAACTACCCTATAGTGTTTCCAAGGCAGTAATCTTTACAGAAGCAGACTGCCAGTTCTTTCTCCCACAGCATCTGGTGGGTTCAAATTGCTGACTTTTCTGTGAGCAGCCAAACACTTTATCCACTGCGCCAGCAGGGCTCTTCCAGTGTAGGGAATACAAGGGAATAAATAAAACTCTGTCAATTAATAGAAGGTAGGAAATAATGGAAATAAATGAGCAAAGATAAAGTAGGATAAATAAAAAGCACAAATAAGATGACAGAAATATTTCCAAATTCACCATATAACAATAAATAGGCTAAATTTACCAGTTAAAAGTCTATAAGTCTTAACCGCATTTAAAAACAAATTCAGTCAAATGCTACCTATAAGAGATATTTCTAAACATTCTGTTGCAGAAAGTAAAAAAGTATAAGTATGTAATAAGATATACCAGTCAAAAACAAATCAGAGTATGGTTGGTATTTGTTACAGGCAGAATAGTGTAGTAGTTATAGATCATTGACTCTGGAGCCAAACTGCCCAAGTTTAAATCTAAGCTCTTCCATTTATTAGCTGTGTCACTTGAGCAAGTTACTAGTTTCTCTGTGTCTCAGTTTTCTCATCTGTAAAATGGGGATGGTAATAGTACCTAACTCAGTGACTGCGTTATTATATGTAATAGCGCCTGACATGAAATTAGCACTGTAATTATTAAGATAATGACATTAACATAAATCAAAAAGACTTTAAGGTAAAAAGCATTATTAGGGATAATGAAAATTATTACAAAAATGATAAAATGGAACAACTCACCAGTAAGGTAGAACAATTCTGAACCTGTGTGAACCAAATAATATAACCTTAAAAATACATGAAGCAAAAATGAAGAGAATTTCTAGAAATCATATCAAACCCACAATCGTACTTGGAAATTTTTAACATACCTCTGTCAAAAAATGGTGGATCAAGAAAAGAAAAAAATTAAGTTTGATATAAAATATCAGAACACCACCACTAACTTGATCTATTGCACATATCGAGAATCCAGCACGCAAGAATAAATAATCCATAGGTCAAAAATAAGAAATCATATTGCAAATTAGAAAAGAGTTATAATTAAACACAATGAAAACACTACATATCAAAACTAGTGAGCTATAGCTACAGCTGTCCTTAGCGTAAAATTTATAGTGATAAATGCATATATTAGAATAAAAGGTTGAAAATCAATTAGCTAAGCTTCGCACTCTAAGAAGTAGAAAAAAAACCATAGTAAATACAAACAAAAGTAGAAAGAGTTGAATAATGTTGTGAGAAAAAATTAGTAAGATAGGAAACAGAGAAACATTAAACCAAACAAAAAACCAATTGCTGATGAGTGGCTTCTGACTCATAGCGACCCTGTAGAAACATCACCATCCACAAACCCTAAAGTTGTTTCATTGAAATAAAAGATTAAACTGGGAAACCTCCAGCAAAAATGATGAGAAAAAAATAAAAGAGACTTGAATAAACAATAAAAACAATACTGAAATAAGTAACATGTAAGGAGAGCTTACCATGTGCCGGATAGAGGTCTAAGCACTGTATAGTTATTAACAGTGCTTAACATTTACTCCTCAAAACAGCCTTATAAAATAGGAACTAATATTATTCTAATTTTATGGCTGAGAACACCCTGGTACAGAGCAGGTAAGTAATTTTCCCAAGGTCACAAAGCTAGTACGTGGGTGAGCCAGGATCTAAACTATATAGTCTAAGTCTAGAGCTTACATGTTTATCCACTACATTTTATAGCCTTTCACAAAATTAGGAACGAAAAGGAGGACAGAGCCACAGATTCAATTTTTTTTAAGTTTGATAACATTAAGTATTGGGAAGGATGAAGACAAATAGTTTTCAAATGCTGCTGGTGGGAATGGAGATTGAAAGGGCCACTTTGTAGAGCAATTTGGCAATATGGATGAAGCTCAAGGTGAGCAAATCCTATTGCCCTACAAATCCACCTGTAGGTATCTATCCTAGAGAAACACTCACATGGGTTCTCAAGGACGCAAAACTGTTTATTAAAACAGTTTTTATAAGTAAAAGAGTACAGTAGGGGAATAGATAAACTTGTTGTTGTTAGGTGCTGTCAAATCAGTTCCGATTCACAGGGACCCTATGTATGACAGAACAAAATGCTGCCTGATTCTGAGCCATCCTCCCAATCATTGCTATGTTTGAGCTCATTATTGCATATATTGTGTCAGTCCATCTCGTTGAGGGTCTTCTTATTTTTGGATGAACTTCTACTTTACTAAGCATGATGTCCTTCTCCAGGGACTGGTCCCTCCTAGTAACATGTCCAAAGTAAGTGAGATGAAGTCTCACCATCCTTGTTTTAAAGAAGCTTCTGGCTATACATCTTCCAAGACAGATTTGTTCGTTCGTCTGGCAGTCCATGGTATATTCAACATTCTTCACTGACACCATAATTCAAAGGCATCAATACTTCTTCTGTTTTCTTATTCATTGTCCAGCTTTCACATACATTTGAGGCAATTGAAAATATCAGGGCTTGGGTCAGGCACACTGTCTTAATCATCTAGTGCTGCTATAACAGAAATACCACAAGTGGATGGCTTTAACAAACAGTAGTTTATTTTCTCACAGTCTAGTAGGCTACAAGTCCACATTCAAGGCATCAGCTCCAGAGGAAGGCTTTCTCTCTGTCAGCTCTGGAGGAAGGTCCTTGTCATCAATTTTCTCTTGGACTAGGAACTTCTCTGTGCAGGAACCCCGGGTCCAAAGGATGCGCTTTGCTCCTGGTACCGCTTTCTTGGTGGTATGAGGTCCTCTTGTCTCTCTGCTAGCTTCTCTCTTTTATATCCCAAAAGAAATTGGCTCAAGACATAATTCAATCTTGTAGATTGAGTCCTGCCTCATTAACATAACTGCTACCTATCCCCCCTCATTAACTTCATAGAGGCAGGATTTACAACACATAGGAAAATCACATCAGATGACAAAATGGTGGACAATCACACAATACTGGGAATTATGGCCCAGCCAAATTGATACACATATTTTGGGGGGACACAATTCAATCCATGACACACACCTTAGTCCTCAAGGTGACATCTTTGCTTTTCAACACTTTAAAGAGGTCTTTTGCAGCAGATTTGCCCAGTGCAATATGGCTTTTGATTTCTTGACTGCTGCTTCTGTGGGCATTGATTATGGATCCAAGTAAAATGAAATCCTTGACAACACCAATCTTTTCTCCATTTGTCATGATGTAGCTTATTGGTCCAGTTGTGAGGATTTTGGTTTTCTTTATGTTGTGGTGTAATCCATACTGAAGGCTGTGGTCTTTGATCTTTATCAGTAAGTGTTTCAAGTCCTCTTCACTTTCAGCAAGCAAGGTTGTGTCACCTGCATATCACAGATTGTTAATGAGTGTTTCTCCAATCCTGATGTTGCAGTCTTCTTCATATACTTAGGTTTATTCATATAACTGATATCATACATTAATTAATATGAATAAATTTATTTACAATAAATACAAGTATAAATCTCAAAACCATAAGAATACATGGAAAAAGAAAGTTGGAAATAAATGTATGATGATGTTATTGATCAAATTTGAAAAAAAATTAAATAGATTGTTTAGGAATATATACATTAAAAGGAAAGTACAAACCCTCATACTTTGCTGGTGGGAATGTAAAATGGCGTAGCCACTGTGGAAAAAGTTTGGTGGGTCCTCAGAAACTTAAACATAGAATTACCTCATCATCCAACATTCTACTCCTAGTGATATATTCAAAAGAATTAAAAGTAGAGACTCAAACACATACTTGCACACCAGTGTTCAAAGCACACTATTCACAATAGCCAAAAGGTGGAAGCAACCCAAGTGTCCATCAACAGATGAATGGATAAATAAAATGTAGTATATCTATATATTGGAATATCATTTGGCCAAAAAAAGGAATGAAGTTCTGATCCATGCTATGACATGGGTGAACCTTGAAAACACTATGCTGAGTGAAATAAGTCAGGCGAAAAAGGATGATTCCATTGATACGAGGTATCTAGGATAGGCAAAGTCATAGAGAGGAAAAATTAGAATCGAGGTTACCAGGGGCTGGGGAGAGGTAAAATGGTAAGTTATTGTTTAATGGGCATAGAGTTCTGTTTGGGGTGATAAAAAAGATCTGAAAATACATAGTGGTGTTGGTTGCACAACCTTGCAAATGTACTTAACATCACAGAATTGTGCACTTAAAAATGTCTAAAATGGTAAATTTTATGTTATGTATATTTTTACCACAATACTTTTTTTTTTAAAGACAAACAGTAGCTGCCATTAAAAAAATAAAAGGAACTACAAAACATGGAAATGAAATGTACCAGGTTCGAGATGATGGTGTCAGCTGAGGAAAGAAGTGGCAGGTGAGCCCAGAGCTGTAACTGTAACGTAGTCATTTCTTTAGAAAAAAATAAAAATAAAACAAGCTCGGCAGCAAAAATGACAAAATGCTAGCACCTAGTTAATCTCGGTGGCACATGGGTGTCTGTCAGGTTATCGTCTGTGCTTCTCTGCGTTTCTAGAAATACGTACTAATTAAAAAGAAAAATAAAATGTAAGTCTAGAAAAGCAAGTTCCCACTTATATTCGTTCACTGAAACCTATTAAAAATGGAGCCAAATTATTTTTAGAAATAAGGCTCTAAAAAGGCAGTAACCACTAAAAAAATAGACAAGACAGTTTTTTGCTGCTGTTATTTATGTTTTGTTGTTTTTTAATTTTTATGGTGGAGAGGCCCTAGATGTTAGAGGGAACGCTAAACGGTTATTTGCTTTAAATTGATTAGTTAAGAGTACCAGGCCACATGGGCAATCTGTTTGGATAGCCAAATATTAAAACTCTACTACAAATCTCCTATAGCTATAATTTGACAGACAAGTCAACAGAATAGAAGAATTAGAAGCAGACACAAGTGTAAATAAGGATTTAACATATGATGAAGATGGCATTTCAAGTCAATGAGAAAATAACAGTTTATTCAGTAAACACAATTGGGTCAGTTGGTTTACTTGTTAAGTATTACTAGACTAATTGGTTAACCACTGGTAAAAATTAAGTTAACTCTCACCTCATGCCATATATAACAGTAAACTCCAAATGAAATAAAAAGAAGCAAATTTGGGTCAAGATTTAGATAATCTGAAGTTGTGAAAGTATTTTCTAGACAAGATTCCAGAAGCTGAAATTGTTAAGAAAAAGATTGATCAGTTTGGATAAATAAAAATGACTTACCTTACCACATCAACAAACATAATAAAAAAATTTAAAAAATGGGATGCAGAAACTCTTTGCACCTTATTGAAAGCTCTTAAAAATTATTAAGAAAGGATAAATAACCAGAAAGAAAAATGGTCACTTCACAAAGAAAGAAATGCTAAGAAAAAAAATACACCTTAGTTAATAAGGAAAGCAAATTAAGACAGAAATTTGTTCAACTATTTTATAATTTATAAAACTAAATGGAACCTGAAGTGGAAAAGCACTAAAATACTGTGTGTGTGTGTGTGTGTGTGTGTGTGTGTGTGTGTGTTTTCCTGTTGGGTTGGTATTGGTTAAGAAGGTTCTTTCCACTGTTGAAGAAATGTAGGCAAGTAGGCACTCCCATGTATTGTTGGAGAGGTATAAATTTGTGTAACTGTTACAGGAACATATTAACAACTTGAGAATGTGCATATCCTTTAAATGAAGCAAATCCACACTTCTAAGTATTTTTCTAAAGGAAATAATCAGATATGTGTGAAAAAATGCAAAAATACATTCCCTTCAATGTTGCTTATAATAAGAAAAAATCAGTGATAGACCTCGTATCCAATAATTGGGTAAATAAAATTAAAATACATTGATATGATGGAATATCATGCAGCCATTAATAAATCATATTGTAGAAATATATTTATTTACATATTTAATTTTTAATAATGTATTATTCTTAGTGAAAAAGCACGTTACCAAATGGTATACACCCACTCCTGAATTACCGACATAGTTAGGCTGGAAAGACTAGGTCGTTATGCGAAAATCGGTGCTATGTGAAAATGGAAGATGACTCTATCATTACACAACTGCCAAATTACATCATTACGTAACTGCCAAACCACTGAGAATCGTGGCCAGCCAAGATGACACATAACCTTAACCATTACAGCCAGCAGCACTCTTGCCTGGCAACTTCGTGTTCATTACTGCCAGACGTATGTCGTTAATGGGCAAAGTAGTTGGATAGTAGATGTTTTACTATTGCTATAAACGCGAAATTTCCGATAATGAGATAATCAATAAGTGAGGAGTAGGTGTATTTTAATATGATGTAAATTTGCGTATGTATACATATATACACTATATATACATGTTATGTTGCTGTTGTGTATACCATTGAGTTAATTCCAACTAAGAGTGACCCTATAGGACAGAGAAGAACTGCCCCATAGCGTTTCCTAGGCCATAATCTTCACGGTAAGGAGCCCTGGTGGTGCAATGGTTAAGTGCTCGGCTGCTAACCAAAATATCTGCGGTTAGAACCCACCAGCAGTTCTGCTGGAGAAAATACCTGGGATCTTCTTCTACCCTCAAATGTTCTACATATGTGATGTTCTAATAAGAAATAAAGAAGAAAGAATCTGCAGGCAAATCCTTGCAATGGGAACCTGAGGAACTAAATTATCATCTCTGATCTTTGGTTTTCTTATCTGTAAAAGAAACCTATCAATCCCTACCTTCTGGGATCACTAACAGGGTCAAATGAGAGATCCATTTATTTATTCAAAACATATTTTGTAACTGGCATTTTCCAGGCACTGTTTTAGCTAGTGGGAATATAACAGAGTATAACACAGACAAAAAAAAAAAAAAACCCTACCTTCATGAGTTTATATTCTAGTGGGAGAGGCAGATGATAAGCAGAATAAAAAAAGTAAAATGTATAATATATTAGATGGTTGGAAGTGCTATGGAGAAAAGTAGAGCAGGAGGTTAAATAAGATGGTCAGAAAGACCTCAGGGGAAGGATTACCTTTGAGCAAAGTCCCTAAAGACATAATCAAACAAACCATGTGCCTCCCAAAAGGGTGGGGTGGGAGGAAGCGCAAAGGTCTAGCAAGTGCAAAGGCCCTGAAGTGGATGCATGGCTGACCTGTTGGGTTGGTCATGACAGTACTTTCTTTATAAAATGTGAGGTACAAAAGAAATATAATTTATTATTATATTATCTTTGATACAATTTTAAGCTCTAAAATGATTGTTTCCTTTTTCAAAATGTCTCCAAAAAAATCTTCCTAATGCTCAGGCATTGCTCATTTTCCATTTTGGGGTGAAAGAATAATGAGAGCTATGAGCTCCCCTAACTTCCCCTCCCCACCTCCTAAAACCACCACCAGCTCTCCCTCCTTCCTGATCTCTGACCTCCCAGGAAGAGGTGAGACCCTGGACCAGGAGATGGCAGTGGGAATGTAGAGGCACAGACAGTTACCAATTTGTTGCTGTGGGAGCCAAAATGTAGACTACTAGCATGAGAACCTCTGTCTTAGTAATCTAGTGCTGCTATAACAGAAATACCACAAGTGGATGGCTGTAACAAAGAGAAGTTTATTCTTTCACAGTCTGGGAGGTTAGAAGTCCAAATTCAGGGCGCCAGTTCTAGGAGGAGGCTTTCTTTCTCTGTTGGTTCTGGGAAAGGTCCTTGTCATCAATCTTTCCTTGGTCTAGATGCTTCTCAGCAGAGGAACCCCGGGTCCAAAGGATGCGCTCTGCTCCCAACACTGTTTCTTGGTGGTATGAGGTCCCGCGTCTCTCTGATTGCTTCTCTTTTTTATATCTCAAAAGAGATTGATTTAAGACACAATCTAATCTTGTAGATTGAGCCCTGCCTCCTTAACATAACTGCCTCTAATCCTGCCTCAGTCACATCATAGAGATAGGATTTACAACACATTGTAAAATCATATCAGATAACAAAATTGTGGGCAATTACACCATACTGGGAATCATGGCCTAGCAAAATTGACACACATTTTTGGGGGACACAGCTCAATCCATAACAACCTCCTAGTTCATTTTTCACTTTGGAAAGTCTTTCTGAACCCTTCTTGCACATATTCCCAGAGTTTGCCATTTTTCTATGGGAATATAACTATTTTCATTTGAGTAACAAATCTAAATGCATATTCTAGATCCAGATGTAGGTCTGTCATTGGACATGGCTACGTGGTTTCAGTGCCTGCACGTGTTTTGGGGACAGTGCTGAATTTTTATTGTTGTGTTTCCCAAACTGAGGTCCATGGAACTGTTGCGCTCCATGGGTTCATTTTAGAGAGGCTGGAGTTATCAGATTCAAGAAACACTGTCCAAGATGAATAGCTGACCAGTTTCTCCAGAGCGTCCACTGCCCCTGGGGAAGTCAAGCATAGCTGGGCCTCTGGTTCTGCAAAGTTCTCTTCCCTCCAGCCCACCTCACACTTCAACAAGAGGCAAGTTATCTTTGAGGCTGTGCTGTATTAGTTTCCTAAGGCTGCTGTAACAGACGATCACAAATTCAGGGGCTTCAAACAACACAGATAACATTATCTTACAATTCTGGAGGTCAGAAGTCCAAGACGGGTTTCACTGGACTAAAATCCAAGTGTTTTCAGGGCTCAGTTCCTTCTGGTGGCTCTAGGGGAGAATCCATTTCCTTGCCTTTCCCAGCTTCTAAGGCAGCCTGCGCTCCTCGGCATACAACTCTCTTCCATCTTCAAAGCCAGAAATCGCATCAGTCCAACTCCTAATTCAGTGATCACAGCTCCTACTCTAACTATTCTGCTTCCCTCTTTCCCATTTAAAGACCCTTGTGATTACACTGGTCCCGCCTGGATAATCCAGGCTAATCTCCCCCATCTCAAGATCCTTAGCTGGAGATTACTGGGATTCAGACCGGACATCTTTGTTGTTAGGTGCCGTCAAGTCGATTCTGACTCACAGCGACCCTATGTATAACAGAGGGAAACACTACCCGGTTCTACGCCATCCTCACAATCATTGCTATGTTTGAGCCCATTGTTGCAGCCACTGTGTCAATTCATCTCATTGCGGGTCTTCCTCTTTTTCGATGACCCTCTACTTTACCAAGTATGATATTCATGTCCTTCTCCAGGGACTGGTTCCTCCTGGTAACATGGCCAAAGTATGTGAGACAAAGTTTCACCATCCTTGCTTCTAAGGAGCATTCTGGCTGTACTTCTTCCAAGACAAATTTGTTCATTCTTCTGGCAGTCCATGGTATATTCAATATTCTTCACCAATACCTTAATTCCAAGGCATCAATTCTTCTTCAGTCTTCCTTATTCATCGTTCAGCTTTTGCATGGAAATGATTGAAAGTATCACGGCTTGGGTCAGGTGCACCTTAGTCCAGAGGGCCTGAATCACTGACCTCCAGTGCCCTCAGTAAAGGAAAGAAGCTCACCCTCTCAGCTGTCTCATATTTAAGACAGACTTAACTGAGAGGCCTGCCGCTCTTCTCTGAAGGCAAATGCTCTGCCTTTGTTGATAAAATAACAGCTGGTTTATCAGTTTGCTAGTTGTTATTGAGTCAGTTCTGACTCATGGTGATGCCATGTGTATCAGAGTAGAACTGTGCTCTATAAGGTTTTCAATGTCGGAGTTTTTGGAAGATCGCCAGGCCTTTCTTCTAAGGCACCTCTAGGTGGACTCGAACCTCCAACCTTTCAGTTAGCAGCTGAGTGTGTTAACCATTTGCACCACCCAGGGACTCTGAGTGAGTCAGCTAGAATTGTCTATTAATCGTAGCAGAGGAAAACGATAATTGGTGACGCTAAGGAGGATTCTCAGGTATTGCGATCCTGAAATACATCCTAAAATCCTGGAAGCTGTTGGGCGAAGAAACATGGAAGTTCACCTTGTCATGTCCCTCTCCTCATGCTTGGTGGCCACAGCCATCCTACCCACGCTGGCCCCATGACAGGGAAGAGTCCCAGTCTCCCAAGACAGCCTGTTCCACATCTCCAAGGAGTTGGTCTTCCACCTACTGGTCCTAGTCCTGCCTCTTGGGGACAACAGATGTCTAAGCTCTTTGTAAATGGCAGCTTTTCAAGACTTGAGGATGGCTCTTACTTGCCAGCTCCCTCAGTGTTTCAGCTCAGGACCTGTTGCAGCTCCCTGCATCCTTAAGGTTGGTGGAGAGGTGGCTGTGAGGCGTGGTCTCTGACTCAGAAAATGGGGTCAAACCTCAGATCTTCCGCTTCCTCAAGTAACTCCCATCAGTGCTGATGCCACTTCCTCATCTGTAAATATAGGGGATAAACTGAGTCCCATTCCCACACCCAGGCCTCACTCAAGAACTAATGAATCAGAACCTCTGGGGGCAAGGCCTGGAAATCTGTATTTATAAAGATTCCTGAGAGTGCTGATATGGTTGATGCTCTGACAGTTGCTTGGGAATTCTGGACCAGACATACCTTTCAGTTAGGAGCCGTGATGGATCTTTAAATAATTTCCAGTGGGCTCATGGACTTCTCAAGGCTGTGCCCAACTGCGTGCCAAAGTACAGGAAAGAACAAGCCTCCTGTCCCTCATTCTGGACACCATCTTTCAGCTCATTATCTTTTTGGGGGCATCACCATACCATTGACTCAGCAGAGGTTCGGTGGGACTAAATCATTACACCTTTCCCTTTGTGCTGTGACTGCAGAGCTGGGCCTCCACCAGGCTGCAGCGTGCCTTCTGAATCATCTGTGGTTGCTCATTCTCTCCTGCATTAATAGCACTGATTGAACTGCCCGACCTGGGCCAGATCCAGTGCCAGTCACCAGGACAAAACGGTGAATGACAGACGGTGTCACTCCTCCAGGGGCTCGCACTGTAGTGGGAGGGCAGACCAGCAAAGAGTCAACTATAACAGGATGCAGGGCAAGGGGGACGAGCTGCAGCCAGCTACCCCACACTACTTTCCTATCCCCCCACACCCACTTACTACTGTTCCACATCTAACCCACTACTTATCCCTGACACACACTCACTCACCACCTACACCCACCTCCCAGCTAACCACTCACCACCTACCCCCACCTCACACCCACTCACCACTGGCCCCCACCTCATACCCACTCACTACCTGCCCCCACCCCACACCCACTCACCACCTGCCCCCACCTCACACCCACTCACCACCTACCCCACCCCCTACCCACTCACCACCTACCCCACTTCACACCCACTTACCACTTACCTCACGCCACACCCACTTACCACTTACCCCACTCCACACCCACTCACCACTACCCCATCCCACAGCCAGTCACCACCTGCCCCACCTCACACCCACTCACCACCTACTCCCACCCCACACCCACTCACCACTTACCCCACCCCACACCCACTCACCACCTACCCCACCCCACACCCCCTCACCACTACCCCATCCCCTCCCCTACTCACGACTTAACTCAGCCCATACCCACTCACCGCTTACCCCCCCACACACTCACTCACCACCTACTCCCACCTCCCCTCTAACCACTCACTACCTGCCCCCACCCCACACTCACTCACCACTTACCCCCACCTCACACCCCCTCACCACCTGCTCCCACCCCACACCCACTCACCACTACCCCATCCCACACCCACTCACCACTTACTCCACCCCACACCCACTCACCACCTACCCCACCCCACACCCACTCACCACTACCCCATCCCACACCCACTCACCACCTGCCCCACCCCACACCCACTCACCACCTACCCCACCCCACACCCACTCACCACTACCCCATCCCACACCCACTCACCACCTACCCCCACCCCGCCCCTACACCCCACTTACCCCACCCCATACCCACTCACCACTTACCCCACCCCACACCCACTCACCACCTACTCCTACATCCCCTCTAACCACTCACTACCTGCCCCCACCCCACACCCACATTGACAAAAGACTTTCAATTTTCTTCAACTCAGCTCCTTAGACAGGCCCTGATTCCTGGTTTCTCACAATTTTGTCAATTGTTTGTCAATCTTCCAAGCTGCCATGAGGTTCTAAAGCCCTTCTTACTCACAGGGCTCCCACCAAACCCACAGGCCTACTGATCTTTATCTTGATTTCCTCAGCTATTTACTTGAAGTTGCCTCAAATGACCATAAAAACCTGCATATTTAACATCCTGCATAAAACTTTGTTTTCTCAAAGTCACAGCATTATCATAGAGGCTACAATGTGGTAATCACACCAAGGCCTTTGTCAGCCATTGGGGGTCAAAACTGCTCACCAGCACACAAAATAAGTGGCAGAAAGGAAGAGCACGGCAGATGCAGCACACATTGAGGCATCCAGTCAAGTCAGAGAGGACACTGGAGAGCTCATTGGCTGAGAGCTTTTGCAACAGGATGTTTTCGGAGACCTAGCCAGGAGAATGGTCTGTCATGAAAGTTCTCATTGGTTGAGGGCCTGGAATAGCTCTCAGAGCATTAGAAAACTCATACAGTCATTGTGCTAAACAGATCATGCTCCAAGGATGGTATAAAATGATGTGTGTGTGTATTAGTGCACTCAACAAGTCGTTTTCTAACTTTCATAAGGAAGGGTGCTTCAGTATGTCATAGTCACATGACACTGGCCATTCAGCTCATCCACTAACTCCTCTACCTCTAATTACAGGTTCATAAAGCAACTTCTGCTTATTATCTGGCTTCTAAAGAACACTTCTCCCTGATTAATGGACACATTTATCATGTTAATTTTCTTCCTACTAATCTATTAAACCAATATTTTATGGCTTATATATCAAGCTTTTGGTTATTATGGGTCCTTTTCTAAAAGACTAACCTGGGTATATTGCCAAATGAGCTCTCCAACCAGTAAAAAAGCTGACCACATGCCTCAATGTGACGATCACACCCAGGTCCTGATCCCGATGAAGCCCTGTCTTGGCAACTACTGGTCTTCCTGGGTAACACTCCTGTCTTGATTTGCTCTGATCAAAGGCCAGCATTATGTTAAGTTCTTTACATGTTGCATCAGTCAGATAGGCTAGGTTATGCTGCAGCAACAAACAATCCCCAGAGTTCAATGACTTCAAACAGCAATGATTTATTTCTTGTCCATGCTACATGTCCAGTGTGGGTAAGCTTGGGGCTCTGCTCTACATCATCCTCGACCCAGGATCCTGGCTGAGAGAGAAGGTACCTCTGGAGCTTTGCCTGTCATTGGGCAGAGGAAAAGGGAGAAGATGATGAGGTACCTATTGACTTTTAATGCTTGCATAAACATCTGCTTGACCAAAACAAGCCACATGGCCATACCTAACTTCAAATGAGCAGAAGGAGAGCCAGAATCTTTATAAACAAATTAATAACCACCTCATAGATGTTGCCTATTACCTCTTGGATCAATCCAGTTCCCAGTGAACGGCTTTAACTATTTTAAAGGTTTTCTTACAAGGCTTCAGAAATCTACCAGTGCCAGACAGTATTCTAGGCACTGGAGATACAGCAATAAATCAGTCGAAGTCCCAGCTCTCCTATGATTCACATTGGATTAGATCCATCCATCAGTCCTTGTTTGGTCAAAATAACCTTACTCCTTCATTTCTTCATCCATTCAGCAAGCTTTTACTAAGCACCTACTTCCATGCCAAGCACTGTGCTAGGCCTGGAAGACCCTGGGCTGAAAAAGTTATTGGAGCTCACATTGTAGGGGTTTAGTTAACCATTAAGGAGGATCAGAAGTGAGTGAAAGGTACATGATACATTTATAACATAGAACCAAGTAATCGCGGCATTTCATTTCAAACACTCAAAGAGGGAATATACCATACGGTATTGTAAAGAGAAGCCTTCCAGCTTTTCTCAAACTATGCTTTGGAGAGCCCTTAAAACCAGTTGCCACTGACTCCGACTCATGGCAACCCCATGTGTATCAGAGTAGAAGTATGCTTCATAGAGCTTTCAATGGCTTATTTTTCTGAAGTAGACCACCAGGCCTTTCTTCCGAGGCATCTCTGGGTTTAGACTAGAACTTCCAACTTTTTGGTTAGCAGCTGAGTGCATTAACCTTTTGCACCACCCAAGGACTCTGGAAAGATCTTAGGGATTCTAAAAAGGTGCTTCAGAAATCACATTGGATTTGAACAGACTGCCATGTCCCTCTCCTCTTTTATCTGTTTCGTATACTTAACTTCCATGAAAGATTTAATTTAAGGGAGTCTGTTCATAAAAAGAGAAAGAAGAAGGAAACAAAGTGGGGGAGGGACTCAATGATCTGATCCGATGCATTCTCATGTTATACAAGTGAAAATAAACATGCAGAAGAATTAAGTAACTTCCCAAGGTCGTATAGCAAGTTAGGTGGTCCCCGGGGGGCGTAAATAGTTAAGTGCTTGACTACTAGCTGAAAGATTGGCAGTACGAACCCACCTAGAGGTGCCTTGGAAAACAGGCCTGGTGGTCTGCTTCCAAAAGGTCACAGCCGTGAACACTCTATGGAGCAGTTCTACTCTGCACACATGGGGTCGCCATGAGTGGGAATCTACTCCACGGCAACCAATAACAACATAGCAAGTTAGTAGCATGCTGGAGGCTGGAACCCAGCTGCCTCTGCCCATCTCTAAACTCCATAGCCCTCTTTTTTTTATCTACACCAAGTCTGCAGGTAAGCTCCCAAAACTAAGATTCCAGTGTCAATGGGAAAAACCAGTCGGTGGGCTCCAGTAACATATTCCCAGAGGACTCTGGAAGCTTTGCTGGTGAGTTTGAGACTCTACATCACTGCTTGGCTGGAGCAGGCCTTCCCCTTCCTCCTCCTGATGAGCAAATCCCTGCCCAGTGGGCACAAAGCCATGGCTGCAGCACTGGTGTCTACTGCACATTTGTCAAGATTTGAGAAAGAGCCCTTTCGGGGAGTCCTGGTTGAGAACCACCCCTCACCCTGTGCTGTGGATGGGGACTGGTAGGAGTGAAGGCCCCACCTCCCAGGAGCATGAGTGTTTCAGACAGAGTATCACAGACAGGTAATAAATGCAAAAGCTTTTAGAAGACACAGCAAATTTGCCTCCAGCATTGGCCAGGGAAAAAAAGACATTATATACCTAAAATTCAAAAGGAACATACCACCAACAAAGAAGCCTTTGTCTGTCTTCCAGGCATTAAGTGCTATACAACGGTTGTTCACCGAACACATCAGAAATGCAAATAAACTGTTTGATCTATTCTTTCCCCGGCAACTGACGTTTATTTCCACATATCTATACAACAACAAAAAAATTAGACTTTATTTACCAGACATTTAGGGTTTTCCCTCCAGACTCTGGGAACCTAAGAAAATCTCTAAATTTGCTCTTTTTTTCCAACTCCCTTCCTTCTCTTCTAGCGTCCGCTGACATGCTGGAGGAAATCATTGAAGGGGGTTGTGCAATTCTCCACATCTCAGCGGCACCAGACATCCTACTCTCTCTAACCCCCTTCTCTGATTTCAACAGTGTCCAAGGTATTGCTGCCAGGTTCTCAGTGAGCCGGTGCCCACGGAGCTCATTCCAAAGGGCATGCTGGGGCCTCAGCAGCCTGGCTGGCTTCAAGCTGCAGAGCAGACTCCAGTGATGCTGGTGGTCCCAGAAAGGGGGAAGAAGAGCCACTTCATCAGGGAGAGGTGGTGGTGGCAGTTTGCTGGAGGGTAAGGTGCATAACTGGCCACATAAGCTGCTGCCAAACTCCTCCTGGCAACTTATCATGTAATGCGGAAAATCAAGGCAGAACCCAGCAATGAGGCTCCCAATCACAGCAGTGAGGGTGTCTGCATTGGATTCGACCATCTCCCAGTTCAATCGCCCCATCCACAAGAGAAGTGGGTTTGAAGCCTTTAAGATGGGCATAAATTGTTTATAGCAAAGACCCTGGATGTTTTCCCCCTCCCCTTAGGTCTTCCCAACCATTTCTTAATTCCCATTGAAATGGGTACCTGAACACAGTCACCTTCCCCACTGTGTAGACAACAGTTTAACCCAGCTCCAGTCTTCCAGCAAAACAACGCTGGCCTAAGAGGTATTAGAGTTACACTACTCAAACGCCGCCGGAAGCTCCCAGCACCCCTGCAGAGCGGACGAATGACGACTCTGGCAGGATGGCGCGGCCCCAAGGAAGACTAGCTTCGGAGGGGTGGCGGAGCGGGTAAGGAACGCTGCACACGCTGGAGTTAGTGTGTGCGTGAGTACACATCCCCCGCCGGCCCGGCCTGGCTTCTGTTTTCTGGCAAGTGAAGTTGAGCATCCTTATCTCTTCGGGCAGAACGACAATCCCATCACACGTCAACGTGACTGGAAATCTCAACTTCAGAGCTGGAAGCACCGGTCCTTCCGTCTGGGGTTTGTCCAGCTTTCCATCTCCGCGCCTCTAATGTCAGGCTTCTTGCATAGTTAACCCTCAAAACACCGCTTTCTGGAGACGAATTCTCAGCCAGGAAAACTTGCCCCAAACTGCACGGCCCTTTTCCGTTGTTTGTCTTTCCCAATCCTTCTGGGTAAGATCCATCGCTAGGGTCCAGCCCAGCACCCTGCCTCCCCCGCCCCCCCCACCTTTTCCACCACAGCCCAAGCGCCGCGGAAAGGACCCCAGCGCCCCCGCTGCCCGCAGTGCTCGGAAGCCGAGGGGAGACAGGGAGGTGCGCCCGCAGCCTCGGACTTCACATCCTGGGCGCGTGTGCATCTAGCTGCGGGCACACTGCGAGCACACCTCGCACACGCACACACACGCACACGTGTGCTCCCCGCCCCCGCCAGTCCCGGCTCTCCGAAGTTACCTCCTAGGCTCTCCCGGCGCAGGGCCCACGCCGCCCCGCAGGTCGCTCGCTGCTCTCCGGCCGCGGTCCGCACAGCCTCCAAACCTGCGCCTCCGGAAGGCTCCGGTGCCAACCAGTCCCCGCCTTCCAGGCAGCCCGGGTTCCGCGCCTGTGGCTGCAACCGTGGGGCTGGGACGGCTTTCTGCCTCTGCCACTCTGGTCGGGGTCTGCCCTCACCTGCGCGGTGCCCACCTGGCTGCAGCCAGGACTGGAGTCGGCGCACAGCTGGCGCTCGAACTCCTCCGGGGCAGCAGACCGCCAGCACTGGCCCGCATGGCGCTCGGGCTCGCAGCGCCCCGGGACGCGGCCTCGGCCCCCCGGGCCGCCCCAGCCTGGGTCTTTGTGTCTCGGCGGCGCCGCCACGTCACGGGCTGAGGGGCGTGTGAGCAGCGCGGGCCGGGAACCCGGCGGCAGAGAGCCAGGCTCGGCTTTTCCGTCGCCGCCCGCCCGGGGCCGCAGGCTAGCTGGGACGCACTGGCAGGGCTGCGCGCACCCTTTGGGAGAGAGGGGGCGGGCCTGGGGAGCAGCGCGGCGGGCGCGCTAAGAGGTGCCCTGCTGGAGGCTGCACCCGGGCAGAGCGGGAGGAGAGAGCAGCTGGAGCCCGGGAGAGGCGACGTCCGCTCGGTCCCGGGTCGCGGCTGCAGTGTTGGAGAGAGAGTGAGCCGAGGCTGCGCGCTGGAGGAAGCCCGGCAGCCGGAGACGCTCGCGGGGTTCGCGTCTCCCCACTCCCCCTGCACTGAAGGTTACTGCAGCCCCCAGCGGCCAAGCTGGGGCGAACGGTGTTCCCGCCTCTCCCTCTCCCCTGGTTCACTCGGCTCGCCCTTCCGGGGGTCTCTGACTCCGCAGTGCTTTGCAAGACGAGGGCAAGTGGTCACTTTGCTCATTGATTTTCCCTCTTGGCCAGTCTCAGTTTAATTGGTACCCAGATTGGAGAGACTAGCGATGATGTGACCACCCCTTTCCCAAACACGCACAAATACACAGCACACACAGACACATCACATACATCAAGCCCAACGAAACGAGGATGTGTTTCCGAAAGTCAAACTGGATACATCAGTCAGAACTGGGGGCCTTTCACAAGTCACCGTGCCCGCTGCAATGGGGCTGACACGCAGCCGCTGCCGCTGGCGCCCCCATCCATACAAACCCCATCCCTGCGGCTGGGTCAGCTCACATGAACAGCACTTTGGGTGCCCATGTCAAGAACAGCACAAAAACGGAGTGGAAGCTTCAGACCCGTAGGATCCCATTTCAAAAGGAAAGCAAAGCCCTCCACCGGGTCACGGAACACAATTGCTGAGGAGCGTACCTACGCGGGGACAGAGCCCTCTCCCTGGGCCGCGGTGGGTGGCGTTTCCCGGTGCGCAGCCAAGATGCCAGCTCCTGGCGTTTGCTACCTGTGGTCTGAGCACTGGCGTCAGGGGTAACGCAGAGCTGGGTCTCGCGGCCTCCGTCCGTGCGCTGCCTGAATGTGGCTGGTGACAGCGCTCTAAAAGTGAACCTGCTAATAAATAGAGACTTTAAATAATGCCTGATCAGGGTGACGAGAGGTGATGGCAACTCGATTTTCCCAGAGCTCCTCTCTACCCAAGTTTTTTAATTCATTTGCCTTTTTTACTTTATTGTGAGGCAAGTTCGAACTCATTCATCAGAGGGCGAAGGGTTAAATGGGAGTGAAGTTTGTTGTATTCATTCTACCTCTCCTAGGGATTTTACTTCTGTAAATAGTATTGGCTCTGCCTTTTGGGTCTCGGTATTTTTCTGGGCAATGGGAAGTTTAAGCCCAAGGAAAAAAGGGCTCCGAGGGTATGGAGTTTATTTGGTGATTGGTAGAGATCCTGGGGCCCTTCAGGTTCTTTGCTCTTTGAGTTCAGAGGGCAGGCCATTTGAGACTTCAGAACAAAAAAGGAAAGAAGGAAGGGAGGAGAGGAAGGAAGGGAGGGGAGGAAGGAAGGGAGGAAAGAAGGAAGGAAGGAAGGAATGTAACAATATTTCTCCAGGGAATGAGATATTAAAACCCACGGGGAACAGTTAAGACAGAAGGCTGTGCAGTTACTTCTCTTTCCCTGGCTCTAAGTTTTACTCTTCCTTTTTCTTTCCACCTCTTCTTTATGAAATACCAACACAGAGACCTACCTCCAGGAGAAAAAAATCAGAACTTCTTCAAGCTCAGAAATGGGTAAAACTCTGCTCTTTTTCCCTTAGTTCAGCTGAGGCAGGTTAGGTTTTGTTTAATCTTTTCTCCCTGAAAAACTCTTCTGTAAAACAATTTTTTTTTAATTTAAAACAGCATAAAGTGAACATGCAGAGTACAGATCTCTGACCCTAAAATCACTCAATTCTAGCCAGAAGCTGGCTAGTGGTGTTTATAAATACAAAGGATTCAATTCGTTGCCGTTTTCCCCTCTTGACTCCTGATTTCCCTAAGCCTGTCCCTAAAGCCCCCCATACAACCCTTGGGAAGTACTTTTCTCATTTTCTGTTTGGCAACTCACCCCTCCCCAGGAGAAACACAAATATAGTATCACTCTCTGGGAAGAGGTGAGAATGATATCCCTGGACTCACCCCATTCTGTGAACCTGGGTAAGAGTGAAGGTAATTTTTCAGCACCACTGACTGTATCAAGATGATACAAAATCACATCAACAGAACAAAGGAAAAGAACGACATGATCATCACTACTGATGCAGAAAAAGCATTTGACAAAATCCAACACTCTCTTGATGAAAACCCTAAAGAAGATTGGAATAGAAGGGAAATTCCTCGATATGATTCAGGGCATATATGAAAAGCCAACAGCCAACATTATACTTAATGGAGAAAGACTGAGAGCTTTCCACTTGAAATCAGGAACAACACAAGGATGTCCGGTCTCACCACTTCTATTCAATATTGTATTAGAAGTCCTAGCCAGAGCAATAAGACAAGAAAAAGAGATAAAAATGTATCCAGATTGGAAAAGAAGAAGTAAAATTATGTCTATTTGCAAATGATACAATCTTATATACATAGAAAATCCCAAAGAGCCCACAAGAAAACTTCTAGAACTAAAAGAGGAATTTAGCAAAGTTGCAGGGTACAAGGTCAACAAACAAGAATCAATAGGGTTTCTACACACCAACAGTGAGAAATCTGAAACGGAAATTAAGGAAGCAGTTGCATTTACAATACCATCTAAGAGAATAAAATACCTAGGGATAAATCTAACCAGGGACTTGAAGGACGTATACAATGAAAACTATAAAACTCTGCTGAAAGAGATTAAAGAAGACTTAAATAAATTGAAAGATGTTCCATGTTCATGGATTGGAAGACCTAATATTGTTAAGATGTCAATACTACCCAAAGCAATCTATAGATTGAAAGCAATCCCAATCAAAATTCCAACAGCTTTCTCTACAGAAATAGAAAAACAAATCCTCAACTTTATATGGAATGGCAAGAGGCCCCAGACAGATAAAACAATGTTGAAAGAGAAGAACAAAGCAGGAGGACTCACATTTCAGGGTTTTAAAACATACTATATAGCTACAATAACCAAAACAGCCTGGTACTGGTATAACGATAGACACATAAACCAATGCAATAGAATTGAAAGTCCAGAAATAAACCCACATATCTATGATCAAGTGATTTTTGACAAGGGTTCTAAGTCCATTCGATGGGGAAAGAAGAGTCTCTTCAATAAATGGTGCTGGGAAAATTGGATCTCCAGACGCAGAAAAATGAAATAGGATCCATGCCTCACACCATACCCAAAAACAAATTCAAAATGGATTAAGGGCCTAAATATGCAACCTAAAACCATAAAATTCTTAGAAAAACAAGCAGGGGCAACACTGTCAGGGCTAGCTTTCAACAATGGATTATCTAATGTAATAACAAAAGCACAAACAGCAAAAGACAAAATAAATAAAGGGGACCTCTTTAAAATTAAAAACTTTTGTTCATCAAAAGACTTTACTGAAAAAGTGAAAACACAAGCTACTGACTGGGAAAATATCTTCAGAACCCATATATCTGACAAGACTCTAATAAACAAAATATACATAGAATTTTGACAACAACAAAAAGACAAATAGCCCAATCATAAAATGGACAAAGGACTTGAATAGACATTTCACCAAAGAAGACATTCAAATGGCCACCAAAAACATGCAAAGAGGCTCTACATCGTTAGCCGTCAGAGAGATGCAAATCAAAACCACAATGAAATACCATTTCACTCCCACTAGGATGGCTAATAAAAAACCAAAATAACAAATGTTGACAAGAATTTGGGGAAATGGGAACACTTATCCATTGCTAATGGGAATGCAAAATGGTACAGCATTGTGGAAAACTGTGGCAGTTTTTCAAAAAACTAAAAATAGGATTACCATATGACCCAGCAATTCCACTCCAAAAATATTGAAAACAGAGACTCAAAAAAGAACATGTACACCAATGTTCATTGCAGCACTCTCACAATGGCCAAAAGGGGATGGAAACAACCTAAATGCCCATCAGCAGATGAATGGATTAACAAAATGTGGTACATACATACGATGGAATACTACTCAGCCAGTAGGAGAAATGAAGTCCTGATACACGCTACAGTATGGACGGAGCTTGAAGACATTATGTTGAGCAAAACTAGCCAATCTCAAAAGGAAAAATATTTTGTGAACTCACTTATATAAAAAGACAAGAAAAGACAAATGTATAGAGACCAAAGATTACTAGGGGTGAGAGGGAGGGGGGAAAAGGGGGTTAACAGTGATGGAAAACTCGCATTGATTAAGGGTAGCGTTGTACAGCAGATTATTGTAATTGCTGTCAGTAAGATGGACACCTGTAAAAAGCTGAATTGGCAAAAGAGAAAAAAAAGATGATACCAAATCATATTCATCATTCATCTATGCACCCAAGGTATTAAGTTTTGTAAGAGGGGAAATGATGCGAAGTCAAGACACTGTATCTCTAGGATAAATAAACATTAAAAGCATTTTTGGGTGGGGTCTGGCGAACAGGAGACAGAGGATTAGATGGGGGAATAGGTACCAGACTATGTAGACAGAAATGGAATCAGCATCCAGAGACCATACAGTCTCTGTTTTTCCCACCTTTTCTTAGGTGTCCCATACAGATCCTCAAATTTCACTCTATAATGTCACTGATCAATATGTGAAAACCCAATGTAATATAAAGGAAAGAGCATTCAATTTGGAATCTGAAGTTCTGCTTTTAGACATCTGTTAAATGAAGTAAACTACCTATGTGAACTTGGTAGTTTACTTGACCTCTTTTAGATCCTTTAGCACTTGAAAAGCTGGATTCTACTTAACAAATTTAATACTCGAACTGAGAAACATTTTTAGATCCCATCGTGCAGAATCTGAGCTTGGTAATGAAACCTTCATAAATCCATTGGGATCTATGTGATCCAGTATTAATGTTGTTGTTAGGTGCTGACAATTTGGTTCTGACTCACAGAGACAATAAATACAACAGAACAAAACATCACCCTGTCCTGTGCTGTCCTCTCAATTGTTGCTATCTTTGAGCTCATTGTTGCAGCCACTGTGTCAATCCATCTCATTGTGGGTCTTCCTCTTTTTCACTGACCCTCTACCTTACCAAGCATTATATCCTTCTCCAGGGACATATCCCTCCTGATAACATGTCCAAAGTAAGTGAGTAAGTCTCGCCATCCTGGCTTCCAAGGAGCACTCTGGTTGTACTTCTTCCAAGAGAGACTTGTTCATTCTTCTGGAAGTCCATGGTATGTTCAATATTCTTCGCCAACACCATAATTCCAAGGCATCAATTCTTCTTTGATCTTCCTTATTCATTGTCCAGCTTTCACATGCATATGAGGCAATTGAAAATATCATGGCTTGGATCAGGCGCACCTTAGTCCTCAAAGTGACATCTTTGCTTTTCAACTCTTTAAAGAGGTGTTTGCGGCAGATTTGTCCACTGCAATATGTGGTTTGATTTCTTGATTGCTGCTTCCAAGGGCATTGATTGTGGATCCAAGTAAAATGAAACCCTTGACAATTTTAATCTTCTCTCCGTTTGTCATGATGTTGCTTATTGGGCCAGCTGTGAGGATTTTTGTCTTCTTTATATTGAGGGGTAATCCGTACTGAAGGCTGTAGTCTGTGATCTTCATCAGTCAATGCTTCAAGTCCTCTTCACTTCCAGCAAGCAAGGTTGTGCCATCTGCATATCGCAGGTTGTTAATGAGTCGTCCACAATTCCTGATGCCCTGTTCTTCTTCATACAGTAAAGCTTCTTGAATTATTTGCTCAGCATACAGATTGAATAAGAATGATGAAAGGATACAACCCTGAAGCACACCTTTCCTGATTTAAACCACACAGTCTCCCCTTGTTCTGTTCAAACGACTGCCTCTTGGTCTAGGTACAGGTTCCACATGAGCACAATTAAGTGTTCTGGAAATCCCATTCTTCCCAATGTTATCCATAATTTGTTATGATCCACACAGTCGAATGCTTTTGCATAGTCAATAAAACATAGGTAAACATCTCCAGTCTCAATAAAGTGTCCTAGTCAATGAAAGATGGTCCATCCAGCAAAATAAATTGATTCTTAATCAAATCTTTTATTTGAATTTCTCAGAGATTATCAAGGGATCCTTTTGTAACCCACCTCAATGTCATCCACCTTCTCTTCTCTAGTTCCTTCCAACCTCAGCTGTTTCAGAGCCTCTTTTTCTCCAATATCCCCCAATTCTCTTTAAACATATGGCAGACAGTTTTCTGGTTTTGTCCTTTTCTGTTCCCTCTCTACTTTTCTTTTATGCAAACCTACATATTCTCTCTCCTTTCTTTAGAGGAAGGGAGGGAAAGAGGAAACCGGGCAAAGTCAGGATTCTCTTTAGTGATGGTGGTAGGGAGAAGGTGTGAACATTCTTCATACATTAGTAATTTTTAGTTGACCATAATTAGATTTCCTTTAGGTAAATTTTAGATAAATTGAAATATTAGAAAAGGGCAGCCAATGTAATATCAGCAGACACAAATTTTGTCTCTAGCTCACCTACTATCTAGGTAAACTTGAGGCAGTTTCTTAATTTCTTCTAAGCTTCCCTTTCATCGCCTGTAGAATTCCAATAAGAACCTTCATAAGGTTGTTGGGAAAACTGAATAAGTGCAAAGTGTAAGGCTCATAATAGGCTCTCTGAAAATGTTTGTGGATTCTTAAGATGAAGGAAAGAAGGAAGGGAGGAAGGGAGGGAGGAAAGGAGGGAATAATGAAGGAAGAAACGAAGGAAGGAAGGTGTACTTGCATCTTGAGCATCTAGGCAAAGCTTGACTGTACCAATGAACAAGGGATTTGGCCACAGGGAAATCATTTCCTCCTCTAGGTTGAAAGGCTGACTTGTATGTAATCTTTTGGATCCTAGGAGGATATGTTGCTTTGCTGGTTTGACAAAAAGGTAAGAGCACAATAAAAAAAACTTGCCATTGGCATAGGTGTCCTATGGTTGGTGAGCAACAGCTCTCTGTCCAATTTTCCTCCAGGCAGCCTAAGAATCATATATCCTTCTTGCTCCTTTATACTCCAGGATTGCCACCTGCCAGTTGCAGCACTTAGTAGGCCTTAATCAGAACCTGGAGTGTCTCATTAAACTCACCTGTCCTATTTCATATCTGAGGATCTAAAAGGATATATATGAAGCAGAAATGAATCTCAGAGATCATCTAATACATTGGTTTTTGAACAGTAGGAGAACAGTAGCCTCCACCCTCTACTTCACCTCCCAAAAAACCCATGCTGTTGAGTCAATTCCAATGCATAGTGACCTATAGGACAGAGTAGAACTGCTTCATAGGGTTTCCAAGGCAGTAAATCTTTACAGAAACAGACTGCCACATCTGTCTCCCACAGACTGGCTGGTGGGTTCAAACTGCCTACCTTTCCAATGGCAGCTGAGAACTTAACCACTGCTCCACCAGGGCTTACTTCACTTCCCAGAGAAAATCTTTTTGATGTAATGTCTGTTCCTAGAAGAATTTCATCAGTGGCAGGAGTTTCAGGTGTAAACGCTTGACTGTGTGTGATGCAAATTTGGGGTAAGGTGGAATATAGGGCCACTCCTTGGCAGGAGTTAAGTGGCTGCTATCAGCAGATTGTCAGTCATGGAAATGAGGCCCAGAAGGAGCTGGTGAACTTCCAAGCAACGATGTGAATTAGGAAGAGATTTGAAATTAGAGCTGAGGTCTTCTGAATCCTAGTCCAGTGTTCATAGTGGGTCACAAATTTCCTAAAATGCTTCCAGGGGGTGGTGTTCAGAGGACTTCCAGGCTGCCTAAGAGCTTCCCTGAGTCAGGGTGAAGATTTGGGGGCCCCTCCAGATGTAGGTGAGTCTAACAGTGCCCATGATCATTTCCAGAAAGCTAGGCATCAGGGAGCCAGGGTGGACATATTTCAACTTGAGTTAACTCATGGTCTACTGGGTCCCACTCTTCTGCCTTGCAAGTGGCCTTTTCCAAGCAGGGGTTGCTGTCATGGTGTGTTTGGTATATGCAGAGGACATTTGTTAATTTTTGGCTGCCCAGATTCTGAATTTTCTTATTTTGGAGGAAGTCCCCATTGTGAAAGATCTAGTACCCCCTCTTCTCCTGAACCCTGGGAGCTAGAACATAAACGTGTCGCCAAAGGTTGGTCAGTCCAAAGCTTTTTCCTGAGACTATGAATCTGAAGCCAGCAATGGTGCCTAAGAATCTAATAACAAATTGAATCTGGTTTGACTAGTAGAGGTAGTGGCAAAGTGGTGGTGTAAAAAATCCAGTAACAGTATGGAAATTGTCCCACTGCTGGAAATAATGGCATCCAGTGTGCAATGCCCTGGGTCCAATAGTGGGGGAAGCAGAGTCCTATACAGGCTGTTTCTATGGCATGACCTTGACTGTGATTCCAGCTTTCCAGTTTCCCTTCATTTCTGCTCATTTTTCAAGCCTGATTCTCAACCTTTTCACTAACTCTGTCAGTTCCTGGTACAATAAATTCCTTTTCTACCCGAGGAGACCAGAGTCAATGGCTGATGTTGACAACCCAGAGCCCTGACAGGTACATGAAAGGCTGGCTTTCCACTCTTGGAAATTATCATAGTCTGGACATCACAGACAGGAGAGCTGGACTGAGATCCAGCTCAGAGCATCCAGCCATATTGGAGCTGCCCTCATTGAGCAATAAGAACTCCTGCTGCTTCCCTCTCCCCTGTGGGATACAGAGGCAGGCTCTCCAGGACCATGTTGGAAAGCAAATGAGCTGTCATGTACTGCACTGACCTGCAAGGCAGGAGTCTTGGGTGTCAGTCCTGCCTCTCTTGATCTCTGGTTGTGTCACCTCAGACAAGGCACTGAACTCTCTGGGCCTCCTTTTCCTCCCCTATTGCACGAGATGTGTCTGTCGGTTTCTTGTACTGTGGAAGCTTGCACGTTGCTGTGATGCTAGAAGCTATGCCACTGGTATTCAAATACCAGCAGGGTCACCCATGGCGGGCAGGTTTCAGCTGAGCTTCCAGACTAAGACAGACTAGGAAAAAGGACCTGGCAGTCTACTTCTGAAAAGAATGACCCAGTGAAAAACTTATGAATAGCAGAGGAACATTGTCTGATACAGTGCCGGAAGATGAGCCCCCCAGGTTGGAAGGCACTCCGAAGATGACTGGGGAAGAGCTGCCTCCTCAAAGTAGAGTTGACTTTAATGACATGGATGGAGTCAAGCTTTTAGGACCTTCATTTGCTGACGTAGCATGACTCAAAATGAGAAGAAATAGCTGCAAACATCCATTAATAATCAGAACATGGAATGTATGAAGTAGAATCTAGGAAAACTGAAAATCATCAAAAATGAAAAGGAAGGTGTAAACATTGATATCCTAGGCATTAGTGAGCAGAAATGGACTGGTATTGGCCATTTTGGATTCAACAATCATATGGTCTACTATGCCAGGAATGACAATTTGAAGAGGAATGGAGTTGCATTCATTGTCAAAAAGAACATTTCAGATTTATCCTGAAGTACAACACTGCCAGTGATAGGATAATAACCAAATGCCTGCAAGGAAAACCAGTTAATATGACTATTATTCAGATTTACGCACCAGCCACTAAGGCCAAAGATGAAGAAATTGAATATTTTTACCAACTTCTGCAGTCTAAAATTGACCGAACATGCCATCAGGATGCATTGATAATTACTGGTGATTGGAATGCAAAAGTTGGAAGCAAAGAAGGATCGGTAGTTGGAAAATATGGCCTTGGTGATAGAAACGATGCTGGAGATCACACGATAGGATTTTGCAAGACCAACGAATTTTTCATTGCAAATACCTTTTTTCAACAACATAAATGGCAACTACACACGTGGACCTCACCAGATGGAATACACAGGAATCAAATCGACTACATCTGTGGAAAGAGACTATGGAATAGCTCAATACCATCAGTCAGAACAAGACCAGGGCCAACTGTGAAACAGACCGTCAATTGCTCATATGCAAGTTCAAGTTGAAACTGAAGAAAATTCGAACAAGTCCACAAGAGCCAAAGTACGGCCTTGAGTATATCCCACCTGAATTTAGAGACCATCTCAAGAATAAATTTGACTTGTTGAACACTAATGACCGAAGAACAGACAAGTTGTGGAATGACATCAAGGACATCATACATGAAGAAAGCAAGAGGTCATTAAAAAGACAGGAAAGAAAGAAAAGACCAAAATGGATGTCA
>NW_004444122.1:1653289-1717800 GCF_000243295.1 Trichechus manatus latirostris | reverse complement strand
AAAAGACCAAAATGGATGTCAGAAGAGACTTTGAAACTTGCTCTTGAACGTCAAGTAGCTAAAGCAAAAGGAAGAAATGATGAAGTAAAAGAGCTGAACAGAAGATTTCAAAGGGCGAGTCAAGAAGTCAAGGTGAAGTATTATAATGACATGTGCAAAGAGCTGGAGACAGAAAACCAAAAGGGAAGAACATGCATGGCATTTCTCAGGCTGAAAGACTGAAGAAAAAATTCAAGCCTCAAGTTGCAATAGTGAAGGACTCTATGGGGAAAATATTAAACGATGCAGGAAGCATCAAAAGAAGATGGAAGGAATACACAGAGTCATTATACCAAAAAGTATTGGTCAACGTTCAGCCATTTCAGGAGGTACCATATGATCAGGAACTGATGGTACTGAAGGAAGAAGTCCAAGCTGCACTGAAGGCATTGGTGAAAAACAAGGCTCCAGGAACTGACAAAATATCAGTTGAGATGTTTCAACAAAGGGAAGCAGTGCTGGAAGCGCTCACTCATCTATGCCAAGAAATTTGGAAGACAGCTACCTGGCCAACTGACTGGAAGAGATCCATATTTATGCCTATTCCCAAGAAAGGTGATCCAACTGAAGGTGGAAATTATCAAATAATATCATTAATATCACATATAAGTAAAATTTTGCTGAATATCATTTAAAATCAGCTGCAGCAGTACATCGACAGGAAACAGCCAGAAATTGAAGCCAGATTCAGAAGAGGAAGTGGAATGAGGGATATCATTTTTGATGTCAGATGGATCCTGGCTTAAAGCAGAGAATACCAGAAAGATGTTTACCTGTGTTTTATTGACTATGCAAAGACATTCGACTGTGTGGATTATAACAAATTATGGATAACATTGTGAAGAATGGGAACTCCAAAACAGTTAATTGTGCTCATGAGGAGCCTATATACAGATCAAGAGGCAGCTGTTTGAACAGAACAAGGGGCTACTACATGGTTTAAAGTCAGGAAAGGTGTGCTTCAGGGTTGTACACTTTCACCACACCTATTCCATCTGTATGCTAAGCAAATAATCCGAGAATCTGGACTCTATGAAGAAGAACGGGGCATCAGGATTGGAGGAAGATGCATTAACAACCTGTATTATGCAGATGACACAAACTTGCTTGCTCAAAGTGAAGAGGACTTGAAGCACTTACTGATGAAGATCAAAGACCACAGCCTTCAGTAAGGATTACACCTCAACATAAAGAAAACAAGAATCCTCACAACTGGACCAACAGGCAACATCATGATAAACGGAGAAAAGATTGAAGTTGTCAAGAATTTCATTTTACTTGGATCCACAATCAACACCCATGGAAGCAGCGGTCAAGAAATCAAAAGACACATTGCACTGGGCAAATCTGCTCCAAAAAACCTCTTTAAAGTGTTGAAAAGCAAAAATGCCACCTTGAAGACTAAGGTGCACCTGACCCAAGCCAGGGTGTTTTCAATCACCTCATATGCATGAGAAAGCTGGACAATGAATAAGGAAGACTGAATAAGAACTGAAACCTTTAAATTATACTGTTGGCAAAGAATACTGAATATACCACGGACTGCCAAATGAACGAGCAAATCTGTCTTGGAGGAAGTACAGCCAGAACGCTCCTTAGAAGCAAGGATGCGGAGACTCCGTCTCACATACTTTGGACATATTATGAGGGGGGACCAGTCCCTGGAGGACATCATGCTTGATAAAGTGGAGGGGTCAGCAAAAAAGAGGAAGACCCTCAACGAGATGGACTGACACAGTGACTGCAACAATGGGCTCAAGCATAACAACGATTGTGAGGATGGTTCAGGATTGGGCGTTGTTTCGTTCTGTTGTACACAGGGTCGCTATGAGTGGGAACCGACTCAACAGCACCTAACAACAACAACGACAATTACATGAGAAGTGTGCACAGGTGGTCCCTAGAGACACTTGAGGCTCTGGCTTTTGTGTTTAAGGGTTCTGGGATGTGTGGAGGAGAGTCCCCAAACATCCCAGGCTGCTATATTTTACCTCTGAAATGGATGAAGCTTCTCAAGAAGAGTGAGCTTCCATGAAGAAGAGATGAAAGAAGACAGTGGGAAGTTGTGTTCCACAGTTTGAGTTTTTTAATTTTATCACATGGGATGGGAGAAGAGTGACATGGGCTGTGCTGGGATGAGGGTGAGTGGGGCAATAAGTTTGAGACATTGTAGCTTGGGGGACACAGTTCATTCTAGCAGTCATGATTTTGTTACAGAAAAACCACAACTCCTTCATTCTGAGACCATAGTTACATAATCCCGTTGCCGTCAAATCAGTTCTGACTCACGGCAACTCCATGTGTTACAGATTAGAGCTGCTCCATGGGATTTTTTTGTCTGTAATTTTTTGTTTGTTTTTATTGTATTTTAGATGAAGGTTTACAGAACAAACTAGCTTCTCATTAATCAGTTAGTATACATATTGTTTTATGACATTGGTTAACAACCTCATGACATGTTAACACTCTCCCTTCTCAACTTTGAGTTCCCTATTACCAGCCTTCCTGTCCCCTCCTGCCTTCTAGTCCTTGCACCTGGGCCAGTGTGCCCCTCTAGTCTCATTTTGTTTTATGGGCCCATCTAATCTTTGGCTGAAGAGTGAACCTCAGGAGTGACTTCATTACTGAGCTATAAGAGTGTCCAGGGGCCATAGTCTTGGGGTTTCTCCAGTCTCTGTCAGAACAGTAAGTCTGGTCTTTTTTGTGAGTTAGAATTTTGTTCTACATTTCTCTCCAGCCACGTCAAGAAACCTCTATGGTGATCCCTGTCAGAGCAGTCAGTGGTGGTAGCCAGGCACCAACTAGTTGTGCTGGACTCAGTCTGGTGGAGGCCATGGTAGTTGTGGTCCATTAGTCCTTTGGACTAATCTTTCCCTTGTGTCTTTGGTTTTCTTCATTCTCCCTCGCTCCCGAAGGGGTGAGACCAGTGGAGAATCATAGGTGGCCACTCACAGTCTTTTAAGACCCCAGACGCTACTCACCAAAGTAGAAAGTAGAACATTTTCTTTATAAACTGTGTTATGCCAATTGAGCTAAATGTTCCCCGAGACCATGGTCCCCACAGCCCTCAGCCCAGCAGTTCAGTCCCTCAGGGAGTTTGGATGTGTCTACGGAGCTTTCATGACCTTGCATTGGACAAGTTGTGCTGGCTTCCCCAGTATTGTGTACTGTCTTACCCTTCACCAAAGTTACCACTTAGCTCTTGTCTATTTAATGTTTTTCCATCCCCCCTACCCCTCCACTCCTTCAAAACCATCAAAGATTGTTTCATTTTGTGTGTAAACCTTTTCATGAGTTTTTATAGTAGTGGTCTCATACAATATTTGTCCTTTTGTGATTGACTTATTTCACTCAGCATAATACCCTCCAGATTCATCCATGTTGTGAGATGTTTTGCAGATTCATCATTGTTCTTTACTGTTGCATAGTACTCCATCGTGTGTATGTACCATAGTTGGTTTATCCATTCATCTGTTGGTGGGCATCTAGATTGTTTCCATCTTTTTGCTATTGTGAACAATGTTGCAATGAACATGGGTGTGCATATGTCTATTCATGCGGCAGCTCTTATTTCTCTAGGAGTGGGATTGCTGGATCATATGATATCTTGTCTGCAATCTTTACAGCAGCAGATCACCAGGCCTTTCTTCTGTGGCGCTGCTGGGTGGGTTCGAACCACCAACCTTTAGGTTAGCAGTCAAGTACAAACCGCTCTCACCACCCAGACACCCTAATAACACAGTAATGCTTACATAATTCATAGATATTATTATTTATGTTGAAACATGAAAGTTGAGACATGAGGCCCTGGGAGAAATAACTGGACCTTCCTTCTATTTCTTCTCAACAGCATCCATGTGACTCGGAAAGCAAAAGCATGCATTTTTGTCAGTTTTGATCTCTGATACATCCCTAGCATTCAAACAGTACCTGAAACAGAGTAGGGGCTCAGCAAATGTTTATCAAATGAATTAAGTATCCTTGAAATTAAGTGTCTCATCTATTTCTAAGTCCCCAGAATCCAGTGGACATGTTTGTTGAATCACCTCTGTATTTCTGTGGCATTTTATCAGGACAGTTCCCAGCCCAAACTCGACCTTAACCTCACCATGTCCTCATGATATCATGGAACGTGAGTTTGGTTTATTTGCTTGTTTTCTTATCACGACCTGACAGGGGAGAGAAGAAAGCCACAGCACCGTGAATGAAATGACTTCACCAAGGTCGTTTGGCTAGCAGGAATTCTCTAATGCTGATCTAACATTTTCTCCACTAGACCGAACTTCAGAAAAATTGGATCTCAATTCCCATACCTAAATAATATGGCCTGAAAAGAAGAGTTCGGTGAAGGGAAACTCAATGGAGAAGAGTACTTAAGAAAAATCCATTTACGCTGCGCTTGGAGTGCTGGGGCTTCAGATGCGATTTTGTGATCAGATAAAGCCTGGCCTCTCTATCTGAAAGTCTGGTAACTAAGCCTCATTCTGAGATCCCATAATTTCCCCCAGAGTTATCTGGATCCCTGAGATAAACAAAAATATTTTTAGGGTTGGCGCAAACGGGCATGCCTCCAGGTTTCTACTGAAATAACCATCTCCTTTATCATGTCAGGGTTGTTAAGATTGCTGGACAACTTGAATCATCTGGAATTATCTACCAGCTAAGCAGAAGAACGATAGCTTTGTTAGCACCAGATCACAGGGTAAAACACATCTATTTATTCCATGAAGACATGAGTGCCACAATGGGCCAGGTCCTGTGTTAGCTAGGTCCCTGAATACAGAGACGTCACCAAGAGTTACAGTTACTTAGAACTTACTACATCCCAGGAATCTGTTCTAAGTCTTAGCTAATTTAATCCTTACCAAAATCCTGTCAGGTAGGCAATGCTATAATACTCATTTTACAAATGGGAAACTGAGGTGCAGAGAGGTTAAGTTGCATCCCTAAGGTCACATAGCTAAGAAGAGCTGGAGCAGGGATTTGAGCCCAGGCAGTCTGGCTCTAAAATCTATGTTTTGAATCTTGAAACTATATGAAGATAAGTTAGACATGACCTCTGCCCTCTAAAATCTCCCTGTCCATTGGGAAAGACTGACGTCAAGAAAGTCCTCATAACTCAGGGTGATAAGTGAGAACAAAATGAGCAGGGATATCAAGAAGGGAAGGCCACAGAGAAGTAGTGGGACTGCCACTTCGTTAATTTCTCAATTTATAATTTTGAATAGGTAATATATACAATGATACAAAATTTTATAAACTTCAGAAGATATCAACCAGTTCCCTGTCTGTAAACAACTACTTAATCGTTTTATTACATATGTCTCCGAAATAGACTATGAAAATAAAAGCAGATCAGCATAGTCTGTTATTTTTTTAAGCAAACTATAAAACTATATATATATATTCTTACACATTAGTTTTCTTCGCCATCAATGAAATACGTTGGCGCTCACCCATATTAGTATTTATAAGGCTGCTTTATTCCTTAATTAGGCTTTTATTTTGAGATATATGTAGAGTCACATGCAGTAGTCCTGTTCTTTTTTATGGTTGTATAATATGCCACTGCACTGATTACATAATTTATTTAATGGGTCTCTATGAATGGATATTTAAGTGATTTCCAATTATAAACGCTGATGCAATTAACATACTTGTACACATCATTTCACATTTTAGAGCATAAATATCTGTAGGATAAATCTTTAAATGTAGAATTTCTGAGTCAAAAGGCATGTGAAATTTTAATTTATACTCATTGAAAATTTACCCTCTATGGAGATTAAAAGGAGCCCTCGCGGTGCAAACAGTTCAGCACTCTGCTGCTAACCAAAAGGTTGGTGGTTCGAACCCACTCAGTGACTCTGAAGGAGAAAGACCTGGTGATCTGCTTCTGTAAAGATTATAGCCTACAAAACCCTATGAGGCAGTTCCAGTCTGGCACACGGGGTTGCTGTGAGTCGGAATCAGCTCAACGGCACCTAACAACATGGGAATTACACCAATACATACTCCCAACAGAACCAACAGCTGTCTGTACTATTTCAATTTTTTGGACAATTTGAGGTTTTCTTCATTGCCTGATTGATGGCCAGGTCTTTGAACTTCTGTTTGCTGAACAAAGAGTTCAACATATATCAATTCATTTATGTTTTTAAATGTGTCATTTGGATCTGTAGCTTTGTTCACTTTCTGCTCCCTGGCTCCGTCAATAACCAAAATAAGCACTTTCAGTAATAAACTGCCGTTGTCTATTTCCCTTTTCGGTTTCTGTAGCTTTTGCATTATGAAGGTTCATTCTCTGTTCTTGGGTGCAGAGGTATTCAAACTTTACAGCTTCACTGAGGGCTGAATGGTTTCTTATTATTCGACCTTGTTTGAAATGAAGCTTGCACTCCCAGCTTTTGTTTGTTTGTTTCCGTTTCCCAGCATGCCTTTGCCCAGACTTTAATTCTCAATCTTCCAAGTCACGTTGTTTTCGGAGAGTCTCCTAGGAGAGTCAGAGGGTTGAATTCTGCATGTAGTTCAGCCTTTAATAAGTGAGTTTAACCTACTCTCATGTATTAATATGACATATTTGGTTTTAATTCAGTTGTCATGTTTTATGTTATGCCATCTATTGCTACAGCTTCTTTCACTGTATTGCCTGCGTTTTCTCAGCATTTGTTGGGAAGAGATTCTGATAATTTAGAAGTTTTTATTTCTATACTTAAACATCTATTTCTTTAGAAAAACTCCTTGACTCCCTGCTATGAGCTATAACCCCGTTACTATGATGATACTTTGTTGCAATCCTCCCTGTTCACGCTATTCCTCTACCAAACATCAGGTTTTTATACTATATTTCACATTGTTTACCTTTATATCTTTAAATATATCTATTATTTGATTGATCAGCTTTAAATGATATAATTGACCCTATCTTCCACTCCAGTTCCCAAATTTTGTTAGCAATGTAATATACTTATTATCATAGTTTATTACAGTTTCATTCTTTTCTGTAATCAAATTTTCTCATTTAGTTTAGTTTTTATCCTGCCACACCAAATCCATTACCGTCGAGTTGATTCCAACTAATAGCAACCCTGTAGAACACAGTAGAATTGCTTCATGGGGTTTCTGAGGTTGTAAATCTTTATGGAAACAAACTGAAACATCTTTCTCATTAGGAGTGGCTGATGGGTTCGAACTGCTGACCTTTCAGCTAGCAGATGAGCACTTAACCACTAGACCACCAGGGCTCCTTGTCTTGATCCTACAGTTGAACGAGTTGACTTCTTCTACCAGCATTTCTTTTTTTTTTTTGCAATACCTACTCCATCCATCTCTTATTTAGCTGAAATTCGTCTTCTAGTAGTTTCTTTAAGACTACCTCATAGAGCTTGCTTCAAGTCCTCTTCTCTTTCAGCAAGCAAGGTTTTATCATCTGCATATCGCAGGTTGTTAATGAGTCTTCCTGCAATCCTAATGCCATGTTCTTCTTCATATAGTCCAGCTTCTTGGACTTCTTTTTTTCTTTCTTTTTTTATTGTGCTTTAGATGAAGGTTTGCAGAACAAATTGGTTTCTCATTAAACAATTAATACACATATTGTTTCGTGACATTGGTTGCCAACCCTGCAATGTGTCAGCACTCTCCCCTTCTCTACCTTGGGTTCCCCATTTCCATTCGTCCAGCCTTCCTGTCCCCTCCTGCCTTCTTCATCCTTGCCCCTGGGCTGGTGTGCCCATTTAGCCTCATATACATGGTTGAGTTACGTGTCTTGTTGGTTGTTTTATGGCCTGTCTAATCTTTGCCTGAAGGGTGAACCTCAGGAGTCACTTCATTACTGGGTTAAAAGGGTGTCCAAGGGACAACATACTCTCGGGGTTTCTCCAGGCTGTCAGACCAGTAAGTCTGGTCTTTTTTTGTAAGTTTGAATTTTGTTTTACATTTTTTTCTAACTCTGTCTGGGACGCTGTACTATGGTCCTTGTCAGAGCAGTCTGTGGGTGACAGCAAGGCACCATCTAGCTGTGCTGAACTCAGCCTGGTGGAGGCTGTGGTAGTTGTGGTTCATTAGTCCTTTAGACTAATCACTCCCTTGTGTCTTTGGTTCTTGATCATATGCTGCCTCCTGAAATGGTTGAACATTGACCAAACTTTTTGGTACAGTATGTCTTTGGTTTTCTTCATTCTCCCTTGCTCCAGACAGTGTGGGACCAGTGCAGTATCTTAGATGGCTGCTCACAAGCTTTTGAATAATTTTCAGCAAGATT
Source organism: Trichechus manatus latirostris (assembly GCF_000243295.1). Lineage (NCBI taxonomy): Eukaryota > Metazoa > Chordata > Mammalia > Sirenia > Trichechidae > Trichechus > Trichechus manatus. The sequence goes on along the minus strand of NW_004444122.1, from coordinate 1,709,501 downwards.
TTACTTGCATGTGATATTAATGATATTGTTCAATAATTTCTGCATTCTGTTGGATCACCTTTCTTTGGAATGAGCACAAATATGGATCTCTTCCAGTTGGTTGGCCAGACAGCTATCCTCCACGTTTCTTGGAATAGATGAGTGAGCATCTCCATCCGTTTGTTGAAACATCTCAATTGGTATTCCATCAATTCCTGAAGCCTTGTTTTTCACCATTCCATTCAGTGCAGCTTAGACCTCTTCCTTCAATACCATTGGTTCTTGACCGTATGTTACTTCCTGAAATGGATGAATGTCCACCAATTCTTTTCGGTACAGTGACTCTGTGTATTCCTTCCATCTTCTTTTGATGCTTCCTGTGTCGTTCAATATTTTCCCCAGAGAATCTTTCAATATTGCAACTCAAGGCTTGAATTTTTTCTTCACTTCTTTCAGTTTGAGAAATGTTGAGTGCGTTCTTCCCATTTGGTTTTCTAACTCCAGGTCTTTGCACATGTCATTATAATACTTTACTTTGTTGTCTCAAGCTATCGTTTGAAATCTTCTGTTCAGCTCTTTTACTTCATCATTTCTTCCATCTGCTTTAGCTACTCTACATTCAACAGCAAGCTTTGAAGTCTCCTTTGATATCCATTTTTTTTCCTTCCCTTCCTGTCTTTTTAATGACCTCTTGATTTCTTACGTATGACGGAACTGTAGGTGCTCCTTAGATATTAACATAGACAATAGAACATACCAGGGCCACAGTCAGGGCAACTTTTTAGATATAACCAAACGCCTCATAGGACAAAGTTCCTAGGCTGAAAGGTGAAGGACCATAGGCTCAGGAGACTTCTATGTCAATTGGCACAATATAGCTCATAAAGACAAACTTCTGCATCTTACTTTGGTGAGTAGCATCCAGGGTTTTAAAAGCTTGTGAGTGTCCATCTAAGATACAACTGTTGGTATCTTACCATCCAGAGCAAAGGAGAGTGAAGAAAACCAAAGACTCAAAGGAGAAATTAGTCCAAAGGACTAATGGACCACATGAACCACAGCCTACATGACCCTGAGACCAGAACTAGATGGTGCCCAGCTACCATTACCAACCGCTCTGACTGGGATCATAACAGAAGGTCCTGGACACAGTGGGAGAAAAACTGTAGAACAAAAGTCAAATTTACAAACCTGACTAGACTTACTAGTCTGACAGAGACTGAAGGAATCCCCAAGACTATGATCTTAAGATACTCTTCTGAACTGGAATGGAAGCCATTCCTGGATACCATCTTTCAGCCTAACCAGAGACAGGCCCATAAAATAAACAGTAACACCTGAGAGGTGCATGTTCCTTAGAACAATCAATTATACGAGATCAAAAGGGCAACATTTGCCAAAAAAGCAAAGGTGAGAAGGCAGGAAGGGGTAAAACATCAGTACGAAAGGAAACAGAGAAACTAGGATGGAAATGGGGAGAGTGCTGACACACTGTGGGGAATGAAACCAATGTCATGGGACACTTTACGTACAAACTACTGAACGGGAAACAAATTTGCTCTGCAAAGTTTCACCTAATGCACAACAAAAAATTTAAAAATAAACAAAAATAAAAACATCTATAGCAATTTGACAGAGTAACTTTTTATGTCTGTTGAATTTAATAATAAATAATTTAGGCTTATATTTTTGTATGTCTTCTTATTTTTTTCTGGTAGATTTATTGTTATTTTTCAAAATTTTATAAAAGTGTTGATTTGGACAGACTGAAAATTTAAAAAAAAATTTTTTTTTTTAAACTGGTCTTTCACATCAGATAGTGTGAGAATCACTGCTTGATAAAATACTCAGCCACAGGTGACAATGTAGGAATTAGTGCTGTGGTGTGCTCCGTGAAGCCAGTGGTGAAGGAGGTTGGGGCCCCTATCCAAGGATGTTAAAATTCAGCTGTGAACAAAGCCCAGAGTCAAGCGTAAAATATGGTCTAATATCGCAAAGACAGGAGTATGTCTGTCTGTCAAAACTGAGGTAGCCAGGAGCAGAATCCAAAATCAGTGTTTGGAGTGGGGAAACCGGAGCAGCAACAACTGGTTAACACGGTGACCAGGACAATTACCAGAATAGGCAATGTTGCCCACACATGTTTGCCTGTTTGTGTTTGTCTGTGTCTGACAACCGCAGTTGGTTAAAGTGGTAGGATAAAGGGCCAGCACAGAGACAGTCAACCTCTTCTTGAATCCTAGGGCTATTAAGAACAGCAAATGGAAAAATTAAGTATTAAAACTATATAGGTCAGGAATCATATATCTGATAATGGTTTAATATCCAAAACACATAAAGAACTCCTACAAATCAATGAAAAAAGACAAACAACACAATTTAAAAATGAGCAAACGACCTGAACAGACATTTCTCAAAGAAGATTTACAAACGGCCGATATACACATGAAAAGATGTTCAGCATCCTTGATCAACAGGAAATGCAAATCAAAATGACAACGAGATACCGCTTCACACCCGCTAAGATGGCGGTTACCAGGAACACGGAAAATAACAAGTGTTGAGAAGGCTGTGGAGACATTGGAACCCTTACCAATTGCTGATGAGATTGTAAAATGGTAAAGTCACTGTGGAAAACAGTTTGGCAGTTTCTCAAAAAATGAAACATAGAATTCCTGAGTGCCCCAGCAATTTCACTCCTAGGTATATACCCAAGAGACTTGAAAGCAGGGACTCAAACAGATACCAATGTTTATTGCAACACTATTCACCATAGCCAAATGTGGAAACAACCCAAGTGTCCATCAACAGACAAATAGATGAACAATATGTAATATTCATACAATGGAATATGATTCAGCCGTAAAGAGAAATTAACTTCTGATACACACTACAAATGGATGAAACTTGAAAACATTACGCTGAGTGAAATTAGACACAAAAGGATGAATATTACATGATCGTGATCCCATCCATGTAGAAATATCTAGAATAGGCAAATCCCTAGCAACAAAAGTTTCTAGAAGTTACCAGGGCCTGGGGTTAGGGGTGAGGGATGACTTATTGTTTAAGGGAGATTGAGTTTCTGTTTGGGATAATGAAAAACTTACTTCCAATATAGAGCAGCACCTTTCTCCCCCCACCCATTCAGTGAGGTTATTTCGTGCATGTGTAATATAGTTAGATTCTTTCATCACAGTTTGCTTTCCATCTTAGGATCACCCACTTCTATATGCTTTAAAAATAAATAAATAAACTCAGATGCATTAAGGTTCACCCTTTGTGCTGTAAAGTTTTATCAACAAGTGCATATTGTGGTAGACTAAATGGTGGCCCCCAAAGATATACAATACCTGGAACCTGTGCATATTACCTTTTAAGGCTTAAAACGTGATTAAGTTAAGGATCTCGAGATAGGAAAATTATCCTGGATTAGCCAGGTAGGACCTAAATGCAATCACAAAAGAAGAAAAGGAAATGCTACAGACAGAAAAGGGGAGGACCATGGGAACTTGGAGGCAGAGATTGGAGTGATGCAGCCAGCAGCCACCAGAAGCTAGAAGAGGCAAGGAACATATTCTCCCCTAGAGCCTCCGGAGGGAGTGTGGCCCTGCCAACACCTTGACTTCAGTCCAGCAATACTGATTTAGAACTTCTGGCCCGCAGAACTGTGAGACAATACATTTCTGTTGTTTTAAGCCACCGAGTTTGCGGTAATCTGTTACAGCAGCCCAGGGTGATGAATACACATAATGTCATGTTATCCACCATTACAGTATCATGCAGAATAGTTTCACTGCCCTAAAAATCCCCTTCGCTTCATCTATTCAGCCCTGCTCGCCTAACTCAGAGCAACCACCAATCTTTTGATATATGTGTGTGTGTGTGCGTGTGCGTTAAGAAGCAGCAACCTGCTCAGAGTATAAATGGGGAAAGGGAATGGAGTCCATTGGAGAGTAACTAGGACACTCTGCTTGGTTCCATTTATGCTTATGTGTTCAACAAGATTTTTTTTTTTAACTCCCATTGTCTTGCTCTTCTTAGGAAAGTTAACACATGGACTTCTATCAGGATGGCAAAATAAGTGTATATGAAAAGAACTACCTCTTGCTCATAAAACATTAAAATGATAGATAAGCTGTAACAAATTTCTTTTTATGTATGTCAGGAGCCCTGGTGGTGCAGTGGTTAAGCATTTGGCTTCTAACGTGGCCGTTCGAATCCACTAGCTGCTCCTCGGAAACCCTATGGGGCAGTTCTACTCTGTTCTATAGGGACATTATGAGTCAGAAGTGACTCGACAGCAATGGATTTTTTTAATTTTTATCTCAAGCTGTTATGAATTGAACTGTGTCCCCCCAAAATGCGTGTTGGAATCCTAAACTCCTCACTGTGGGTGTAATCCTGTTTGGGGACCGGGTTTTCCTTTGTTATGTTAATGAGGTCATATCAGTGTAAGGCGTGTCCTAACCCTAATCACTTCTGAGCTATAAACAGAGCAGATCACACACAGGTGAGCACGTAAAGGTGCCACATGAGGATCACCTACAAGCCTAGGAACCAAGGAACGCCCAGGCTACTGATGAGGAAGGAATCGACACAACCAGGACCCTGACTCAAAATGTTAGCCTCCAGAACGGTGAGAAAATAAATTTCTGTTTTTAAAGCCACCCCCTTGTGGTATTTGTGTTAGAGCAGCACCAGGAGACTAAGACAAAAGCCGAGCAGAAAAGCAAGAAAGAAGCAATTCCAGGTGCCAGAAACAAAGTGGAGTCTGAAAACCAGAATGAACTGCCAGAGGGAAAGCAGAGGTGCCCACCACAGGGTCTGACTTGAATGTGCTTAGAACAAAGGATAGCAAACTACAGCCCGTTTTTTTGCCCATTGCTTGTTTTTTTAAGGAGCCCTGGTGGTGCAGTGGTTAAGCACTCAGCTGCTAACCAAAAGGTCGGCAGTTTGAAACCACTAGCCGCTCCATGGTAGAAAGATGTGGCAGTCTGTGTCTATAAAGATTACAGCCTTAGAAACCCTGTGGGGGCAGTTCTACTCTGCCCTACAGGGTCGCTGTGAGTTGGAATCGACTCGATGGCAACGGGTTTTTTACAGGCTTGTTTTTGTATGGTTTGTAGGGTGGGAGTTTTTTACATTTTTAAATGGTCCGTGTTAAATGGTTGTATAAGTACCTGCATAACACCCTTGATTTTGCTTGTTGGTCTGTAACACTAAGATGTTCACCAGACTTTTGCGGAGAAGGTTTGCAGACACCTGCCTTAGAGTATCAGCGCCCTCATGGGCACGGCAGTCAAGGATCCAGGCCTCGAGCCCAGAGGATGCTGTACGTGGACTTCCTGCACAGAGCCGGGAGCCTGCAGGCGCTGTCCCGTCTATGAACAGCGAGTACTGGTTGCCATCGAGTCTGTTCTGACTCAGGGAGACTTCCTGTATGTCAGAGCAGAACTGTGCTCCACAGGGTTTTCAGTGGCTGGTTTTTCAGAAGTAGATTGTCAGGCCTTTCTTCTGAGGTGCCTCTGGGTGGACTTGAACCTCCAATCTTTCCAGTAGCAGCCAAGCGTGTTAACCATTTGCACCACCCAGGGACTCAATCTGAGGGTTAGGATCTTTCTATAGCTGTAGAAAGGAGCCCTCGTGGCACAATCCATTAAGCACTCGGCTGCTAACCTAAAGGTCGGCTGTTCGGACTCACTGAGGGCTCCTTGGGAGAATGATGTGGCAGTCAGCTTCCATAAGGATTTACAGCCTTGGAAGCCCTGTGGGGCAGTTCTACTCTGATCTTGTCTCCCACGCCCTTTTCCCCCTCCCGCCACCACCCAGTTCTCTCATTCAAAAATTGTTATTAGATGGATTTTGGAACTTCTAGATTTATCCTCCATGTCTCAGAATATTTTCTTCATATTCTATTTTTTCCTTTGTCTGTGACAGGACAGAATCCTAAATTCAATCTTATATAGTTCATTAATTCAATTCTATTCATTCTGCTGTTCAGCTCATTTATTGGAATTTTTATTTTAACATGTATATTTTAATTTCCAAGAGCTTCTATAAATGTCTTCCTTGTATCATAACTATCTGCTTTTGGAGGGGTGTGTGTGTATACATACACAGTAAAACCCTATCCTAATGCAATGTTGCATAATGGCAAAATTTCTTAGTTATCTAGAGCTTCTATAACAGAAATACCACAGGTAGATGGCTTTAACAAAGAGAAGTTTATTCTCTCACAGTCTAGGAGGACAGACGTCTGAACTCGGGGCGCCAGCTCCCAGGGAAGGCTTTCTTTCTCTGTCGGCTCTGGATGAAGGTCTTTGTCATCAATCTTCCCCTTGTCTAGGAGCTTCTCAGCACAGGGGCCTTGGGTTCAAAGATCCGCTCTGCTCCTGGCACTGCTTTCTTGGTGGTAAGAGGTCCCCCACTCTCTTTGCTTGCTTCTCTCTTTTATATCTCAAAAGAGATTGCCTCAAGATACAATCTAATCTTGTAGTTTGAGTCCTACTTCATTAACGTAACTGCCTCTAATCCCGCTCATTAACATCACAGAGGTAAGATTTATAACACACAGGAAAATCATATCAGATGACAAAATGGTGGACAATCACACACTGCTGGGAATCATGGCCTAGCCAAGTTGGCACACATTTTGGGGGGACACAATTCAATCCATAATACAAAATAAATGAAAGGCCCAGGGCGAACACCAGCACAGCTAGCCAGCTGAGAATCATAGGGTGCAACTGCAAAATCCAAATCCGTCCAGGTCCCAGATGAAGTTTGGCACCTGCTGATGATGGTTGTCCATTTTGGTTTAAATAGCAATCATCCCAGTTAATTGGCCTAATAATGTGTTTAGTGCTTCTGTCCTACCTTCTAGTTCATTATGTAGTGCCTGGGGTCTTAAAAGCTTGCAAATGGCCATCCAAGGCATAACAATTGGTCTGTATTCACCTGGAGCAACAGAGGAAGAAGGTGAGTCAGGAATACCAGCGGGAAATGGAATGTGTGGTTAATTGCCTCCATGAACAATTGCCTCCTTGGCCATGAGATCAGAACTGGATGGTGCCCAGCTACTATTAATGAACATTTTGATCACAGAGTCTATAGAAGAATCCTGATCAAAAGGGGGAAAATGCAGAACAGAATTTAAAATGTTCACGGATGCCACACTTTCTGGACATGGAGGCTGGATGAACTCCTGAAACTATTTCCCTGAGATAATCTTTAAACCTTAAACCAAAAATATCCCGTGAAGTCTTCTAAAACCAAACAATAGTTTAACTGGTAAAAGATGTTTGCTCTGAGCATTATGCTCTTTTAAGAACTATCTATATGGGATCAAATTGACAATAGCAACTCGAAAGATTAGATAGGAACCTTAGGGGACAGTGAGTTAATGGGGGAGGAACAACTCAGTAAAGGAGGGTGACAATGGTTGCACAACTCAAAGAATGTAATCCATGTCACTGAATTGTATATGTAGAAACTGTTAAATTGGTATATGTTTTACTGTGTATATTCTCGACAATGACTAAAACAAAATAAATAAAATTTTTAAAAGTATGTCATCCTCCAACAATTTTACTAATTTAACATGTTGTAGTAAAGTCCATATGTCCTAGTTATCTAGTGTTGCTATAACAGAAATACCTCAAGTGGATGGCTTTAACAAACAGAAATTTATTCTCTTACAGTCTAGGAGGCTGGAAGTTTCAATTCAGTGCACCAGCTCCAGGGGAAGTTTTTCTCTCTCTGTCGGCTCTGGGGGAAGGTCTTCGTCATCAATCTTCCCCTGGGTCTAGGAGTTTCTCAGTGCAGGGACCCCACGTCCAAAGAACACACTCCGCTCCTGGCTCTTCATTCCTGGTAGTAGGAGGTCCCTCTCCTCTCTGCCCGCTTCTTTTATATCTCAAAAGAGATTGACTCAAGATACAACCTAATCCTGTAGATTGAGTCCTGCCTCATTAACATAACTGCCTCTAATCCTGCCTTATCAGCATCATAGAGGTTAGGATTTACAACACATTAAGATAATCACATCAGATCACAAAATGGTGGACAAGCACACAATACTGTGGACCATGGCTAGCCAAGTCGATACACATTTTTTAGGAACACAATTCAATCCATAACACCATATAAAACATTTTCCTATATACTTATATATTTAATGGCCAGTCCTTGGGTGGCACCAATGGTTATGTGCCTGACTACTAGCTGAAAGATTGGCGGTTCAAACTCACCCAAAGGTGCCTCAGAATACAGGCCCAGTCATCTGCTTCTGAAAGGTCATAGCCTTGAAAACCCTATGGAGCTGTTCTAATTTGTCACACTTGAGGTCACCATGAGTAGGAATCAACTCAATAACAACTAACAACAACTAAGTCCTATCAATGAACCTGTATTCTGTATCTTACATAAAACATTTTCTTCCTCAAAAAAAAAAAAAAAAATCAATGGAGACTATTTTGAACCATATGGCTTCTGGGACTTCCAGGGTAGCAAGAACTATTCCAGAACTCTCCTGGCTAATCATTGACCATTTTACCAGCTCAGTCTGAGGATAATACCAAGGCATGCAGGTTCTCTGTCTCTCAGCTTCCCTGCCAGCCTTTTCCCTACCCAGTCTTGCTCTCTCTCCGTATTACTGGTCCCCACCTCCAGAAAAGGTAACAGCCATAGCCTATGGCAGAAGACGCGAACCAACACCAATCACATTATATCTAAAGTCACATTATGATAGGGTCTGATACCTTAGGATAGAATTCCTTTTTGTTTGACTGTATCGGCCCTTTTGTGCAGGGCTGGCTATCTTCAAATGTCTTCTGACTCTTGATTGCGCGCTCATCTTGTGGACTGAGACCCCTGGTTGGTTGATCAGCTGTTGGCCTGGGAGAAGGGGAAGGAATCACTCCTGCGGTGTGCCCTGTGCTCACTGGGGTTGGGCGGGCTGGCTGGGCTCCCTGGCAGCTGGTCTTCTGGGCATGAGTGCTCCCTGTTTCTCTCAGGTGCTGCCAGGATCCCAGGGCTTGGCCCCTCCTTTCCATTTCAAGCCCTACACTCATTCTTCCTGCTTGGAGGAAAACATAACAATCTCTGCTGCTTGTGGAAATGGGAGAATGTTGTACAGAGTCAACCCACTTGGCTGCTCTCCCAGCAGCGACCCAGCCAATAATGCTGTCTGTTTCTCCCAGGCTCTTTCTGAGCCCCAGCTTCTACCACCTCCTGACAAAGAGCAACCTCAGTGACTTTCCCTTTCCCACCTTTCTGGCCCCTGGATAGTGCAAATGGTTAAGCACTTGACTATTAATGGCAAAGCTGGCGGGTCAAACCCACTCAGAAGCACCTCAGAAGAAAGGCCTGGCAATCTACTTTCAAAACATCATAGCCTTGAAAACTCTATGGAGCATGGTTCTACTCTGTCACCATGAGTCCGGCTTGACAGCAACTGGTTTGGTTCACCCATGGAATCTACCCTTGTTGTCCTGAGCTTTATCTTCCATGTTGTCCTGAGCTGTGTCTTCCCTCTACTGTTGAGGGCTTTCCTGGGGACTTCCTGACTGCTTTCACCTTTCAGAGATCCTTCACACATTCCAGACTGAGAGTACCCAATGTTGTTTACAAGAGTGTCTACACTAAAGAAATAATTTTTCTGTCATTTCTATGGATTTTTTTGTATGGGCGGAGTGGGAGCAGGGAACTTGCCACATCATGTTGAAGCCACTAAATGACTCTTCACAGGGGTGTTTTTAAAAGACGGTTGAGTTTCTGTTTATGGTGATGGAAAATTCAACAGTGGGTATGGGTGATGATTGTACAACATGCTTGATGCAATTTATCCCACTGAATCCTCCACGTGAAAAATGTTGACATGGCAAATGTTGTGTTATCGGTATTTTTACCACATTAAAAAACAAAAAATGTAGTTGAAATCCAAATATCTTATTTAAACAACATCTAGTTTTCACTCTTAATGTCTTTGTTGTGTGACCTTGGACAAATCATCTCACCTGTCTGGCTCCATTTTTTTCACCTGTGAAAATGAAAGACCTGGGCAAGCTGATCCTTCAGCTTCTTTCCAGTCTGAAATTCTATGTTTCCATTTTAAATGCAGCTCTGTATGACCACCCCAATCAGGCCTCCTAACCCCGATTCCCATAAACAGCTCATCGCCTTCCCGTCCTTTATCTTCAAGGAGAATCACATGATTAACGCGACCCCTTCCCAGTCCCTGCTTTTGCACTTAGAGTTACAGTACAACCTCATTAACTTGATAATTCCAGGACTGGAGCAAAGTTTATCTTTGTTTAGAAAAACGTGACTTCATGGAAAGTGCAGATAAACGGTGTCAACAGCACTGCAAGCCAGTGTTCAAAATCCTTAAGAAGGAGCTATTTTTCAAGGCCCTGCAAGCATTTCCAACACATGCATTTTTATCTACCAGGAACCTACTTTTAACTCAGAGCATTCGACCAAGTAGCCTAATGATCAGGCCTCCTATCTGCCCTGAGCCTGCCTCCTTTCCCTGAGGCCCTGTTACGTGTGTTGCACGGTACTTTGAAAGTGAAAAGAATCCTGTGCAGCACAGAAGAGTGAGTAAGCCACATTGCAGTGGGAACGAAACAGTGAACTCCAGTTGTGCAGCAGCGAGTAGAGGGTTTCTCACCGCGGCTGCAGCCGCCTGGCGAAAAGGGTGCAGGGGAGCTGACGTGTGACACAGGAAGTAGAAGGAGAAGTGCTTCCAGGTGGCATTTACCATCCAAAGTCAGACACTAACAAGCCATTTCGTCAGGTAGCCTTGCAGCTTTGGAAGAGAGTCCTGTCTTCAAGATCTGTATATTTCACAAGTGCCAGAGATGATTTCTGGAGTCCCTACATGATGCAAATGGTTAACACGTTCAGTTGGTTGCTAACCGAAAGGCTGGAGGTTTGCGTTCACCCAGAGGTGCCTTGAAAGAAAGGCCTAGCGATCCACTTCTGAAAAAATCAGCCATTGTAAACCCTATAGAGCACACTTCTACTCTAACACGTATAGGTTTGCCATGCATTGGATCAACTAGACGGCAACTGGTATAGATGATTTCTAAACCCACCCTGAGTTGAGAAACGATAAGGTGGTAAGAAGGGATTATCAACTGATAGTTAATAAGACCCACCCTGCAGCGATGCCTGGAACTTACCTGCAATTGACGTACGGAAGTTTAAGTCAACAGTTTCCTAAACCGTTACTTTCTTATTATTGTTAAGGACAGGTATCTGAGCTGTGTGGACTCAGCAATGTTTGCAACCAAAATCCTTATGTCCAGAGTGAGCAGAAAAGCTAGAAGCAGCCCTCTGCCAAGAATGGAACTCAGACAGCACATCTGCCTGTTGTGGAGCATGTCAGCCCTCCCTGCAGAAGGATAAGGCCAGGGAACTGATTCAAGCTACCTGTGATTCAAATTTCATACCTGGCACCTATTTGCCTAAAAGGAAACTTAAAATTTCTGAGGAAAATGGAGATTTTCCAAATTCTCTGTGAAAGGGGCACATTGTCTCAGTTGGGTGGCCAGATGGGTGGCCAGTGGATGCTGAGGGGAGAGGGTGCATATTGTACTTCAATGGCCCCTCTTACTGTATGGGGATTTGTTGTTGTTGCCAGCTGCTGTCCAGTTGGCTCTAACTCATGGCAACTCCATGTATGACAGAACAAAATGTTGCCTGGTTCTGCGCCATCTTCATGATCATCGGCATGTTTGAGTCCATTGTTGTGATAATTGTGACAATCCATCTTATTGAGGCTTTCCTTTCTTTTTGCTGACCTTCCACTTTACCAAAAACGACGTCCTCCAATGATCGGTCCTTCCTCATGATCCATCCAAAGTAAGCGGGTCAAAGTCTCAGACAATATTACGTGATCCATAGGGTTTTCTTTGGCTCATTTTTGGAAGTAGATCTCCAGGCCCTTTTTCCTAGTCTGTCTTGGTCGGAAATCTCCACTGAAACCTGTCCATCACAGGTGACCCTGCTGGTGGTATCTGAAATCCTGAAGCATAGCTTCCAGCGTCACAGCAACACACAAGCCACTATAGTACAACAAACTGACAGATGGGTGATGGCATGGAGATTGAGGGTGGACATTCTTAGAGACTGACGTTCTTGTGAGCTAAGAAGGCTAACTATTATGTCTCTATTAGCCAGCCACCACGCTCTCAGCCTGTTCTGCTGATGATAGCAATACATTTGTGGCAGATAGGGGTATACTGTTAGATTTATTTTCACTTTCCCCATTTTTTATTTTTCTTTCCTTCAGTATCTCAAGTTATTTCCCTAACTGGTTTTCCTCACCCCGTATTTGCCTCGAAGATCAAACTCCACAAGACGTTTGAGATCTCTTTACTTGTACGTGAAGCTGAAATAACCGACTTCATCAGAGCACCCATTGCCATCGTTAATGAGGTGATTCTCTCCCGGCAAGATGAGCTTCGACCTCTGGAAAGAGATCACAGAGCTGGCGAGCTATGGGTTTCTGATAATGGGAAGCTGATCCTGCCTGGCCAAGGTTTTTGGCTAAGAAATCTGTTCTATCATAAATCAGCCCCTCCTTCCCAGATGTGTCAGGCAAGAAACTTTCCAGATGCTTGAAATTTCAGTGCCAGCTGCCAATTCCAGGTTGAACTGAGAATTTCAAGACTATAAAAATGCAGACTAGGAAGCCAAGAGAGACATTTCCCAAAAGCTGTGCACGCTGATGACAATGGCAGCTTTATCGGTGATAGACAAAAGTGTCCAGTGTTAGGAGGAGGACTTTGAAAATTATGGTACATTCACTTAGATGGCATGTTCTTCGACCATTAAAAAGAATAACATGACATCTACAGCCACCACTCATCTGTCAGTTTGTCCTACTGTGGTGGCTTGGGTGTTGCTGTGATGCTGGAAGCTATGCCACCAGTGTTTCAAATACCAGCAGGGTTACCCATGGTGGACAGGTTTCAGCAGAGCTGAAGAAATTAAAGCAGCACATTGACGTGGGAACTGCCAGAAATTCAAGCCAAATTCAGACGTGGACGACATAGAACAAGGGATATCGTTGCTGATGTCACATGGACCTTGCCTGAAGGCAGAGAATGCCGGAAAGATGTTTACCTGTGTCTCATTGACTATGCAAAGACATTCAACTGTATGAATCATAACAAATTCTGTATAACATTGTGAAAAATGGGAATTCTAGAACAGTTAATTGTCTTCATGAGCAACCTGTACATAAACCAAGAGGCAGTTGTTCGAACAGAGCAAGGGGATACTGCGTAGTTTAAAGTCAGGAAAGGTGGGTGTCAGGGTTGTATCCTTTCCCCATACTTATTCAATCCATATGCTAAGCAAGTAACCAGAGAAGCTGGACTATATGGAGAAGAACGTGGCATCAGGATTGGAGGAAGACTCATTAACAACCTGCAACATGTAGATGACACAACCTTGCTTAAAGCACATCCTGATGAAGATCAAAGACGACAGCCTTCAGTATGGATTGCACCTCTACATAAAGAAAACAAAAATCCTCACAACTGGACCAAGAAGCAACATCATGATAAATGGAGAAAAGATTGAAGGTGTCAAGGATTTCATTTTACTTGGATCCACAATCAACACCCACGGAAGCTGCAGTCAAGAAATCAAATGATGTATTGCATTGGGCAAATCTGCTGCAAAAGACCTCTTTGAAGTGTCAGAAAGCAAAGACGTCACTTTAAGGACTAGGGTGTGCCTGTCCCAAGCCATGATATTTTCGATCATCTTATATGCGTGCAGAAGCTGGACAATGAATAAGGAAGACTGAAGAAGTATTGATGCCTTTAAATTATGATGTTGGCAAAGAATATTGCATATACCATGGACCGCCAGAAGAATGAACAAGTCTATCTTAGAAGAAGTATAGCCACAATGCTCCTTACAAGCAAGGCGAGCCAAACTTTGTCTCAGGTACTTTGGACATATTATCAGGAGGGACCAGTCCCCGGAGAAGGACATCATGCTTGGTAAAGTACAGGGTCAGTGAAAAAGAGGAAGACCCTCAACGAGACAGATTGACACAGTGGCTGCAATAGCAGGCTCAAGCATAACAACGATTGTGAGCATGGCACAGGACCAGGCAGTGTGTCGTTCTGTGGTGGGTAGTGTCGCTATGAGTTGGAACCGACTTGACGGCACGTAACAAAAACAACAACAACACGTATATACGTATATGTACAGACACACACTTAGAGTACATTGACAGGGAACTGCCAGAAATTCAAGCTGGATTCAGAAGAGGACATGGAATAAGGGATATCATTGCTGATGTCAGATGGATCTTGGCTGAAAGCAGAGACTACCAGTAAGATGTTTACCTCTCGGACGCTCAGCCCAGCCTCTGCCCTACTCGGGCAAATGTTACAAAGCCCTTTAGCTCTCCCAGTAAGTGCCTGGGGAAATGCCACTCTGCCAGGAAGCCTCCTGCCTGAAGGTGCTCAGCTCTGTCACTCTGTGAGTCAGCACGCCTACTGTAACCACCTTGCTCTGTGGGCCAGGAGGCCCACTGCTCCATCTCACACTGGTCTCTTGGTTCTGCTGCCTCTGTTTCTCTGTCACTGCTTCTTGCCATCTTGCTCCATCTTTGGTGTTACAGCTCTCTCTGTCTCCTGGGTCTAGGAGGTTCTCAGCACAGGGACTCCAGGTCCGAAGGACATGTTCTGCTCCTGTCTCTTCTTCTGGGATGGCTCATTTTAAACCCAGAGGAATGTAAAAAACAGACCAGTCCCCTCGTTAGGGTCCCATAGACCTTATTGGCATGGTCCCACCCCCACAAGCACTATATTTGCATAGTCCCATCCAATCATTTGGTGGGAGTTACAAGACCATGGCAAGAAAGGACATATAAAGGTGATCCATCGCACTGCAATATTTATCACAAATGTATCTTATATTTTCCCCACAGTCTGAAGATTAAACACATATGGGAAATCATCATCATTTTACAGGTCCCAAGTAGCAGGCATTTCCTGTTAAATTAAGTTGGTAATGGCATTTATTATATTAACTAAAGCAATTTCCATCCCATTGCCATGAAAATTACGCCCTGTGTTCTGTCTTTGTGGTGATGGCCTTCTTTTGCTGGTCACATCACTGTTGCCCCTGCAAGTGCTCTTGCCAATTAAAAAGATACAATTAGATGACAGTCTCACCACCTTCTAAACTACCAGTGTTAAGGAAAGAATGTTTCGTTCTGAGGGACAGAATTAGGTCTTTCACACTTATTAATGGCCTGAATTAGAAGGGGATACTTGATTTGTCATTTTCCTTAGTTTGCTGTAGAGCTATATTTAAAGTCTTGTTTATAAAATCATGAGTTGATAAATGAATGCAACATTATAAACCATTCTAAACCTAGAGGATTGTGGGCTAGAACTACAGTGGTATGTTTTGTTTCTGGAAGGAAATATATAAATCACCTAGCTCTATGGGCTTACTTTATTTTAAATATTTATTTGTTTAATGAATAGGTGACATATGTGTGCTATATAAAATTCATATGTACAAAAGGTACACAGGGTACAATGAAAAGAACCAATCCAACTGAGTATTTCTTATCCAAATTCAGCACACAATTTTCTAAAACTGGTCCGCAGTTAATTATTTTACGTCTCTGGGGCAATTAAGGTTACCAGCTTCTTGTGTACCCTGTGGGTTTATTTTATAGTTAAGGGAAGTGGGGCTTAGAACACCAAATGATTCATCTAAAGTCAAATAGTATGTTATTTGCTGCAGTGGGACTAGAATCCTGGCCTCTTCTCTTCCACTATACCATATTTTATCAAGAGCCTGGTGGTACAAGGGGTTTGCAACTAGCTGCTAATCTAAAGGCTGGCAGTTCAAACCCATGGCACAGCTCTGAGGAAGAAAGGCCTGGCAAACTGCTTCCATAAAGATTACAGCCAAGAAAACCCGATGGAGCAATTCTACTCTGTAACACATGAGGTTGCCATGCGTCGGCGGGGAGGGTGATGGTATGACTCCATGGCAGCTAACAACAAAGCATGTTTTTACCTATGGTCCAGACTGTCGGCAGACTCCAGGCAAACTAGACACTCTTTCCCTAAAATGCAAACCAAAACTTTCTAATAAAAGCAGAAAGCTAAGGAACATTCAAGACAGAGCATTCTGATTTGGCTGAATGCTCAATAGAGAACACAGAATATTAATTCTGAAAGAGATGTATAGGAAATCTATTCCAACAGCCTCCGTTTATAGATGAGGACACTGAGGCTCAGATGGGGGAAGTAATTGCCCAGTAAATTAATGCTGAGTGGACTTATTTGCATTGACTCTGATCTGTGCTTTTGACTTTGCAAACATAGTCTAGACTCTCCCTGCACCATCCCCAATCGTTATCTCTTGGTTCTTCTGGCTGTATGTGGGGCACTATGGCTGAGTTATAATAGAAAACGCAGAAGCATATCGATTTCCTATAATGGTTTTATCTATAGAAGCTTTGAGAGGACATCCTTTGGCTGGAAGACTTGGCATTGATATCCAAAAACCTTAACTACGAAGGGATGTTCCAACACAGCGCCTCCTGATTGTGAACAAATGAGCCTTTGCTCTTCAAGAAAAGCCTTTTTCTGCACCTGCAGACCGTAACTCTTTGACCTGTGCCTATTATAGAATGCATCATTTAGTTAGAAATGGGTTGCTAGGCATTAGGGACATCTTGTTGTCTTCTTACTAATGCAAGTTACAGGCTTCAGGGAAAATAATTATGGAATCAAGCTTTTGAGGGAAGCTATGTACTACTTGAATTGGAGTCCCTGGGTGATACAAACAGTTAACATACTCGGCTGCTAACCAAAAGGTTGAAGATTCGAGTCCACCCAGAGACACCTTGGAAGAAAGTCCTGGCAATCTACTTCCAAAAAATCAGCCATTGAAAATCCTATGGACTACAGTTCTATTCTGACACACATGGGGTCGCGATGAGTTGGAATCAACTCAGTACAACTGGTTAGCATCAGTGTTACCCCTAGACTCCATATCCGAGAGTCCACATATACAATTACTCTGGTAAATGGCCACAGGTCCCTTTGGGGAAGGACTGGGGAAATATTGTTTCTTAAGGGGGATCAGTAGCTCTGGGTCTATGAACTAGCTTAACTCTGCAACTGTAGGAGGAATAGTGATCTTATGTTGCCGTGACTGACATTGGCCTCTGCTCATCAGATCTCTACCACACAGGGGCACAGTGATTCAACCTTACTGCAATTGTCACCTAATCCAGATAGGAGTTTGACTTACCTGCCCAATGTGCTTCTTCCAGCCCCCTCATGAAAAGACTCAGACAATACCAGATTTATTGACATGGAATCTTAAACAATATTGCTTCAGGCCAAGGGACCTATTTAATGACAAAGGAGATATGTGGATATGTGACTACCACACACTGCATCACCTTGGAGATGCCAGCCTAATACAGCAATGAAATGCCTATTAAAGACTCAGACTAAGTGCCAGATCGGAGGCAACACTTGCAGAATTAGGGTTCTTTTCTCTAGAATATAATACGTGCAATGAACCAATACCTGTTGTTGTGTTCCCAATACCAAGAATGTGCATGATTAGGAACCAAGAAGCACACATAGAAGTGACCTCTCTCATCATTATTCCTAATGACTTTTTGGCAAATTTGTGCTTCTTGCTGCTATAACTCTAAATTCTACTGGTTCAGAGGTCCTGATTCCCAGCAAGAAAGAGCTTCTATTGGAACACAGTAAGATTCCACTGAACTGAAAGCTCTGACTACTACTTGTCATTTTGAGCTTCTTGTGTCAGTGGACCAGTAGGCAAGAAAAAAAGAGCTACCACATTGCCATCACTAGAAACTAGGGTTGCTGCTATACCATGGGGTTCAATATGGAACCTAAGGGGTACTCTGGAACGCTCTTAGTGCTTCCTCACCCAAGGATTATGATAAAAGGGAAATTGTAGTAACCACTAGCCAACAATAGCAAGGAATTTAAGGGTTCAGACCCGTTAGAGATGAAGCTGTGTGTCACCCCACCAAACAAGGAACCTAGACCAGCCAACATGCTGGATCAAAGTATGGGAACTCTGGAAGAAGAAGGGAAAGGGAAAGATTAAAAAAAAAATCAATTACTGCCTTGGGACCAGTTGCAGCAGTAGAGACATCAGCTTGTTCTGTTAACCCTTCTGTATTAAGTCTTGCAGAGGTGGTGGCTGGCCACCAAAATGAAGGCTCTATGGCACAAGCAGTATAAGGATTGGACTGCATCAGATATTTCTTATGATTTGCCTCCTATCCTCTCTGCCCACGCTTTACTCCAACTATTGCTATGGCAACCAGCTCACACAGGTGTAACCTGACAGCACCTAGCCCTGATTCTGCCATGAATCTCTCGTTTTCTGTCCTTGGGCTTCTCTGGATCACACCCAGTATTCACTCACACATACGTAACCTGCAAGTGGAAGAAAATTAATGCCCCGTGGGATAACCCGAAGTCAATGGGGGATGAAAGCCAACAGACAAATTCTCCGCTATTTGGTATCGCGGGTGGACAATCATGAGGCACATTCTGTCCAGCTTCTCAGAAGGTCCCAGTGGAATTGATCCTAGTTACCCGTAGTGGCGACAAACTCAAGAGTACAGTCTGGATCAGTTTTTCCTTTGTCCCTTTGCCCTCTCCCCTTCCTTTACTCCTGATCTCTGAGATCTCTTCTCAAAATAAACCACCTTCCCATAAGTCCTTATCACCGATTCTGCTTTCTGGGGGGACTCGGGCTGTCCCCCTTCACCACTTTTCCTACTGTATAACCAAGAGGTGCAACTCAAGACACTCTTAATGAAGAATGTCTCCTCCAAAGTGACTTTCTGCCTCTGTCTAGAACCCTGTTGATGAGTTTTGACTCTACACACATATCTATTTGAAAATGGTATTAAACATCTCACTTGACATATCCTATGGTAAAAGCTGTTTGACAGGAAAATCTTGCTTCCCATTCTTCAATCCTCATTTCTCTTTCCAATAGTCCTTCTTGCAGTTACTGACACTCAGAATCAAAAAGGTGAAGAAACTCTCCTACACTCCCCCATTTTTCCACCCGTCTTCATCTTTCCTGATCTAGATCAGGGTTCCTCAACCTCAGCACTATTGACATTTTGGGCCAAATAATTTGTTGTGGGGGCTGTCCTGTGCACTGTAGGATATTTAGCAGTATCCTTGGCCTCTACCCACTAGATAGATGCCACAAACATCCCCTCAGTTGTGACAACCAAAAATGTCCCCTAGCGGCAAAAATCACCCCTGGTTGAGAGCCACCGGGCTAGGCGATTCTGTTGGTCCCCCAAGGCGTCATCTATCCTGTACTCTTGTAAAGAAAATACTTATCTCTCCTTTTCTAAATGAAAACATAAAATATCAAATATTGTCAAGCAGCTGCTAGGTGCTAGTGTGTGGTAAGCATCATGCCATTGGGACCCTACTTACTGGTTCTTAAGTGTTGCATTTCATCATTCATTCATTCACTCACTCATTCGTCTAATATTTATCGAGTGCCTATTCTGTGCCAGGAAGTGTTCTAGGCACTGGATGTACAGCAATGAAGAAAGGAGATAAAAATCTCAAGGCATGTAGTGGTCACTCCACATGGTATAGTAAAAAGTGTGTGAGGTTTGGGATGAATACAGACCTGGGTTCAAATCCCATTTTTGTCACCTTCAAGCTGTTTGGCCCTACGAAGTCACTTGGCTTCTCTGAATCTCAGTTTCCTGGTTGGGAAAATGGAGGACTATAACGCTTACCTTGGCAAGCTAACTTAAGGAGTAAAGCCGATGTATGCAAAGCGCCAGTACATAGTAGCTGCTCACCACGTGGCAATTATTCTTATTTAGAATGAAATTTTGCTGCATTGTTGTGGAAGATTAGAACTGGGAGGGTCCTTTGAGATCAGATGGTTCCACTCCTCATTTTACAGAACAGAATACTAATACTTAGACTGGAGACAAGGCTAGGAAGAGAACATGGGCCTCCAGATCACTTGTTCACTTCTCATTAAATGAGA
The DNA here is from genome assembly GCF_000243295.1 of Trichechus manatus latirostris. Classification (NCBI taxonomy): domain Eukaryota; kingdom Metazoa; phylum Chordata; class Mammalia; order Sirenia; family Trichechidae; genus Trichechus; species Trichechus manatus. The sequence goes on along the minus strand of NW_004444122.1, from coordinate 1,689,422 downwards.
TAATATATACAAAATCACATTGAAATGATAACATTGGAAGGTATTGTAATTACCGTATTTTTATACAAATAACACGTGCCATCTACTTTTGTTTTCCAACCACTCCCTCCTCCCTGAGGTATTTTCGTAAGTACTGCTATGCCAAGCGCCCTTATGAAAATACCTGGGGGGAGAGAGGGATTGGTTGGCAAACAGACGCAGAAGGCGCGCATTATTTTTGTAAAAATACGGTATCACTCCCGCTTCCATTTCTCTCATCTCTTGGGGGTGTTTAGTAGTGAACATCCTCATGAGTAGCAATAATTAGATGATTGTCATCTCCTCTAAGTCTTGGGCATCTTTTTTGCATTGCTTATTTAATCAGCACATATTTATTAGATGCCTATTATGTATCAGGAGTGTTCTAGGTATTGGAGACTTGAGGTGAACAAGATGGTCAAGATCTCTGTCTTCATGGTACCTACATTTTAGGAGGGGGGATGGACAAGAAATAATTGAACACATTAATAAGTGAAATGATTACAGATTGTCAAAGAAGCCAAGAAGAAAAGAAACAGGGTGCCAGGACAAAGAATAACAGAGGTGACTTGCTTGGATAAGGTGATAAGAGAAGGCCTCCTTGTGGAAGTGACATTTAAGCTGAGACCTAAAGGATTAGAAGGAGCCAGTGCTGTAAGGAGTGGGGGAAGAATGCTCCAGGCAAATTGAAAAACAGGTGCAAAGGTCCTGAGGCCAGAAAGAGCGAGTTATGTTTGACAGGGAAAAAGGAGGCCCCTGCAACTAAAGCATAGTAAGAAAGGCTACAGAATGAGTCAGGGCCCATGCAGGGCCTTGAAGCTGGATAAGGCATTTATATTTTATCCCTAGTACAGTGGGAAGTCATTGATGTCCTATGGGGCCCAGGGGAGGGGTGGGGGGGATTTTCCAGATTTGAAACAAACAACAACAACAAAACAGTTACCATGTGAATTTACTGCAACTCATGGCACCCCCTACCCACGTGTGTCAGACTAGGACTGTGCTTCATAGTGTTTTCAATGACTGATTGTTCGAAGTAGATCGCCAGGCTTTTCTTCCAAGGTTTCTCTGGGTAGACCGGAACTTCCAGCCTTTTGGTTGGCAGCCAAGCATATTAACCGATTACACCGCTCTTTCAGATCTGATATACCATGTAAATCATCCTGGTTTCTGGGTAGAGAGGGGTCATTGGCTGTAAAGAGCTCAAAGAGTGAGGAAGCTTGCCCACACAGGGACGGAAGATGTACCAGCCTGGCTGGCTTGGATCCACGCCCCTTGATTTCAGCTGTCACTGCAGATAAGAGTAGGATTACATTTGACAATTCTCACAGATGCAATTTTTATTTAGCTTTTCCAGAGCTCATTTAGGTTGGCATTTGAGTAATGAATACCAGGAGTGTTTTGCCCAATATGGGGAGGCAGGTCACAGACCTTTCTAAAATGCAAATCTGACTGCTTCGCTCCCTTGCTTCAAACTCTTCATTACATGCTGGGTAAAGGACATGGTGCCTGGCATGGAATTCCTGAACTCCTAAGTCACCTGAACCCATTGTGTGGTTCTGTACCTCAATTTCTCTTCTCACCTTCTCTTCCTTGCCTGTTTGGACTCATGCAAACATAGGGTAACAAATGCATCCCAGTATTCCCAGGACTTTTAGCTCTGGAAATCCTATGTCCTGGCCAGCCGCTCACTCCTGGGACAGTTGGTCACCATGTTGGTTTTATTGGTCACCCCGTTGGTTTTATTGGTCACCCCATACAAACATTTCCTGCTCCAGGAAGCCCTTAGTGATCCCACCAGACCGAATCTGAGGCTTCTGCTCTGTGCTCCCAAAGCTCCCTCCTCTTCCTTAACCTCCAGCTTGGCGGGTCTGCAGTGCATTGTTACTGTGTGTCCAGGCATCTGTGTCACTTGGGTTGAAGACCAAGGTAAGGTTTTGTGAATCGCTATTCACTCGCCAGCCCTCCGTAGCTGAGCGAGCCATGCAGCAGAGGCAATCCAGGAAATAAGGGTGTTTCTAACCAGCCATGGTGTTGTCCCTAAACTTCTCATTGGTTTCCTGCCCTGTTGAGTTTGGTAGGGCTTCTGAGATGCTCCTCTCCCTGCCCAGTTCCCCCTTCCTCTGAGGAGCCATATCAGCCACACAATTTGGCTCCTTCCTTGGTTTTCTGCCCAGGGCTGCAGTTCTTCACCAAGTATCCCACCCAGTTTGGTTCCTGTTGTTTGTGTTGTTAGGTGCCATCAAGTGGGTTCCAACTCATAGCAACCCCATGTAGAACAGAAAGAAACACTGCCCAATCCTGCACCGTTGTTGTTATGCTTGGGCCCATTGTTGCAGCCACTATATCAATCCATCTCATTGAGGGTCTTCCTCTTTTTTGCTGATCCTCTACTTTGCCAAGCATTATGTCTGTCTCCAGGGACTTGTCCCTCCTGATAACGTGCCCAAAATATGTGAGATGAAGTCTCACCATCCTCACTTCTAAGGAGCATTCTGGCTGTACTTCTTCCAAGACAGATTTGTTCGTTCTTCTGGCAGTCCATGGCATATTCAATATTCTTCACCAACATCATAATTCAAAAGCATAATTCTTCTTCAGTCTTCCTTATTCATTGTCCAGCTTTCACGTGCCTATGAGGTGATTGAAAACACCATGGCTTGGGTCAGGTGCACCTTAGTCTTCAAAGTGATATCTATGCTTTTTAACACTGTAAAGAAGTCTTTTGCAGCAGATTTGGCCAATGCAATACAGAGTTTGGTTTCTTGCCTGCTGCTTCCATGGGCATTGGTTGTGGATCCAAGTAAAATGAAATCCTTGACAAGTTTAATATTTTCTCCATTTATCATGATGTTGCTTATTGGTCCAGTTGTGAGGATTTTTGTTTTCTTTATGTTGAGGTGTAATCCATATTGAAGGCTGTAGTCTTTGATCTTCATGAGTAAGTCTTTCAAGCCCTCTTCACTTTTAGCAAGCAAGGTTGTGTCATCTGCATAATGCAGGTTGTTAATGAGCCTTCCTCCAATTCTGATGCTTCATGTAGTCCAGTTTCTTGGATTATTTGCCCAGCATACAGATTGAATAAGTATGGTAAAAGGATACAACCCTGACGCACAACTTTCCTGACTTTAAACCATGCATTATCCCTTTGTTCTGTTTGAACAACTGCCTCTTAGTCTATGTACAGGTTCCTCATGAATACAATTAAGTGTTCTGGAATTTCCATTCTTCACAATGTTACCCATAATTTGTTATGATCCACACAGTCGAATGCCTTTGCATAGTCAATAAAACACAGGTAAGCATCTTTCTGGTATTCCTTTGGTTCCTAGTCCACCTAAAATGGGTCCAGACTCCCTGAGAGTTTGCACTAGCCTCATTCCCTCAGTGGGCAAGGACATGATCCTTGTGTTGGCCATGATACTGCTGTGAGTGGCCACTCCTCTGGAAGCCTGACTCACATCATCATAGAATTCTTGCCCCATCGTTCGCTACTGTTGAGTTCATTCCAATTCATAGCGACCTTATAGGACAGAGTAGAACTGCCCCATACAGTTTCTAAGGAGGCGCTGGGCGATTCAAACTGCCGACCTTTTGGTTAGCAGCCTAGCTCTTAACCACTGAGCCACCAGGACTCCAAGCAAATACATAGAAACCAAAAATTATTAGCGGTTAATAGGGGTGAGGAGGAGGGGGAAAGAGGGAGTTTTTGCTAAGAGTGCATTGACTGTATGTTAATGATGGGGAAATAATTTGCCAAAGGCTAGGGAGAATGGTTGCACAACTTGAAGAATGTCATCAGTGTCTCTGAATTGTACATGTATAAATTGTTGAATTGGCAAATGTTTTGTTGTGTATATTTTCACCACAAAAAAAAAAAAAAATCCCACTGAGGGTTTTTTTTTTGGTTAAAAATCAAAGTGTACAAAAGAGACAGCCTCTCTGAAGCAGGAACAGAATGTTGTGGAGAGAGGGCGGATGATTTAGAGGAAAAGACAAAAGGATGGAGCAGACAGACAGAAAAAGAAAAGAGGAACGTGATGAAAAAAGAAATGAGTGAGTTCAGGAATGTTAACGTGCAAATGACAATGACAAATCGAGTGAGATTGTTTTAAAACCTGACCGCGAATTCTCTCACAGTCCTGCCATTGAGATGCGAAGTCTGGTTCTCCTCCTCTAAAGTACGAATGAGCGCTTTCCCTAGTGCCTTCCATTATAAACATAATGCAAGCCATGTGTGTAATTTTAAATTTTCTAGTAGCTGCTTTGCAAAACAAGGAAAAAGAAACAGTTGAAATTATTATATCTTTTATTTTAACCAAACATATCCAAAATATTATCATTACAACATGTAAGAAATATAAAAACATGTTAAGGAGCTACTTTATATGCTTTTTTTGAATACTAAGTATTTTGAAATCCAGAGTGTGTTTAACACTGAAAGCACATCTCAGTTCAGACTTGCCTCACTTTTCAAGTGCCCATAAGCCATATGCGATTAGCGTCTACCATACTGGACAGTGCAGCTCTTGACCAATATCATATGGCAGAGGTAATGCTGTGTAACTTCCAAAGCTTGCTCATAAAAGGCCAGCAGCATCCACCTTGCTTACTAGGAACACTCACACTTGGAGCCCAGAGGCATAATGTAAGACATCCAACTACCCTGAGGCTGCCATGCTGTGAGGAAGCCCAAGGCACATGAAGATACCATACGTAAGTGATCTGATGTCATTTCTACCTTAGCATGGCTCTTGCGTCATCCCAGCCAAGTACTACAAATGTGAATGAAGGTTCTAGCACCGAGATATTCAAATCACCCTCAGCCATTCAAGATTTCCTAGCTGAGGTCCCACACATTGATTTTGCCCCATAGAATCTGTAAGTGTAATAAAATGTTTTTGTTTTACACTACAAAATCTTGGGGTGATTTATTACACACTAAAATTTGGTAGTATAAATCAATAACTATTTTGTTATGCTTGCATCCTTTAATAGGCCTTTCAGTGAAAGTCTGCTTGTGGTTTAAAAATGTTTAAAATCTCTTTATTTTTCCCTTTCTCCTAGAGCATACTATGGCAAACACTAATAGAAGATACCACCTCAATAGAAGATGTTAAGAATAGAATTGATGGAACTAGAAATGAAATAATTGTTCTGGAGGGAAAAGTATAAAATATGCTCTGGAATTTAGAGGAATAGAAAAAAGAGATTAAAAAACTATTTAAAATCTGTTATGTATGGAAGTCAGAAGACGGATAAACAATTTACTTGTGTCTCCTTGAGAAGAAGCGAGAATTGAAGCAATATTAAAGGAATATTGGGAGGAAGGCTTCCTAAACATTTTGACCGACCATGGACTCATCATCAACAACCAAATCAGAAAAAAACTGAGTGATATATTCAAAGTATCCATCTAAATTTTTATTATTTGCCATAGTATCCTTTAGGAGAAAGGGCAAACAAAGATATTTCTAAATATTCAAAAACTAACAGCTTACCACACACAAACTTTCACTAAGAGGCCTATTAAAGGATGTATATAAACACAAATGGAAGGTATGAGATAGAAGAAACAACGATGAAACCCAAAGAAATTGATAAACTATGTTGGCAAATTTGATTAAATATCACCTAAAGCAATCTAATAGTTTTGTATTAGAAAGGTAAAACTAAAATTAGAAATAATAACGACAAAAAGTGGTAGGTTTCAATGGGTAGCTAAATGTACAAAGCCCTTATTCATGAATGGAGTTATAAAAGAAATACCGTCCTAATGAGAAACTATTTTGTTCTGTAAGCCTTCATCTTAAGTGAGAAGAACAGCACAATTGGAAGAGCGTAGTCAATGTCACTGAACTGTGCATGTAGAAATTTTTGAAATGGTGTATCTTTGGCTATGTATTTTCACCAAAAAAAAAAGGTTGAGAAGTTAGAGGGTTGACATGTTGTGGGGCTGTTAAACAATGTCATAAAACAATATGTGTACTGTGTTTCATGAGAAACTATTTGTTCTGTAAGCCTTCACCTGAAGTACAATTAAAAAAAGAAAAAGAAATACCGTCTTTAAAAATATATATAGTTAAATATGTATTTTTAATTAACGGTAGGCCTTAAAAGAATGGAAACATTATCTATAGTTTGCAAATCAAGAGAGTGAAAAAAAAAGGAAAACTATCAAGTCAATAGAAGGCAGAATAAAAGAACAGAGAGAAGAAAAAAGAAAAAAGTCAAGAGAAATAAGTCTAACTACGTAAGTAATACTATTCCATTTACATAGCTTAAAAACCAGTGATGCAGTGCTTTATAACATTCATGGATACATAAAGACCTAGTAAAAGCATAAAACGCATGCACGAGAATGATGCAAATTCATGACGGTAGTTAACGTCGGGAAGAAGAAAAGGTACTGGCATAGGTTCTGGCACACAGGGGGCTTCAAATTTCCCTGGAACATTTTATTTCTTTGAACAATGCACAATTAAATAGAACACTGTTAAAATTAGGTAGAACTGGTGTAGTCCCTACAAAGATAGTATTATATTATTCTGTATTTCTCGCTATTAGGAGCCCTGCTGGTGCAAATGGTTAAGCACTCAGCTGCTAACCAAAAGACTGGCTGTTCAATTCCACTCAGTGGCTCCTCGGGAGAAAGACCTGGCAATCTTTGTCTATAAAGATTACAGCCAAGAAAACCCTATGGGGCAGTTCTACTCTGTCACATGACAATTCTAATCTGTCAATTTCTTTCTGTTTCACCATCATTTCGCTATGAGTCTGAATTGACTTAACAGCACGTAACAACAACATTCCTAGCTACATGCTTGAAATACTGTCAATGAAATGAATCTAGAGGGAAAAGAGTACAAAAACCCATTCTCTATTTGTAACCCTCTTCTTTGTACCCAAAGGAGGCTGAGTCTGAATGGGATCTGTGAACAGTAGCAAAAACACTTTCATTGGCATTTCAGAAGAATGATGAAAAGTTAGGCTTTAAAGCAAGCCTATGAATCTTGGAACTGCTGCTCTGGTAACAACTGGACTCCATAATGCAAAATCTGTTTGCAAACTTCCTTCCCCATGTGCGTTTTTTAGGAAATCTCAGGATGCCAACTGAAGGATGAGTTAGTCTCTCAGCCTTCCAAGCTGGAGACTCAGCCAGAGCCAAGAGAGAGATGTGTCACAGTAAACACATGGGGACAATGGGTGTTCTACACGAGTAACTTTCTTTAGAAGACCCACAAAGCAGATTTGCTGATAGACTGTGGGGAAAATAAACTCTTTTAAATATGCCTCTTTAATTGAGTTTTTAAGAGACTTGAGTCAGCCTTGTTAATATTACCGATATGTTATTTGGTTCCTAAATTTGCACTCATTCCAACACTGTACCAACATGTACCAACACTTTCTATTCCTCTCCTGTGATCCCTAGATCCCTCCCAGAGGTTCAGGATTTCAAGAGCACAAATACACTTTGGAGTGAGCTCCTCTCAGAACCATACCTACTCCCATGACTGTTAACAAATTAGAGGCAGGAGAGTATAAAATGCCTAAATGAACCAAATGGGGCCTCTCGGTGTTCCCTCTTGGCATTCATCATTTGCTGACCACTACTCTTTCGGTTTCTCCAATGTGGAACGTATTCATCACATCCATCCTTCAAAACCCAGTTTAAAAGTTACTTTTGCTTGAAGCCGTCCCATGTCAACAGGCAGAATATTTTGTTAGCATAGAACTTTGTCTACACTACATTTTGAGACATCTCTCTTTATATGTGGCACTATACTCGTGTCCATTTCAGAGTACTTTAAAGACAGGTATCTATCTGATTCATTTCTGTATCTCCCCATGAATTTATCAGAGGTACCTGTACACAGTAGCTACTCAGTGATACTGTCTCATTGATAATATTCAGCTCTGTGCTCCACAAGTCATACCCAGCTACTTATGGGCTAGTTATGCCGAGCTCCATTTCCTGGAATCCAGATTTTCTTAAAAAAGACTGTTGTTTTTGTTAGCTACCATCAAGTCAGCCCCAACCCATGCAGACCTTATGTATAACAGAACAAATGTTGTCCAGTCCTGCATCATCTTCATGATTGTTGGTATATTTTAGTCCATTGTTGGAGCTGTTGTGTCAATTCATCTTATTGAAGGTTCCCTCATTTTCACTGACCCTCTACCTTACCAAACATGATGTCCTTTTCTAGCAATAGTCTTTCTTGACGACATGTCCAAAGCAAGCAAACTGAATTTCACCACCCTTGCTTCTAATCCTGATGATTGCAGATTTAAAAATTCAGATCCTTCCCCTGAGTACAGTAAAAATAATTGCTCAATCAAAACCACAACGAGATACCATCTAACCCCAACATTACTGGCACGAATCAAAAAAACAGAAAACAGCAAAAGTTGGAGAGGCTGCCGGGAGATTGGAACTCTTAGGTACTGGCGGGGGGAATTCAAAATGGTACAACCATTTCGGAAAACAATATGGTGTCTCCTTAAAATGCTAGAAATAGAAATACCATATGATCCAGCAATCCCACTCCTAGGAATATATCCTAGAGAAATAAGAGCCATCACACCAATAGACATATGCACACTCATGTTCATTGCAGCGTTATTCACAATAGCAAAAAGATGGAAATAACCTAAGTACTCATCAACAGATGAATGGATAAACAAACTATGGTACGTACACACAATGGAATACTACACAATGATAAAGAGCAATGATGAATCTGGGAAACATCTCATAACATGGATGAATCTGGAGGGCATCATGCCGAGTGAAATAAGTCAATCATAAAAGGACAAATATTGTTTGAAACCACTATTATAAAAACTGATGAAAAGATTTACACACAAAAAGAAATAATCTTTGATGGTTATGAAGGAGGAGAGGGGTAGGGGGAGAGAAAAACACTAAGTAGACAACAGATAAGTGGTAACTTTGGTGAAGGTTAAGTAAGTACACAATACTGGGGAAGCCAGCACAACTTGTACAGGGCAAGGTCATGGCAGCTTCGTAGACATATCCAAACTCCCAGAGGGATGGAATTGCTGGACTGATGTCGGATAACATCTAGCTCAATTGGCATAACACAGTTTGTAAAGAAAATTTTCTACATCCTACTTTAGTGAGTAGCATGTGCGGTCTTAAAAGCTTCTAAGCAGCCATCTAAGATACTCCACTAGTCTCACCCCGTTGAAGCAAGGGAGAATGAAGATAACCAAAGACACAAGGGAAAGATTAGTCCAAACGACTAATGGACAACAACTACCCCAGCATAACTAGATGGTGCCCGCTACCACCACTGACTGCTCTGACAGGAATCACAATAAAGGGTTCTGGACAGGGCTGGAGAAAAATGTAGAACAAAATTCTAACTCACACACAAAAAAAAGACCAGACTTACTATTCTGACAGAGCTTGGAGAAATCCTGAGAGTATAGCCCCTGGACACCCTTTTAACTCAGTACTGAAGTCACTCCTGAGGTTCACCCTTCAGCCAAAGATTAGACAGGCCCATAAAACAAAATGAGATTAAATGGGCACACCAGCCCAGCGGCAAGGACGAGAAGGCAGGAGGGGACAGGAAAGCTGGTAATGGGGAACAAGGACAAGAAGAGGAGAGTGTTGACATGTCATAGGGTTGGCAACCAATGTCACAAAACAATATGTATATTAATTGTTTAATGAGAAACTAATTTGCTCTGTAAACCTTCATCTAAAGTATAATTTTTTAAAAAAAGGAGAAGAGAAGAGAGACACATGGGAGAATGCCATGTGATGTGGAGGCAAGAACTGGAGTAACACCGCCACAAGCCAAGGAACTCCTGGGGCTACCATAAGCTAGAAGTGACAAGGAAGGATCTTCCCCTAGAGCCTTCAGAAAGAGCATGGCCCCACTGACACCCTGAATTCAGACTTCTAGCTTCCAGAACTATGAGACAATAAATTTCTGTTGTTTTAAGCCACTCCCAATAAATAAATAAAGAGGAGTATGCCAACAAACGAACAAAAAAACAGTTGCTCAAAATCTAAATGGCTGCTCCTTGAGAGGGTCAAAGAACTAACAAGGAAATGGACAATAAATTTCTGTTGTTTTAAGTGACCCAAAAATAAATTAATAAAGAGGAGCATGCAAACAAACAAAAAGTGGCTCAAAATCTAAATAGCTGCTTTTTGAAAGAGTCAAAGAACTAACAATGAAATGGAAAATGAATACGCTAACACCCTGGGAGAAAATGAGAACCCAGAGAGGTAAGTCTAGCAGTTAAGGATACATTTGCCCTACAGGCATATGATAATGGTGTAGGAGGAAGGAAAGAAACAGTTTCAAAACTGAGGTTCACTTTGGAGATGTCCTGAAACAAGAAAGATAATGACCCTAATTGAAGTTGGGACCCCAAAAGTCTATAATCTGAGGGTAAGGATAAACCAAAAATTAACAACTCTTGTGCAGGCCTTATGTCATCTAAGGGCTCCAAGTAGCCTCAAACCTTGGACTTAGATGATGAGGATGGTACTGAATTTGTAGAGCTTCCCAGGTGCCTGTCAGAAGCAAATAAAATCCTATCTGAAGGAAATCGCCATCATTCTAGGCGTCAAATCATTTCTCCGGATAAGTTTTCAAATACAAAGTTCAGCACACAAAGGTAAGCATACTACAAAATAAGACCCCGTGAGCAAAATACCAGCTGTGACAATGAACAACAGAAACATTTGCAGAATAATTTGAGATATTGGAACTATCATCAGACTGCTAGATTCTATGAAATAAAAGCCAAGTTTGAACATTTTATCAGGAAAAAGAATGATAAAAATTAACAATAAAAATAAAGCAATAAAAGTGGCATAGTATATTTTTAATGAAGCAAATATAAATTATAGAACAGAGAAATTAAAAAAAAATTAAGAACTCAATGGTTGATTTTAACAGCAGATTAATGTAGATAACAACTGAAGAGAAGAGTAGTAAACAGGAAGATATATCAGAAGAAACTATGCAGAATGAAGAACAGAGAAACAAAAAATAAAAAACACAAAAACAAAAACAAAAAATACAGAAGAGTTTCTAGAGACAGAGACGATATAAGAACATTTCACCTATAGGAATTGGAATCCCAGAAGTAGAAGAGAGAGAATGAAGTAAATAAAATATTTGAAGAAATAATGATGAACAATTTTCCAAGCTGATAAAAGACAAAAAAAAAAGAAAAGATTCAAAGAAATCCAATTAATTTCAAGCAAGATAAATAAAAAGAAATCCACACCTACACACATCATAGGGAAAATGCAGAAAACCAAAGACAAGGGAAAAATCTTAAATCAGCCAAAGAAAAAAGACAAATGTTTTTCAAAAGAACAACAGTTAGGCTGACAGTTGACTTCTTAACAGCAATAACAGAAGCTAAATAAAAAAAAAGGAGTGGAATTTTACATGTTGAAAGAAAATAACTGCCACTCTAGATTTTATATATAGGCTGAAGATCATTCATAAGCGGCTGCAGCGGTGCATCGACAGGGAACTGCCAGAAATTCAAGATGGATTCAAAGAGGACGTGGAACAAGGGATATCATTGCTGATGTTAGATGGATCTTGGCTGAAAGCAGAGAATACCGGAAAGATGTTTACCTGTGTTTTATTGACTATGCAAAGGCATTCGACTGCGTGGATCATAACAAACTATGGATAACATTGCAAAGAACGGGAATTCCAGAACACTTACTTGTGCTTATGAGGAACCTGTACATAGATCAAGAGGCAGTCATTCAAACAGAACAAGAGGATACTGCGTGGATTAAATTCAGGAAAGGTGTGCGTCAGGGTTGTATCCTTTCACCATACCTATTCAATCCGTATGCTGAGCAAATAATCCGAGAAGCTGGATTATATGAAGAAGAAGGTGGCATCAGGACTGGGGGAAGACTCATTAACAACCTGCATTATGCAGATGACACAACCTTGCTTGCTGAAAGTGAAGAGGACTTGAAGCACTCATTGACAAAGATCAAAGACCACAGCCTTCAGTATGGATTACACCTCAACATAAAGAAAACCAATATCCTCACAACTAGGCCAATAAGCAACATTATGATAAACGGAGAAAAGATTCAAGTTGCCAAGAATTTCATTTTACTTGGATCCACAATCAACACCCATGGAAGCAGCAGTCAAGAAATCAAACAATGCATTGCATCCGGCAAACCTGCTGCAAAAGACCTCTTTAAAGTGTTGAAAAGCAAAGATGTCACCTTGAAGACTAAGGTGCACCTGACCCAAGCCATGGGGTTTTCAATCACCTCATATACATGCAAGAGCTGGACAAGGAATAAAGAAAACTGAAGAAGAATTGACGCCTTTGAATTGTGGTGTTGGTGAAGAATATTGAATATACCATGGACTGCCAAAAGAACGAACAAATCTGTCTTGGAAAAAGTACAGCCAGAACGCTCTTTAGAAGCGAGGATGGTGAGACTCCATCTCACATACTTTGGACATGTTATCAGGAGGGATCAGTCCCTGGAGAAGGACATCATGCTTGGTAAAGTAGAGGATCAGCAAAAAAGAGGAAGACCCTCAACAAGATAGATTGACACTGTGGATTCAACAATGGGCTCAAACATAACAATTGTTGAGGATGGCACAGGACCGGGCGGTGTTTCATTCTGTTGTACATAGGATCTTTGTGAGTCAGAACTGACTCGATGGCACCTAACAACAGCAACAAATATATATACGTATATGTATATATATATATACACACACACACACACATATACATACATACATATATATGTATATACATGTACGTATGTATGTATATATATGTATATATACATATATATTCTTCAAAACTGAAAGTGAAGTAAATTTTTAGACAAACAAAAAACTGAAAATTGTGACCAACAGACCAACATTAAGGAAAACTGTAAAAGCTGTACTTCAGGTAGAAAGGAAATGATTTCAGGTAGAGGGATGAGGGAAGGAATGAAGGGCAAAAAAATGATATTAACTCATTGCTGTCAAGTCTATTCCAACTCATAGCAACCCTATAGGACAGAGCAGAACTGCCCTTTAGGGTTTCGAAGGCTGTGATTTTTATGGAAACAGACTGCCACATTTTTCTCCGGTGGAGTGGATGCGTTTGAATGGCTGACCTTTCGGTTAGCAGGCAAGCACTTAACCACTGCACCACCAGAACTCTTTGATAAATTATATTAGTAAATCTAAACTATCATTCTGTTTAAGAAAAAATAATATCATGTAGGATTTTAAAAATATGGAGTTAAAAAATAAGACAATAGAATGTAAGTCAAAAGGAGTAAATTGAGTTAAAGTGTTCCAAGGCTTTTGTACTGCCTGAGAGGAGAGTGACAGTGTTGATAATGTTAGACTTTGGCAATTTTGGATGCATGTTGTGATTTTTAGGGTAACCACTAAAAGAATAGAAGCAGAGTGCATCTAATCAAAACCAGGAAGGGGACAATGGCTTAATAAAAAACGATCATCTAAAGAGTAAATAAATAAAAAAGAGAAAAGGAATCATAAAATAGGTGGGATACATAAAACATGAGCTAATATGGTAGATTTAACCCCAAATATATCAGTATATATATTAAATATAAAGATAAAAGATAAAGATCATCAGTGTGGATTAGAGCAAAGCACAACAAAATGGTGCATAAAGGCGTCACATAGATATAGGAATACTGGAAGGTTAAAGATAAAAGGATGTAAAAAGATATGCCATGCATCTACTAATCAAAAGGAAGCTTGTATTTCTGTATTAATATAAGAAAAATAAGACCGTAAGTAAAAAAGGCATTACAAACAAGTCCACTCCTTAATAATAAAAGGTTCAATTCAACAGGAAATTATAACAATCTTAAATATGTCTGCATCTAATAAAATGAACTCAAAAAATTTGGCAGATCTATAAAGAAAAATACATGTACCCACAATCACAGTTGGAAATTTTAAAACGGTAATTAATAGAATAAGCAAACAAAAGCTCAGTAAAAACATAGACAATTTGAACATGACAGCTAATTTGAGCTAACAAACAACATTCATCCAAGAATTACAGATAGCATATTTTCTTCAAGCATACATGGAACTTACAAAAATTGACCATATAATGGACCATTCAGTAAATCTCAATAAGCTCTGATGGCACAGTTGTCAAAGCGCTCGGCTGCTAACCAAAAGGAGAAAAGATGTGACAGTCTGCTTCCAGAAAAATTTACAGCCTTAGAAACCCTATGGGGTCACTATGAGTTGGAATCAACTTGACAGCAGTGGGTTGGTTTAAGTAAATCTCAACAATACAGTATTTCAAAGGACTGAAATCACGAAATATATTTTCTCTTACCATAATGCAATTTGGCTAGATATAAAACAAATTTTGAAATAACCAGAAAAATCACCACGTTTGAAAATTATAAAATACATTTCCAAATAAACCATGGATCAAAGAAGAAGCCACAGTGGAAACTAGAAAATATTTTAATGAATGATAAGGGATTTAATACACATAAAAACTTGTGTAATGAACTAAAGGAGTACTTAGAGAAAAAAATTATAAATATATACATATATGTGTATTTATACACACACGTAAGAAGAAAGGCTGAAAAATAATGGGTTAATTAAACAAAAAAGCAAAAGAAATAAACAATACAATGGGGTAAACAAAATCAAAAGTTATTTAAATAAAATTGAAAAATCTCTAGCAAGATTGATCCAGGACAAATAAGAGAAGGTACACATAACCAATATCAGAAATGAAAAAGTGGACATTACTATATCTACTATAATCATTAAAAATATAATAAGAGCGTGCTTTCAAAAATGCTATTTTGATAAATTTGAATATTTAGGTGATATGAAAAGCCAGAGATACGTATACCCAATAAGGCACTAATATCCAGAATACGGAAAGAACACCTGTAAATTAACATTAACTCTTATACCGTGGAGTATAAATTGGTTTAGCCACTTTGGAAAAAATTTTACATTATTTAATAAGGTTAGAGATACACGTTCCCTGTGTTATGTGGGTACATGTGCTCCTAGATACATGTCAAATGCTCCTTGTAGAATTTTTCATAATAGCCCCAAACTAGAAATGTGTACACCAAACAGTAAAATGGATGAATAAATTGAGCTGTATCATTGGGTGTGCCTGACCCAAGCCATAGTATATTCAATCACCTCATATGCCTGCAAAAGCTAGACAATAAATAAGGAAGACTGAAGAAGAATTGACACCTTTGAATTGCGGTGTTGGCTAAGAATGTTGAATATACCATGGACTGCCAAAAGAATGAACAAATCTGTCTTGTAAGAAGTACAAGTACAAGTACAGAATGCTCCATAGTAGCAAGGACGGTGAGATTACATATCATATACTTTGTGCATGTTATCAGAAGGAATCAGTCCCTGGAGAAGGACATAATGCTTGGTAAAGTAGAGGGTCAGGAAAAAGAGGAAGACCTTGATGAGATGGATTGACACAGTGGCTGCAACAATGGGCCCAAGCATAACAACGACTGTGAGGATGGCGCAGAACCGGGCAGTGTTTTCCTCTGCTGTACATAGGGTTACTATGAGTGGGAACCAACTCGACAGCACCTAACAACAACATCATTACAATGGAATACTATGTAGTAATTATACTGATGAATCTTTAAAACAATATTGAGCCAAAAAACTCATTGTCATCAAGTTGATTCTGACTCATAGTGACCCTATAGGATAGAGTAGAACTGCCCTGTAGGCTTTCCAAAGCTATAATCTTTACAGAAGCAGATTGACACATCTTTCTCCTGTGGAGTGGCTAGTGGATTCAAACTGCCAACCTTTCTGTTAGCAGCTGAGTGCTTTAATTACTGCACCACCAGAGCTCCTCATATTGAGTAAAAGAAGGTAGAAAGCATGATATTTAGTTTATCTAGAGTTCAAAAACAGACTATACTAAATTATATACATAAGGATACATAATATGGTGGTAAAAACGGAAATTAAAGCAAGAAGTGATTATCATTATTAGAGGTCACTGAGCTTCTGTTAAGGGTGATGAAAACATCTGGCAAAGGATAGTGATGACAGTTGCACAACACAGTGAATCTACACTGAATTGTTCATGTAGAAAACACTGAAATGGCAAATGTTTTGTTATATACATATATACATATGTATACAAGCCTTGGTGGTACAGTAGTTAAACACTTGACTGCAAACCTAAAGGTCAGCGGTTCTAACCTACCCAGTGGCTCTGTGTAAACAAATACATACATGCGACTCATAGCAATCCTACAGGACAGAGTAGAACTTCCCCATAGGGTTTCCAAGGAGCGCCTGATGGATTCGAACTGCCAACCTTTTGGTTAGCAGCCGTAGCTCTTAACCACTACTCCACCAGAGTTTCCACATATGTGTGTGTGTGTATATATATATATATATATATCATAATAATAAAAAGATGATTACTATAAGTGTCAGGATGGGGAGAGAGGGTGCATGGTGTGAAAATAATATATAAAGGGCTTCTGGGGTGCTGGCAGTGTTCTATTTCCTAACCAGTTATGATGATAAAATGGATTTTTATTTTATAATTGTTGAACCGTGCATTTGTTATGTGGGAAAAAGAAAAGAAAATGGTAGCATGCTGTGAGGATTAATTCCAGCCGGCTTGGAACTGTCCTGAGCTGTTTCGCTGTGTAGTTGCATGGCACTGACCCCTGGTCAAGGTATTAAACATTCTGATTAATAGTGTTGCATTGCAACCTTGGGTCGGAGACAGTTTAGGGAGGTTTGTGCCAGCTTGTCAGCATTGTTTATTGATAACAATGAGGTTGATGGTTTGCACCTTGTCTCCATGAGTGCCCTGGGGGGCTCTGTCTTTGGGGATGGTTATATACAAAGAACATGCCTACGTGACCAGCCGAGTATAACAAACCCTGGGCATTCGTCGCTCTCCTGCTCCAGCCCAGTCTTGTACCTAGTGCAGCCCGTGGGATAGGAGGGCATCCCAAGATTTAAAGGTGTTGCTCCTGCTCTTCGCACAGTCCTGGCCTCTCTGCCATCCCCAGGCTGCTCCAGAGCCATGCAACTTCCTGTAGCTGGGCTGTGCCGGGCCTCCCACTTCCGCTCTCCTGGGCTGTGGCTGCTTTCTGCTGGGCTGGGTTTGGGATGGCCAAGTAGGTGGGCTGGACCTGTGTCTCTGTGTATTAATAACAGGTAAAATCGTGTAAATCCTCACTAAGAAAAAGTGTGATTTCCAGACCAGTAGTGTCAGCTTCACCTGGGTGTTTGTGAGAAATAGAGAGTCACGGGCCTTATCAAAGCCAAAGTGGTTAGTCTGAGTCAAAAATGCCCCGCGCACACTCCCTCCAGTTTGCTGCTCACCGTGTTCCTGTTTGTTTTCCGTGCTTCATCAAGCAGGACTTAGGTACTGCTGGTCAGTGAAGCAGTAAGATTATGGTCCTAGGTGTGGTGCAGGGAAAACTAATCCAGTCTAGGCAGCTGGGGATCTAAAGCGACCATCTTCTACAACCCTAAGTCACAGTAAGGATTTCAATAGCTCAAACTGGCTGTGTGGACCAAACATTATTCATCTGCCTCCAGACTGCCTAGTGGCTCTGCTTCCACTCTCATTCCTTTACTGAAGTGGCTTCTTGGTCTTCGAGAGGACATTCACTCAGACTTCCAGAAGCTGGAGCTAGGAAATGGACTCAGTTGTCATTAAGGATGTGACTGTGAACTTTATCCAGGAAGCATGGGCTTTGCTGGATCTTGCTCAGAAGAAAATCTACAGAGATGTGATGATGGAAATCTTCAGAAACCTGGCCTCAGTAGTTTCTCGGGAACTTAATGATGAAGAAATATTATCTAAGGAGCATATTACAGTGGAAATCATGAAGAAAAGCACCTGGTTCTCCATGTTAGGAGAAATCTTCAAATCGCATGGCATTGAAGATCAACGTGAAAGCCAGGGGAGACACACGAGAAGGCATGCAGTAGAGAACCTTTGTGAACATAACAAAGGCAATCAATGTGGAAAAACCTTCAGCCAGATTCCAGCTCTTACTGTGCTCAAAACAACTACTTCTGAATGAAATTCTTCTGAATGCTGTGAATATGCAAAAGCCTTCATGGATCATTCATCACTTAAGCATCATGTCGGATCTCACACTGGATGCAGTGCCTATCAGTGTAAGAAATGTGGAAAAGTGTGCAGTCGTCCCTCCTACCTAAGCACCCCTGTGAGAACTCTTACTGGAGGGAAATGCTGTAAATGTAAAGAATGTGGAAAAGGTTTCATTTGTATCTCAACTGTTAGGAATCATGTGGCAACTCATTGAAGACAAACCCTATGAATGTAATGAATGTGGGGAAGATTTCTATAGTTTCTCATTCTTTAGAACACACATGAGAGATTACAAATGTGAATATAAAGAATGTTGGAAAACCTATACATGTCCCTCAACCATCACTTTATGTTAAAAATTTTGTAGTGGAGGGCAGTCTTATGAATGTAAACAATGTTTGAAAGCCTTTAGTTGTGCCACGTCACTCACTGAACACATAAAAAATCACATTGGAGAGAAACCTTTTGAAAGTACAGAATTTGCAAAATCTTTTAGTCAGTTCCCAAATCTCACTAATCAAATAAGAACTCACAGTGTAGAGAGGTCATATGAATGTAGGAAATGTGGGAAAGTCTTCAGTCAGTCCTCACACCTCAGGACTCATATAAGAGTTCACACTGGAGAGAAGCCTTATGAATGTAAGGAATGTACGAAATCCTTGAGTCAGTCCTCATCCCGCAGTAAATATATAAGAACTCACAATGGAGAGAGTCCTTATGAATGTAAGAAATGTGGCAAAGTCTTTACTTGTTCAACATCCCTCACCAAACATTAAAGATTCACACTGGAGAGAAGCCTTATGAATGTAGAGAATGTGGGAAAGTCTTTCATTATTCTTTCTCCCTCACTACACATATAAGAATGCACATTTGAGAGAAATGAATGTAAGCAATGTGGGAAAGCCTTTAGTGAGTCCTCAAACCTCACTGCTATGTAAGAACTTATAGTGGAGAGAAGCCTTATGAATGTCAGGAATGTGGGAAAGCATTTAGTCATTTGGCACACTTCACTAACCACTTAACAACTCACAGTGGAGTGAGCCCTTATGAGTGTAAGTAATGTGGTAACTCCTTCAGTCAGTCCTCAAACTCACTAAACACACAGGACTCACAATGCAGAGATACCCTATGAATTTAAGGATTGTGTGACTCTAGTCATTCTTCATCCCTCACTACATATGTAAGAACTCACAGTGGAGAGAGGGCTTAGGAATGTAAGAAATGTGGAAAAGTCTTTAGTTATTCTTCCTCCCTCTGTAAACAAGGACTATGGGAAAATTTTCAGATGTCCCTCATACTTTGGAACGCATACGAGTAGAAATACTGGAGAGAAACAATATACATGTAAGTGATGTTGAATAGGTCTCATCCCTTATCTTTTTACAAACCTGAAAGAAGATACATGGCAGGGAAACCATGTAAGCGTAAGTAATGTGGGAAACTTTTTGTTTTTCTCCCAATACTTCCAAAGACATTTGAACTCATGCAGATGGAAAAGCTTTCCCTAATTAACCCTACTGAACTTGTGAGAAGTCTTACTGGAGAGATATCAACTAGATGTACCTGAAAACATCTACATGTCTTTTTCCATTCTTAAACTGCATGAGATACATTACACTGTGAATTGATCTTCTGAATGTAAAAGATGTTGGAAGCCTTCAGTGTCCCTCCTCCTTTAGGAAGCCTGTGAGACCTCACTCACTGGAGAGACCCTGTGGCTATCAACATTGTGAGAGAGCCTTCAATCACGTCTTTTTTCTTTTTGTGCACAAGGAAATTCATACCAGGGAAGAAATCTTTTAAAGTTACACATGTGGAATTTATGACTGCCTTATCCCCATGTGCACTAATTTTAATTTTGTATTTTGTGATGAAAACATTAAAGTGATAAATATCAATTTCAATTATAGGACATGAACTTTTATAAACAGTGTTTACATTTTGGTTCATTTATATAAAAATTCTTTTCATTAGAAAGTCTCATCAACACATGGATGTTTTTATTTGTGTGATATTTTTATCTACTATGTTAAGTGTTAATATTCTTTCAGAGCATAAAGCAATGTGTTCTCATTGTAGAAAATTTGATTTTAACTAAAAAGTGTATGGAAAAGCAAAAATCACTTAAAATCATGCAACTCTTGATATTTTGATTATTTCCTTTCATCCTTCCATATATGAAAACCAATGTTTTTAACAGAATCAGGATTATACTGTATGTTTACTACTGTAGTGGGCATGTTTCTATTGCCTCTTATTTATTCTCCCTCCTACTATCATGATACCTGGTTTACTGATGAGGAAATTGCACAGAAAGTTTTAACCCAAAATCAACCCACAGAAGTACCACTCAGTGTCCACCGGTAAGGGAGTTCGATAAATCGTTAACCACACATCAGAATATTGAACTGCTCATTGAAATGAGTTTTCATTTCCAGAAAAGTTTGAACCACAGGAGAAGCAATCTTAGCATAACGTTGTAGGAAATACAGGGTATAAAACAGTATGTACACGATGACAGTTTGTAAACATTTACCCATAAATATTTTACATTTTATAAATGCCTACAAACCTGCTTGTAGAGACAGTCCATCCTACAATATTAACAGGGATTCTCCTCCAAAGGTGAGATTGTGGTTAATTTCTTATTTGGTTTCTCCCTAATTTTTAACTTTATTGCATTCATTGTCCCTTGCTTATAAAACTTTTAACCTTATTTTTAAAATTTGAAAACAGTAATTTTCTTTTGAAATGTGTAGTTCTATGAGGTGAAAAATGCATTATGTCTGGTAGTCTGTAGCACAATGGTACAGAACAATACTGTTCTTTCCTATGCATATCATTCACTGTGTAGATTTTTCACTCTGGCTCCTTTCACTTAGCATAATACATTTGAGAGTCATCCATGTTGATGATTGTATCAACAGTTTCTTCCCTTTTTTGTTGTTGTGTACTATTCTATTGTGTAGACATACCAGAGTTTGTGTATTCACCATTTGGAGGACAGCTGTGTTTCCAGTTTTTATGAATAAAGCTGAAATAAACTTAAAAAAAGCAAAAAAGAAACCCTGGTAGAGACTCAATTTTGGGCTCCCTGGTTCTGAAATACTCCATGCACAAGTATTCTGAACCAAGAGAGAAAGTGCGTCCAGTACAACCCTTATGGAGGGAGGACAATGGGTGCTCACACCTGATCTCCCCAGCCTCTTTCCTGTGAGGCAGCCTTTGGCTATGATGTATATCCTTACTCTAATGCTGTTACTTTATTACAAGAATCAGTAAACTTATTCTATAAAAACCAGATAGCAAATGTTTTAGGCTTTGCAGACCAAGAGTCAATATCCTCGATTCTTGGAGCAACTGTTTTTCTTGAAAAGCTAACCATCTTTTTTACATGTTTACATTTACATTATGTAAATGTAAAAACCTTTCTTAGCTCTCAGGCTGTCTGAAAACAGGCAGTTTGGTCCATTGCAGTAGTTCCATACTCCTGCTATCGTGCATCCTTTTCCTGCAACAAATTGTAAATTTATAAGCATTGTCATTCTGGGTCCTGTGAGTCCTCGTTAGTAATTGAGCCCTGCCACCATTAGATAGAGCAGCTAGAAACAGGAGGAGTAGAATCTGCTAATATATCCAAAACCAAAAACCAATCCAGCTGCTGTAGAGTCAACTCTGCCTCACGGCAACCCCATATGTATTGGAGTAGAACTGTGCTCCACAGGGTTTTCAATGGCTAAGATCTTTTGCCACCACTGATCTGTCAATTGGTCCAGTTTGAGAAGCTGGACTATATGAAGAAGAAGGCAGCATCAGGATTGGAAGAAGACTCATTAACAACCTGCGATATGCAGACGACACAACCTTGCATGCTGAAAGTGAAGAGGACTTGAAGCACCTATTGATAAAGATCAAAGACTATAGCCTTCAGTATGGATTACACCTCAACATAAAGAAAACAAAAATCCTTACAAGTGGACCAATAAACAACATCATGATAAATGGAGAAGAGATTAAAGTTGTCAAAGATTTCATTTTACTTGGATCTACAATCAACACCCATGGAAGCAGCAGTCAAGAAATCAAATGCAGTATTGCATTGGCAAATCTGCTGTAAAAGACCCCTTTAAAGTGCTATAAAGCAAAGATGTCACTTTGAGGACTAAGGTGTGCCTAATCCAAGCCATGATATTTTCAATCACCTCATATGCATGTAAAAGCTGGACAATGAATAAAGGAGACCAAAGAAGAATTGATGCATTTGAACTATAGTGTTGTTGAAGAATATTGAATATATTATGAATTGCCAGAAGAACAAACAAATTTGTCTTGGAATAAGTACAACAAGATGCTCCTTAGAAGCGAGGATGGCGAGACTACGTCTCACTTACTTTGGACATGTTATCAGGAGAAACCAGTCCCGGAAGAAAGACATCATGCTTGGTGAAGTAGAGGATCATCGAAAAAGAGGAAGACCCTCAATGAAATGGATTGACACAGTGGCTACCACAATAGGCTCAAACATAGCAATGATTGTGAGGATGGCTCAGGACCAGGCAGAATTTCATTCTGTTGTACATGGGGTCACTATGAGTCAGAACTGACTCAACAACACCTAACAACAACAACAACATGATCTTTAGAAAGTAGATCATCTGGCCTTTCTTCTGAAGCGTCTCTGGGTGGATTCAAACTTCCAACCTTTCGGTTAGTAGCTGAGCACTTAACCATTTGTGCCATCCAGGGGCTCCTGCGAATATATACTTAATGCTTATTTTGTTGCCTATTGTATTATATGAATGGTCTCATTTGATTCTCCACAACAGTCCTTGTGAAGTAGGTGCTATTTATTATCTCCATTTTACAGATGGGGAAACAGAGGCTTAGAGAGTTCATATAACAGTCAGAATTGAACCCACATCCACCAGAATCCAGAATCTTCATTCTTTTTTTTTTTTATTGTACTTTAGATGAAGGTTTACAGAACAAGTAGTTTCTCATTAAACAGTTAGTACACATATTGTTTTATGACATTGATTAACAACCCCATGACATGTCAACACTCTCCCTTCTCAAACTTGGCTTCGCTATTACCAGCTTTCCTGTCCCCTTCTGCCTTCTCGTCCTTGTCCCTGGGGTGTTGTGCCCCATTAGTCTCGTCTTGTTTTATGGGGCTATCTAATCTTTGGCTGAAGGGTGAACCTCGGGAGTGACTTCATTACTGAGCTAAAAGGGTGTCCAGGGGCCACACTCTTGGCATTTCTCCAGTCGCTGTCAGGCCAGTAAGTCTGGTCTTTTTTTGTGATTTAGAATTTTGTGCTACATTTTTCTCCAGCTCTGTCCAGGACCCTCTGTTGTGATCCCTATCAGAGCAGTCAGTAGTGGTAGCCAGGCACCATCTAGTTGTACTGGACTCAGTCTGGTGGAGGCTGTGGTAGCTGTGGTCCATTAGTCCTTTGGACTAATCTTTCCCTTGTATCTTGTTCAGAATCTTCATTCTTAACCCCTATGTTCTATTGCCCCAATCGAGGAGAGAAATTTGCTCACAAAATAGTACAGACAATGGGACTGGGAATCAGAGACAACAGAAGAGAGAAAACAGGCTTAAAGGACTGAAAGAATTAAAAATGACTCTCTTGTGCTCACTCTCTTCAAGGGTCACTTTATTTTCTCTATCTCTACCTTGCTAGGGTTTTGCAGCAGAAGGTTTGTCTGACCATTTTGTGTTATCGTATGCTATACTCTTCCCACCACCCCACCCAATCATCACCCAGCACAGTATACGCATGGTAGATAAGCAGGGAATCTTTATTGAGTTTGATTTCTCTAATACCCCAATAGATACATTGCCAAAGAATTGCAGAATAAAATCTGCATCTCTTGGCACTATATATGAGCTCCTTCAGATCTGGCCATGGCCCCCCATTTCCAGCCTCATCCCTGACCACACATCTCTCCACACTGACTTTCCCTAGCTGCACAAGGCCCCTCCCCATTCCCAGACTTACCTCACCCTTTCTCATCTGCACAAGGATGTATGTGCTGTTCCTTTGCCTTTATCTGCATCGCTTACACGTCTTCTCCGTCTACTCATTTTTCAAGACCCAACTCAAATATTGCGTCCTCCACGAAGCCTCTACCAATAACCTAGACCAAATTATTTCTACTCTGTTCAGAGCCCTCCCCGACCCCTACCAATTCCTTCATTCAGCATTAATCATACTGTATTTTAATTATTCATTTGCATTACTGGGACTCCCACTAGATGGTCAACAACTCAAGAGCAGGAGCTTTGTCTTTCTGGGAATTACTCCCCTGGTTCCTTCCGGGACGAAGTCCCTGAATGGTACAAACAGTTAGTGGTTAGCGCTCACGGGCTAACTGAAAGATTGGAGGTTCAAGTTCACCCAGAGATGCCTCATAGAAAGGCCTGGCAATCTATTTCTGAAAAATTAGCCATTGAAAACCCTATGGAGCACAGCTCTACTCTCACACACAGGAGTCATAATCAACTTAACAGCAACTGATTTTTCCTTCCAGGAATTCCAGTGGAGAACTTTCTCTGGAAAATAAGTACATGTACAGTGGTGTAGGACAGGAACTAGAGACAGCAGAACAAAAGGAGGAAGTTCTGAGAGAAAAAAGAAGACACAGTCTGCAGAGGGTCCCTGAGGTTCTGAACTATTGGAGAAATAGGAAAACATTCTTTATTGGTGCCTCTGACCTTCCCTGTGGTTGAGAGGAAGCTTTTAGAACCTCTGAGCCAGTTCAGATCCCACCACAACCACATGTCGCATTTGAATTTCCACCCACAGGTTTGCATGATGGAACATTCAGGGGCCTTCTGATGGTGGGAGGTGGGTTTCTCCAATCTCTCCTGGGGTGGAATTATTCCCAGGAAATGCAGACATGGAATAATTGTGGTCTTACGGCTCCTGCTCAGTACATTCCTTTCCTCCATCTAAGATCACCATGGGTCAAATAGATGTAATCTTGAAAAGCCTTGAAAACAGCCTCCAAGAGCAGGAAACAAGCTGGCAGCCATACTGGAAATCAGGTGGCTGACAGTCCTGGAGACAGATGGTCATACTGATTACCAGGCTAGCAGTGATCGGTGTAGATGAGAGTAGACAAAGCAAGGAGTAAAGACCACCATCACGGGAAAGCCACTGGTGCCTGGTGATCTAATTCTCAGAGGGCCATGCCCCCATGGAGCACATCCAGGAGGTCAGGAAGCAGTGGGAACAGGCAAATCCCAGCTGGTCCACACTGGGACGCTTTGTGGTGGTCTTGGTGGTTGTGCAGCACTGGGGCACTTGGAGAGGAAAATCAGATGACTTTGCAGTTGACTTTGGTCAAAGGGTTCAAAGAAAAAATACACTCTTCTGGTAGGAACAAGGGCATGGGGTGCCTATGAAAGAAGCTCCCCTGCCTTTGTGTCTGAAGCACTACTCTATAAACATATTATCTGACCAAAATTCCAGGATGAGTGTGGCAGGCAGGATAGATGCTGGCAAGGCCATTAGCAATGCTGGTAGAAGTTCAGAGGGAAGTGAAGGGCGTATAGAAAATAGGCATAAGGCTTTCCAGCCGGGAGCTGGAGAAGAGAGAAATAGTTGAATTCTTAGCCAAAATAGCTGAGTACCAAAAAGAACTGTGAAAAGTAGATGACAGACAGCGGTAGCCTCTGGCAGCTTGGGGAAGGCCAGCATCCCCCAACTCCAAGTCACCCCCCAACCCCCACCCTCGTGGGACGGGTGCTGCCAGTGCAGATCAGGAATCCGCTGGCAGGATGTTCATCCCCTCGTAACTGCAGTTCACCGTGTATCCTGGCATGGTGCTTTCCCTGTGGGCACCAACAGATGGCAACTCCAAGCAAGTACTGCTGCCAGCAGGAGAAGGCGGGGCTGGCGTCAGTGTTTTTTTTTTTTTTTTTTTTTCAGTAAGGCAGATCATAGAGGAGAGGCTGGGAGTCCAGAGCCTGGGTCTTTCTAGTAAGACATTCCTTTCAGGATTAATGCCACAAAGCTGTTCGTTTCATTCCAGCTCAAGTAAGGAGTCAGAAACCAGGAGGACAGCAGGCCCATGACACCCATGGGAAACTGCATTGTGGCCTTCCTTGCCTTCGTGTTGCTGAAGGCTGACAAGAGTTTGAGTAATCTTCTCTTCACCAGCTGCAGAGCACAAAACCAGCAAAGGAGGAGATTCCTTTCTGTAAAGCCCAGAAAAATCTAAGCTCTAGTCTTAGGGGGGGTGTTGAAGATAGAAACTCTCTCAACAGCTACTTTGGACACAGAGCCAATAAGTTGACACATAGGAAAACTGAGGCACAGAGAACTTAAATTGCTTCCGGGTTAGTGGCAGAACTGGTCACCCCCTTGCCGTGCTGAATGTTCTTAACTCCACGTGCTGTCTCTCACAGCATTGAGAGCCCAATAAGCTCTGGAGGCAGGGGCGGGTGCTGTGGGGACAGGAAGAACAGCTATGATGGTGGAAAGCCAGATGTCTGAGCTGACTTTACAATCACACAGCTCATAGAGCCCTTAAACCAGGGAAAGGATCAGGCAAACGAAACTATTTATCACCCTTGTTGTTGTCAGTTGCCGTCAAGTCAGTTCTGACTCATGATAACCTTATGTATAACAGAACAAAGCGTTGCCCAGTCCTATACCATCTTCATGATCATTGGTATGATTGAGTGCACTGTTGAATGTCTTCCAACCTGGGGGCTCATCTTCCAGCACTACACTGGATAATATTCCGTTGTGATCCATAGAGTTTTCATTGGTTGATTTTCGAAAGTAGATCACCAGGCCTTTCTTCTTAGTCTGGAAGCTCCACTGAAACCTGATCACCATGGGTGACCCTGCTGGTATTTCAAATACCAGTGACATAGCTTCCAGCATCATAGCAAAATGCAAGCCACCACAGTATGACAAACTGACAGACAGATGGTGGTTATCCCTAAGGGAGGACAAATAGTTTTGACAAGATGGGACCAGGTCAGAGTAGCTGTGGTATCATTTACCTCCTGGAAAGAGTTCTGATGAGGTACCAGTTCTTGGCTCCCAGTCTGGGCACCCCAGGGCAGAGGAACAGACCTCTGCAACAGACCTCCGTGTTCAATCGTTCTAGACAAAATGTACTCAGAGTGAACTGGTCAGGTGCTAATGGTACAGAGCTGCTCTGCCGGGAGAAATTAGGGATGCACCTGCAGATGACCTGCCACTTCATTATTGCTCCAGAGAAACTTTTACCCTTCATCCTGTTCTGCTAAGTGTGCATTTTCTGAACTGTCCGTGCTGAAGTGGGCAGAAAGCGAGAACAAGAGACATTCACCTCAGCTGCTGTTTGTTGTGGGTTTTTCTCCGTTTGGTTCATGAGATTTGTGTGCCTTTGCCTTGGCGCAGGCCCATTTGTTCAAGGCCGCTGAGGTGTGCAGACTTACCCAGGTTTCTTTGCCACCTTAAAGCCCATCAACAACTAGGGAATGCTGCCACCAGGCGGTGGGAATTGCCTTGCGCGTGAAATTTAAACCACTGAGCACCAAATGCAAGAAAAGATTTTGCAAGGGATACGGGCCCCTGGCGGTACAAAAGATTTGCTCTGGGCTGCTGGCACAGGAAAGCTGAGTCGGCGCGCAGGATTAGGAACGTTGCAGCCCGGCTAGGAGGTGACCAGTTCTGCCACTAACCAGGAAGCAATTTAAGTTCTTTGTGCCTCGGTTTTCCTATGTGTAAAATTATTTGCTCTGTGTCCAAAGTAGTTGTATCCAACTGAAAGGTTGGCAGTTCAAACCCACCCACCCCGTGGTGCACGAAGGAAAGGCCTAGAGATCTGCTTATGTAAAGATTACAGCTAAGAAAACCCTATGGAGCATTTCTGCTCTGTAGCATATGGGGTCACCATGAGTCAGAATCAACTTGACAACCATGAGTTTGGTGGGTTTTGTTTTTATGCAGCATGGATACCAAAAAAAAAAAAAAAAACCCTCTGCCATCTAGTCAATTCTAACTCACAGAGACCCTATAAGGGACAGAGCAGAACTGCCCCAGAGGATTTCCAAGGTTGTGATCTTTGTGGAAGCAGACTGCCACATCTTTCTCTCGTGGAGTAGCTGGTGGGTTTGAACCACCAACCTTCTGGTTAGTAGATGAGCACCTTAACCACCGTCCCACCAGGCCTCCTGTAGCATGGATAGTTTAGTTTAAAGGGAATCAACTTCCAGATCCCTCAGCTGCCATACCTAAAATAATTAGCCTGAGAACAGGCCAGAATGATCGTGTAGGTTCTACTTTCTCCTCTCCCCTTTTGCGTCAGCCCTTTTACCTCTCGACAAAGAAAAAGAGGCACACCCTTGCCCGTCCTGAATCTTAGTATTGTGCATCACCTTGAGCTGTAAAAGGCAGCAGCAGGCCAAACAAAGGGAAAATTTGAAATACTGCTTTATGAGGACAGCTCCTCTAATGATTAATCATAGCACCCTAGACGGGTCTAGGGCCTTGGACTTGTCTCTGTCTGCTGGTCTTGGAGATATTTCTGTGAAGGCAAAGTGAGGCCTTGTTATTGTTGTTTCTTGTTAGCTGCTGTTGAGTCAACTCCCAACTCATGGCAACCTCATGCAAAATAGGACCGAAGCACTGTGATCCATAGGGTTTTCACTGGCTGATTTCCAGAACTACATCACCAGATCTTTCTTCCTAGTCTGTCTTAGTCTGAAAGTTCTGGTGCAACCTGTTCAGCATCATAGCAAGATACAAGCCTGCACTGACAGAGGGGCAGTGCTGTGCATGAGGTACACTGGCCAGCAGTTGAACCTGGGTATCTCACACAGAAGGTGAGAATTCTACCACTGAAAATGTTTTCTGTTAAATATATGACGTAAGTTTTGAGATTTTTGAGACTCCTTTCTTGGAAGTGATAAGCAAAGGAGGTATGGTAGAAGGGTAACTAGCTGAATTAGATAACCCCAACCCTCATCTTATTTAGACGTCCTTGGGTGGTATGAACAGTTAAGTGCTCAGCTACTAGCCAGAAAAGGTTGGTGGTTACCACTCACCCAGAGGCACCTTGGAAGACAGGCCTGGCGATCTGCTTCCAAAAGGTCACAGCCTTGAGAACACTATGGAGCGTTCTACTCTGCACACATGGGGTCACCATGAGTCAGGGGACAGCAACTAATAATGACAACAATCTTATTTAGCCCAGAGCTACCATGTTTTGACCTTCACCTTGGATATAGAGAGTGAGAGGGAATGGCTCTGACAATCAGCTACCCATCCTTCCTTCTCTGAATGGCTTCTGATACCCCAAAAAGCATGCACCCTGAGTTCTCCTGATGGCAGTGCGCTTTGACCCCACACACTACCCTCTTTCGCCAGCTGGCACAGACCGAGGCCTGGGGAGAGTGGGATAAACAGCCTCTCTCCTCCTCCCCCGTCGAGGTCCAGCATCAGAGGACCGGGGAGTCACACCTCGTGTGACAAGGATTAAAAGGCTATAGATATGTCCTTCCAACTGGCATTTACGGTGCTCCTATAAAGCAGTTCTATTTTGTAACACATGGGGTTGCCATAAGTCAGAATCAACTCAACAGCAACTTTTTATTTTTAATGTGGGTCCTTTGGATGCTTTGGGGCTAAGACATTTTTTCAGGACTGTATCAAAAAGTTGGTCGTTCAAATCCACCCAGTGGTGCCACAGAAGAAAGGCCTGGTGATCTGCTTCTGTAAAGTTTACAACTAAGAAAATCCTACGGAGCAGTTCTACTCTGTAATACATGGGGTTGCCGTGAGTCAGAATCGACTCAACAGCAAAAGGTTTAATTTTTTGGTTAAGCAGCTCTAAGTTCTGTACTGTGGAGGCATAGCAATTTAGGGCTAACTCTGGTGTGGAGGCTTTAGGAGGGATAAAGAAGGCTTCATGCATCTGCCTCACTGTCCTACTCAGCAGCCAGGACTGGGAGAAGGGCAGAGCATCAGGGAAGACGCTCTCTTCAGGAATGAAGTACCTTGGTCTGTTCGAAGCATACCCTGTGTTCCTCTAAGCCCAGAACCTGGTGGGCAACTTGAAAAAGGAGGTGTGGCCCGAAGCAGGGTTATTCTGATCCACCTGTTCACCCTGGTGCATTTGCAAATTTGTCTAAACTAGAACTGGCCATAAGGAGCCTGGTGGCACAATGGTTTTAGTGCTTGTCTGCTAACCGAAAGTTTGGCAGTTCAAACCTACCCAGCGACTCCCTGGGAGAAAAACTTGGATATCTGCTTCCTTAAAGATTGCAACCAAGAAAACCCTATGGGATAGTTCTACTCAGTCACATGGGGTCGTTATGAGTTGGAACAGACTCGACAGCACCCAACAACAGAACTGGCCATGCTTCATCCAGAAATATCCCTAAAGCCCTAAAGCCTTGTTAATCAGCAGATAATGGAGCAGGCGTATGGCAGAGAGAGGTTAGGGATGGGAAGGAGTGTATTTGCATTTTATCAGTTTCCATCTTGGGTTTATTCCATTTTCCTTGTGGGAATTTATACCTAAATCTACCTAATCTTCAAGCTATTTCCAGTTGCCTAATAGATCCTGAAAGGTCATCTTGCTTCAGGCAGAAAAAGCCTCAGACTAACTAGATATCCCCTGAAACCCAAAGCAACAGCAGCTCAGAGAGGCTGCCCCCTCCTGCTTTCTATGCTGAGTTTGTCCTCACACCAGTACTTAATCTTCTGTTCATTTGTAGCAGTGGAAGGGACAGATGATTAACTACTGTTGGGAGGCATGGGAAATGCATTGGAAGGTGGGCTTGTTCACATTAAACCGTATTTATAACCTTTTGTAGTTGAAGACAATTGAACAGCCAAAGAAAATGGCCCAAGAGGGAAACCAAAGAGATTTAAGATGCTTTGATGGAAGCTTCTTCACAAAGCTCCCAGACCGGTATAATCTAGCTGAAAACGTAGCCATTTCCATCCCTTACCAGGAAGGTTCTATGAATAAAAGAGAAAACAGCCCATGACTGGTCTTATCTGTGTGATGAGTAGTGTTTACAAAGCACAGACTCATTTTGTAGCGAGAGAATAACTAGTACAAGCTTGTTTTCAGGTATAAAAATAAAAGAGAACCTGCTAAAATCAGAAACACAACTGTTCTATCCACACTCATTTGGTTTGTCTGAGGCTGGGCCTTGAAGAATCCCATATAAATAAATCAAGAAATTGTGGATGCCTCTTTTACGACTGGCCAGACAAACAAGGAGAAAGCTCATTTTTCGGACATAGCCTGAAATTTGACTCGAAGAGGCTGAAACACATTACAGATACAGTAGGAGCACTGATAAGAAAGGGGACTCTTAAAGGATTATGTTGGTGGTGGTGGTGGTTGCCATTGCGTCAACACTGCTTCATGGTGACCCCGTGCACAACGGAATGAAACGTTGCCTGGTCCTGCGCCATCTTCACAGTCCTTGGTATACTGAAGTCCACTGTTGTGGCCACTGTGTATTTTGAAGGAGCCCTGGTGGCACGGTGGTTAAAGTCCTCAGCTGCTAATCGAAAGGTTGATGGTTCAGATCACCAGCCCTGCATGGGAGAAAGATGTGGCAGTCTGCTTTCATGAAGATTACAGCCTTGGAAACTCTATCGGGCAGTTCTACTCTGTCCTGTAGGGTCACTATGAATCGGAATTGACTTGACAGCAGTGGGTCTGGTTTGGGTTTCTCCAACCTAGGGGCCTTGTCTTCCAGCACTATATCCAACAATATTCTATAGTGATCCATAGGGTTTTCATTTACTAATTTTTGGAAGTAGATTGCCAGACCTTTCTTTCTAGTCTATCTTAGTCTGCATGCTCCACTGAAAGCTGTCCACCATGGATGTCCTTACTGGTATTTGAAATACTGGTGACATAGTTTCCGGCATCATAGCAACATCAAGCCACCACAGTGCAACAAAGTGACAGATGGATAGTAGATTCTACCCAACTCTAATTAGCCTGCTCAGAATCGAAGAGCAGGGTTGGAGAGGGAAGAGATGGGAAAAGCCCCAGAGGTATGGAAGATGAAGGAAGTTCTGCAGAGAGGAGAGAGTCTCCAGGACAAGTCCATGTCATCCAACTCAACATACCTATACTTAAACCTCTTCAATTCCATCCATTCCGAATTACAAAGTCTCCACCCTCCCCGACAAGATCTCCACCCCCATCTGCCTCCACCCTTTCCTGTCTATAAGCCTTCTACTCCATGACTTCCTTGCCCATCCTTTATTTCCACCACTTATCACTATCACCCAAAAAGTTGCACACCCTTGACCATCATCCCCCAGAAAGCATTTTACAGAGATTTTCTTAACACAGTTGTGCTTCTGTAGATTTGGATGTAAGATGTGCTTGTACACATCATGTCATCTTCCAAATCTACTTCAGGAGCTCAATTTTAAAATATGCAGCCTAATTAATCTCTTTACATATTTGCTGTGTTCTTGGTTTTTTCTTGAACCTGCTTTGCACTAAACTTGACAAATTAAAAGATACAGCCTCTGATGTTTTGGAGTTGGAAACGTAAGGCAGTTTCTCAGGAGCAAAATGATATTCTCTTCATTTGATTATCATCAAGCTATTAGTAGCTTGTCAGCCTCCCTGGAAAAGTTGGCTGGGAAAACTTTCCAATCAGATGTCTTTCACGTGTAGGGGCTGCTTGTGCATCTAGGAGATGGAAGACAAGCCCAAAAAAAGGAAAAATCCAGATCTGTGTCCATGCCAGCAAAGCAACAAGCAGAAAATAGACATGAGAAGGACGGGTTCATTCACAGAGCCACCAGAAGCCAAAGGGCTACAACAGCCTTCCTCACACTGCAGAACTCACAGCCTCAAGAGTCTGTCCATGGATTCTTCCAGATCCACAGCCTCAGTTAGAAAAGGATGGCATTCATAATGAAATTCTGTCACTTTGAACTACCAAAAACCAATTGCTGTTGAGCTGATTCTGACTCATGGCAGCCCTGGTGTATCAGAGTAAGATGTACTGTGTTTCGTAGGGTTTTCAATGGCTGATTTTTTAGAAGTAGATTGCCAGAACTTTCTTCCAAGGTGCCTCTGGGTGGACTCAAACTTCTAACCTTTCAGTTAGCTGCTGAGCACACTGTTTGCACCACTCAAGGATCCTCTGTCACTTAGGAGGTCATAAAATCAGATAAAGCATTTGACACTGAAGGGCAGGACTGGTTATAAAGGGAGATTATCAATCAGTCAGTGGCCAGTTAAAAACACAGGAACCACTCTAAGTACTTCAGAGTGTTAGAAGGGCTGGATGAGCAAAAAGGGAAGATGAGGTCACACCCATGCGATGTTCCGCCGTGCCCATCACTGAGGCTGCTGGCACCCCTGATGCTTCTCCACCAATTTGCAGATGTCAGGCGTCTGCGCTCTGCGGAAGCTTCAGGAGCCCAGGAACGCCAGTCACCAGATGCTGTGCCTACTGAAGCCATAGTCCAAGCACCGGGCCACTGCTGCCACCACTGCGGCTGAAACTGCCCTGCTTGAGCAGAACCCTGCTCAGAACCTGCACTGGCTGGAAGCTGCCATTGCTGCTGGCTAGAGGCGACTCCAGAAGCAAGAAAAAAAAAAAACATATCCCTTCCTTCTGAGAAAGAGAAAAGCAGCTCCTGAAGTCTGGAAGCTGGCCTGGCCCTCACAGCTGTGCCTGGGTGTTCTCCTGTCCAATATAAACGGTTTCACAGAAGGTCAGCATCAGACAAGGCCACTCGGTGACCGTGCTGGGTCAAGTTAAAAACAGATCACTTCATGATCGTGTGTGAACAGAGACAAAACAGAACACTGTTCAAACCCCAAAAATGATCAAACAGCCCCTTTTCATGCCTAAAATGAGTGACTGCTGCTTCTTTACCAGATACAGTGTTAGCTACAGCCTAGTCTTCCCTCCTCTAGATTAAAGTTATTAAAATACCCAATCATAGAATTACCCATGCCTCCTGACAGCCTCTAACCCAGAGCAAAACCCCTCTTCCTTAAACTCTCCCCAGAATCACTTTACACCAGCCCAAATCATGTAATAAATCCTTTCTTTCTAACACTCTGTTCATAGTGACCCATGTATTACAGAATAGAACTGTTCTGTAGGGTTTTCTTGGCTGTAATCTTTATGGAAATAGATCTCCAGGCCTTTCTTCCATGTCACCGCTGATTGGGTTCAAACTGCCAACATTCTGGTTAGTAGTTGAACACAAACCATTTGCGCCACCCAGGGGCTTTACTTGAGGTGCCCCACAGCTCCCTCATAGTGTGTATTCTGCCTCACTGCAACAAATAATAAACCCAACTTGTTCAAGTACAGGTGTCCTCCTGGTGAACTTCGGACGGAAGGCTTTGATGCTTCCAACTTCCAGCCTGCTGCCCGTGAGGGGTATTTGGCTCTGATCATCAGTTTGGAGGGCTGCCAAACAACATGTTCTCAAAGAATGGTCACCAGGTATCTGGTGTAGCCTAGGCAATCACACAGCACTGGATAAAAAATCAGGTTAAATAATTCATTGCTGTGTTACCACCACACTGCAAAAAAGGGGTAGGTGTATATGGTGATTTACATAATGCTTATTTCAAATCTCCTCCCTATCTCTCCTCTGTGCTCTCACCAGTTTTCCATGTAATTATGAGCTGATTTGCATCCCCCAAAAATATATGTTGAAGTCCTAATCTCCAGTACCTGTGAGTGTGATCTTATTTGGAAATTGGGTCATTGCAAATGTAATGAGTTAAGATGAGGTCACACGGGACCAGGATGAGTCCTAATCCAATATGATTGATATCCATGTAAGACGAGAAGAGACACAGAGATGCAGAAACACAGAGGGGTGATGGCCATGTAAAGATGGAGGCAGAGACTGGAATGATGCTGCCACAAGCCAAGGAGCACTGGCCTACCAGAAGCTGGAAGAGGCAAGGAAGGTTTCAGAGGAAGCTTTGCCAACACCTGGATCCCCTGGCCCCCAGAACTGTGAGACAAGAACTTTCTCTTTTAAGCCACCCAGTTTTTGGTGCTTTGTTGTGGAAACCCTAGTAAACTAACCTACTAGTTTTCGTCTCTGTCCTTTACAAGAGTGCTGAAAAAATTTCCACTTCATTAATTCAGTATTCTACAGTATCCAGTAGGCTGCTGTTAAAGGCAGGAGGCGGCACCGAATGATATGTGTAGGAACCTGACAACCTGGAAGCTTTTATTTTTGTCCATTTACCCAGCAGACACACAAGTGGATGTCATCACAGCTCATTAGATCATTTCCAAATATCGTTAGTAGCCATGAAGGCAGTCCTATTTCTTTTGCAAGGGCCAGCAGCTATTCATGGCTTTTAACTAGCATGGCCTGTTATGTATTGAATAGTGTCCCCCAAAAAAGCTACATTAAAGTCCTGTATCTGTAAATATGACCTTGTTTGGAAATAGGGCTTTTCTTTATTTACGTTAATGAGATCATACCAGAACAGGGTGAGTCCTAAACCTAACTCCTTCTGAGTGATGTCTTATAAATAGAGCAGAACAGATACAGACATACAGAGGGAAGACAGATGCCGCATGAAGACCCGTCTACAGCAAACACCAGAAACTAGCAGAGAGGCCCATGGAAAGAACTGACATAGCCAAGACCCTGGTGCGGACTTTTCACTACCAGATTGTGAGAAAATAAATGTCTATTCTTTGAAGATACCTACTTGTGGTAGTTTTTGTAAGGGCAGAGCTAGGTAGCTAAGACAGCCCTTGTGAACCACGAGATGCAAATCACTCAACAATGAGTCCGTTCTGAATGCTGAAGGCGCCTAGGTCGACTTTAGAATGAATTAAGCCTATTTACAGAGGGTTTGGTTAAGCTTTCGGCTGCTAACCCAAAAGTCAGCAGTTTGAATCCACAAGCCACTCCTTGGAAACCCTATGGGGCAGTTCTACTCTGTC
>NW_004444122.1:1622424-1653189 GCF_000243295.1 Trichechus manatus latirostris | reverse complement strand
AAGCCACTCCTTGGAAACCCTATGGGGCAGTTCTACTCTGTCCTATAGGGTCGCTATGAGTCGGATTCGACTTGACTGCAACAGGTTTGGTTTTTGGTTAACAGCAATGGAACCCTGGTGGCACAGTGGTTAAATCACTCAGTTGCTAACAAAAAGTCAGTGGTTCAAACTCACCAGCCTCTCCAAAGGGGAAAGATGTGGCAGTCTGAGTTCATAAAGATTTACAGCCTAGGAAATCCTATGGGGCAGTTCTACTCTGTCTTACAGGGTCACTATGAGTCAGAATCAACTCGGCGGCAACTGGTTTTCTGGAACAACAACAACACAGAAGGTTCATTCATGTGGTGAGGCGGGCAAGGCCAAATGCCACCCTGTCACTTGAAATGGATCTAAGGGATAGGTTTTATTGGTAAAACATACAAGCAAAAAGCTAACATAATGAGGCACCCTGTCCCCAGTTCTCTCATCATCCCAGGGCAACTTTGGACAAACCATGGCTGGGCTCCAGGGGAGGGCCCCTACCCCTGCTTCTCTCCTTTCCCCAGGGCCAGCCCGAGAACAGTGCTCAGGGGCCGTGGAGTCTGAGTTTAGACCTCCCTGAAACTAGCACTTTGTGACATTGCAAGAAGTGGGAGTCTAGCTGTTAGGGGGTGAGAAGCCCCTACTTCCATGGGAAACTGAGTGCACACTCAGCCCCTCACCTGGGAGAAGGTGACATTTGATTCCAGGTAACCCATCTTCCAGACAACCTGAGGAGGGCTCCTGATGTCATCTCCATAACTTACAGTGAAGTCACAGATTCGTCCCCAACCTTTCCTTCTTGTTAGTTGCTGTCGAGTGGATTCCAACTCATGACGACCCCATGTGTACAGAGTAGAACTGCTCCATAGGGTTTCCAAGGCTGTGATCTTTTGGAAGCAGATCGCCAGGCCTGTCCTCAGAGGCATCTCTGCATGGGTTCAAACCATCAACCTTTTGGCAAGTGGTCGAGCGCTTAACCCAGGCGCCTAACCTTTCCTTAGCAAAAAATTTAAGAATTAGTTCATCCTGAGTAGAGCATATTAAATTGGGATTGTTCTGTATTTACTGAAAAAAAAGCATCCAGTCATCATTATTCTCTGCAACTGACTTGGAAGTTAGCAACTCAAGAGTTCAAAATCAATCACTTGGGGATTAATGAAAGAAAAAAAATGCACCTTAAAGCACCCATAAACCATTGACCCGATTCTGACTCATAGTGACCCTATAGGACAGAGTAAGGTTTCTAAGGATTTCGAAGACTGTAATCTTTACGGAAGCTAACTGCCACATCTTTAATCTGCAGAGCAACTGGTGAGTTCGAACTGCTGAACTTTTGGTTATCAACTGAGTGCTTAACCACTGCTCCACCAGGGCTCCTGCACCTTAAAGTACAGCCCATGAAATACACAGAGGGATGCTGGATTGCTGAGAAGTGTGAAGGATCCTATAACTCCTTCCTCAAAGTCAGAGCCAATGCGACATTAGCCACCTTAGAGCCTTAGATTTGTGAAGCCAGCCCCAGGCTCTCTGCCTGACATTCAAGTAGCTTTCACCAGGCACTTAGTTTTGTGATCTAAATGACTAGGCTTCCCAAAGATGTAATGGAAAAGAACTCAGCATACAAAAAGAGACAAATATGCTATTTCTCTACATTAAAACTGGAGAAAGTTGATCATTTACTTTTAAAAAATATTTTTGTTTGGCTGCCCAGCTGTGAACCATCTCATTGGTTTAACCAAAAAAACCAAACCCGTTGCCGTCGAGTTGAATCTGGCTCATAGTGACCCTATAGGACAGAGTAGAACTGCTCCACATGGTTTCCAAGGAGTGCCTGGTAGATCTGAACTGCTGACCTTTTGGTTAGCAGCCGAACTCTTAACCACTGTGCCACCAGGGTTTCCTCTTATTGGTTTAGTACAAGTATTATATAATTGAGGGCTGTGGTGGTTCTGTGATAGAATTCTCATCTTCCATGCAGTAGACCGGGGTTCAATTCCTGGCTGATACACTTTCTGTGCAGCCACAACCCATCTGTCAATGGAGGCTTGCATGTCGGCCACGATGCTTGCAGTGTGATGGATCGGTTTTGTACGGCCTTTCTCGCCATGGTCTTGTAACTCTCACCCAGGTGATTGGGCAGGACTCTGCAGACAGGGTAATTGTAGCCCACCAAGGGAACTGGTCAGCTCTGCCATCCCCCTGGGCTTGAAATTAGCCACCCCAGAGGCAGGAAAGAAAGAATCCCACCACTACCAAGGAAGAACAGCCAGGAGTGGAAAGCGCGTCCTTTGGACCCTGGATCCCAGTGCTGAGAAGCTCCTGGAACCAGGAGACCGACAGAAAGAGAGAGAGAGAGAGAGAGAGGTAATCCTGAAGACAGCGAGAAGTGGTGGCAGGAGAGACCAGCAGGAGACCGCAAGGTGTGCTTCCTGGCCCACGGAGCGAGGAAGCTGAGTGCCTTTGGGCAGAGGCAGGGGGCCAGAGAGAGGCATGCCTTTGAGCACAGCTGGGAAGAGGATGTCCTGATGGAAGAACTGTATCCTGAGCGTTCCTGAACCTGAATTGTAACCTGTCACTTCCCTAATAAACCCCATAATCGTGAGTATTGTTTGTGAGTCCTTGTGGCCATTGCAACGAATTATCAAACCCAGCAGAGAAGCAGAGAGTGCTGTGCAAGAGACGGTTGGTGTCAGGATTGGTAAAGATGGCAGAGAGAGGAGGCATGTCTGACCTCTGCCTCACAGGAATCAGCCTTGGGCTGTTGATCTTGATTTTCCTTCTCCCTTGTGAAGAGAGAGGTCAGACACCTCCCCCACATTGTTTTTTAAAATGCTGAACCGGTTTCAGCACAGCTTCCAGACTAAAACAGAATAGGGAGAAAGGTCTCATGATCAACTTCTGAAAATCAGCCAATGAAAAACCTTATGGATCGCAATGGTCTGCTCCTCTTGTACATGGGGTCTCCATGAATCGGGGACTGACCGGATAGCAGCTAACACAACCGCATTATATCTAATGAGAGAGAGTGAAATTGTTTTCATATACTTATGGACTATTTGTATTCCCTTTGTGAATAATTTTTTTCTACCTGTGCTGTCATTTTTTACTTGGAATTTTTAAAATCAAATTGTAAGCCATCATTACACATTAAAGTTATTGACCATTTCTTTGCGACAGTGTTTGCAAGCATCTTCCCTGGTTTGCTGTTTGTCATTTTTTATATCTGACATACAGAAGTTTTCAAAGTTGTGAATCAGATCTACAGCCTCTGTTGCTTGCTCTTGACAATAGTGCTCAGATAATGTGGCTACCTCCCCCTCTCACTGACTTACTTTGCCCTCCCTCGGCCCCAATTCCTCTTTTTGCCCCAGAACCTCACTAACAATAGCTCATTGGGCATACCAGACTTTTACTGAAGGTTTGAGGTAGCAGAGGGAGATTACAGCACGTTAAAGTACAGGCAACGGGTTAAATTTAACATTGGATTTTAATATCCTAAAAATGTATTAAACATTCCTCTTCTGGGAAGTTTCTTGCCGGGTGTGATCAGTGACAATCACCTTTTTTATATACATCTCCTCCATCTCTCTTCCTCTTCCCTTTCTGAGCCCCTTGCTCCTCAATCTCTCCAGCTGCCAGAAAATAACTCCCAAATTCCTTACCATGTATTTGTGGAGCTGTTTATTCCTCTCTTTTTTCTTCTCCCTTAACAGGGTCCCTGAGTGGCTCAAACAGTTTGCATTTGCCTACTAACCTAAAGGTTGGTGGTTTGAAGCCACCCAGCAGCACCACGGAAGAAAGCCCTGGTGATCTGCTTCTGTAAAGATGATAGCCAAGAAAACCCTATAGAGCAGTTCTACTCCATAACACAAGGGGTTGCCATGAGTCAGAACCAACTCAACAGCAATGGGTTTGGTTCAACAGATCATGCTCTGGTCAGGGAGGCTCACCTTTCGATTCAAAGAGCCCCATCAGCAGATTTTTCTATGGAGGGAGCCATCTCCTTTAAATGAATTCTGCCACTTCCCAAGTATGCAAATGCAAGTACAGCCTGTTTTTTGTTTTCAGTTGCAATTGTTTTCCTTCTGGCTACATAAACCTCCCCACTTACCTGGTCATCCTCCTCTGGACAGAATCCAGTTGGTTCAAGTGCCTCTTCTCAGGGGGTGTCCAGAGCAGTCCACCCGACACACAATGTACTGCCGCATCCTCTCTCTTGTTCCACCACTGCTGTCCTAGGAAGCGCAGGGATCCGAGCTGTCTGCACAGGAGAGGAAAAGCCCTTCTGCCTCCACCCGCTGCTGTTCATTTCTATAAGCTGAGAAGCCCCATCTCAATTCCCCCCAGATTCATCCAGACCAACATTCAGGAACCTCCTGCAGGTCATAGGACCCCTGTCCCCACTCTCAGCTGCTCATTGCTCTAAACAGTTCACAGCAAACAAGTCAATCACAAAAGGATAAATATTGTATGAGCTCACTAATATGAAATACCTAGAATAGGCCAATGTATAGAGAATGAAGTTTATTCGCGGTTACCAGGGCGAGTGGGAGGGGGTGTAAGGGAGGTGCTTAGGAAGCAGTGAGTTTCCGTTTGTGGTGATGGAAAATATGGCAACAGATATTGGTGGTGGTTACACAACACGATTGATGTAATTGGTCTCAATGAATTGTACACAAGAAAAATGTTGAATTGGCATATGTTGCATTATCTGTAGTTTTACAATAATAAAAAAAGAAAGAAAGAAAAAAGTTCACAGCAAACTTCTCCTTCAAGGAGCAAATAGACCTGGCCAATTCACCCCAAGGAAAACTCTATGAAACTTCCTTCTGGGCTGCAGTAGTGATTATAAAAATCACTATGCATGCAGAGTACTTAGAATTTAAAGGTGTATGCATATTCATCATTTGAACCAAATAGTATTCCTGTGAGGTTTCATTGGAAGCATTGAGCACAGGAAATGTTGGAATCTTATAAAGTAATTCTTCTTAGTTTGATATAACTTCCACTGATGGAAATACTATTGACTGAGGAGGCAGTGGTGGGAGGCCCGGGGGCACGCTGGGGGATGCATTTTTCCTTGACCCCCTGACCTTGAGGCTGGATCCTGCAGGTGATTGTCGTAAGAGATAGATCCCACTCCCATCCTCCACCCCAGCCAGGTACCAGTCGCTCTCTGCCTGCTTGTATAGGCTGCAACTGCTGTCGTTAGTTGCCATCGGGTCAATTCCGACCCATCGCAACCCAATGTGACAGAGTAGAACTGCTCCATAGGGTTTCCTAGGCTGTCATCTTTACGGGAGGAGATCGCCAGGTCTTTTCTCCAGCGGAGCCGTTGGGTGAGTTTGAATCTCCAATCCCCTGGTTAGCGGCCGAGTATTTAACCATTGCACCAGCAGGGCTCCTTAGGCTGTGATTAAACCAAACCCACTGCTGTCAAGTCGATTCTGCCTCCTCATGACCCCATAGGGTTTCCAAGGCTGTAAATCTTTACGGAAGCAGACTGCCACATCTTTCTTCCGAGGAGTGGCCGGTGGGTTTGAACTGCCAGACTTTTTTGGTTAGCAGTCGATTGCTTTAACCACTTCTCCACCAGGCTGTGATTAATAGCCAATAAAATTGAGCTGTTGCCACTCAGCCCCATAAGTGGACCACTTGCCTATAAACACCCTGTAGGTCTGGTGCCTGAAACCCCAGAGGTAAAGAATGAGCCATCTAAAGTTTTATGCTTTAAAGTGGGAAAATGAATGTCCAACCCAACGGTCCTAGCTTCACGTCCCTGCCTCTTTCCATCATGCCAGCTGCCTCCTCACCCTGAAGCTCCCTGCCTCTCCTGGCTGTTCACAAGGCTTCCAGGACAGGCAGGTCAGCAGAGCCTTCCCCCAGCAGAGCCTCCTCCCTGCCCGGCTACCCACTCCCCAGCCTCCTCTGCCCTGGGCCTCTGGTAGGGGACAATGGGCAGCCTGTTCCCTCTGTATCCCATGCTCTGGCCCTCCCCTCATGATATAAACAGGCACCCTTCCCTGTCCCCTCCCCTTGGGGGTCTGCTGTTGGGTTTATCTGATAAATGCATCTGAACTCATGTGGAAGCTGGGACCAGTGGGTTAACAATATACTGCATCCTCCAGGAAGGATATAGACACAGAATTGTCAAAGAGGACAGCTGGAGATTTAGAAACACAAGACCAATGAATCCTAGAGTCTGACAGCAAGAAGAGACTTCAGAGATGGCTAAAGCCAACACACCCATTTCCCAGATGGGGAACCTGAGGCTCAGAAAGGGGAAGTGATTTCTGCCATGTTTTGCAACTATTAAGAAGTAGAGCCCATGGCTCTCAACATCCAGGCCAATGTTCTCCCAACTGCCTGAGACATCAACCGAAATCAGAGGGGACTAGTCCCACAGAGCACAGAGCTCCAGGCTCCCTCTGCAGAGCCCCAGGATCAGCGTTGTCTCAGGCACGA
The DNA here is from genome assembly GCF_000243295.1 of Trichechus manatus latirostris. NCBI lineage: Eukaryota > Metazoa > Chordata > Mammalia > Sirenia > Trichechidae > Trichechus > Trichechus manatus. The sequence continues at coordinate 1,646,703 of NW_004444122.1, read as the reverse complement.
CCAGTTGTCCCCAGTCCTCAGGGAAGGCGGAGGATACGCTCACGGACAACAGGACCCTAAGGAGAAGGAGGTAGACACTTAGCCAAGAAGAGTTTTTGTTCTGTTTTTTCTAATCTTTTTAAATTCTAAAATTAATACATGTTTGTTATTAAAAAAAGAAGAAAAAGTATAAAAGTACAGCATGGAAAACGGATCTCTCTTCCATGGAATGGAAAAAATGGAAGAGAGACCCATTTTCCCTACTCCCTAACCAGTAAGCAGTTGCTGTCAAGTCGATTCTGACTCATGGTGATCCCATGTGTGTCAGAGTAGAACTGTGACCCACCGGGTTTTCAATGGCTGGTTCTTAGCATGTAGATCTCCAGGCCTTTCTTCCAAGGTGCCTCTGGGTGGACTCAAACCTCCAACATTTTGGATAGCAGCTGAGCACATCAACCATTTGCACCACGCAGGGACTCCCAAGGGTACTCACTATTAATTAGCTGGTGTATCCTTTCAAACATTTTAGACATATATAAACATATATACATTTATATATGCTTATTTATAAATATGTGCATATATATTTTGTACAAAATGGACTCATACATTCTGTCCTGCAAATGGCTTTTCCTTTTTTCACTTAATAGAGTACATTTGTCTATGTCAGCATATGTAAATGCTCTTCTTTTTTTAATGTCTGCATAGTTTTCCATAGTGTTGATATATTATAATTTAGTTAACTTATTGATAGATATTTGGGTTGTTTCCAGTTTGGGGAAGTTACATTTAATGCTGCAATGAAAATCTCCATGTAGATCTTTGTACACTGATGGGATTCTGTAAAATAAATTCCTAGAAATGGATACACAAGTTAAATGAGATGGGCGATTTAAACTTGTATTTTTTAGCATGGCCTTTCTAACCTCCTTATCTAAAACCTCTCCAATCCCCGACACTCCCCATCCCCTTACCTTACTTTTTTGGTCTTCATAGCACTCGTCATCATCTGACTGGGTATATATTCGTTTGTTTATTATTTGTCTTCCCCTTCTGCAAGTTTCATAGGAGCAAAGGCTTTGGGCTGTCTTGTTCAGCACTGTGATCCAGGATCTACGATAGTGTTTAGCACGTAAAAACCAGTTGTCATCAAGTCGATTCTGACTCATGGCAACACGCATGTGTGTCAGAGTAGAACAGTGCTCCATAGGATTTTCAATGGCTGATTATTCATAAGTAGATTGCCAGATCTTTCTTCTGAGGTGCCTCTGGGGGGACTTGAACCTCCAACCTTTCAGTTAGCAGCTGAGCATGTTAACCATTTGCACCACCCAGGGACACCTGTTTAGCACATCCAAACCCAATCCATTGCCATCAAGTCAATTCCAACTCACAGCAATCCTATAGGACAGAGTAGAGCTGTCCCATAGGGTTTCCAAGGCTGTAATCTTTATGCTAACAGACTGCCATATCTTTCTCCCATGAAGTGGCTGGTGGGTTCTAAGCACCGACCTTTTGGTTAGCAGTCAAGCACTTAACCACTCTGCTGCTAGAGCTCCCATTTAGCACATAACCAAACCAAACCTGTTGCCATCGAGTTGATTCTGACAAATGAGTTTAGCACATAATAGGTGCTAAATAAATATTTTTCATTCATTCATTCACGATGTATATGGAGCACCTATTGTGTGCCAACACTGCTCAAAGCACTGGTAATAGAGCAGTAAAGAAAATGGACAAAAATTCCACTCTGTTGTGAGTAGTGTCTGGGGTCTTAAAAGCTTGTGAGCGGCCATCTAAGATACTCCACTGGTCCCACCCTGTCTGGAGCAAGGGAGAATGAAGAAAACCAAAGAAATAAGGGAAAGATTAGTCCAAAAGACTAATGGACCACAACTACCACAGCCTCCACCAGAGTGAGTCCAGCACAACTAGATAGTGCCCGGCTACCACCATCAACTGCTCTGACAAGGATCACAATAGAGGGTCCCAGACAGAGCTAGAGAAAAATGTAGAACAAAAATTCTAACTCACAAAAAAAGACCAGACTTACTGGTCTGACAGAGACTGGAGAAACCCCAAGAGTATGGCCCCCCGGACACCCTTTTAACTCAGTACTGATGTCACTCCCGAGGTTCACCCTTTAGCCAAATATTAGACAGGCCCATAAAACAAATAATAATACACGTAGTTCAACTAGGTATACGAGACTAAATGGGCACAGCAGCCCAGGGGCAAGGATGAGAAGGCAGGAGGGGACAGGAAAGCTGGACGAACGGAAACACGGAACCCAAGGTTGAAAAGGGGAGAGTGTTGACAGGTGGCAGGGTTGGCAACCAAGGTCACAAAACAACATGTGTATTAATCGTTTAATGAGAAATTAATTTGCTCTATAAACCTTCATCTAAAGCACAATTAAAAAAAATACAAAAGAAAGAAAGAAAAAAAAACTCCACCATGGTTAAATGACTGCAAGAGGTTATTCTAATGAGAAACATTAGGCCTGGGGACTCTGAACTCTTTTCCTCTCCAATCTGACAACGCCCTGTTAAACCACCTTGTCACTGCAGGAAAGCATCTCATAGACTCACAGAGATTCTGTGTCTCCAGGCGGTCTCTTCATGTGCACTTTGCCACACAGGACATGTGCTGGGAGATGAGCGAACACATCATTAGAATGTTCCATTCAGCCCAGTTCCCCAACTAATGAGGAAAAGCTGGACCAGTAGACCTAATTTGCTGACATCCCTGTTATTAAATTTATAACGATGTTTACTTGTGCCAAAGTATCTCAAATTAAACCTCTCACTTAAAATTGAAATAAAAAATACATTGCATTTTTTTCAAACATCCAGTCAATGAATCCATTAAAAAAAACTAGCTGGAATGTGGGAGCAGATGCCACCCAGGACGCCACAGAAGTGAGGGTTGGGCTCTGAGAAGGGAGGACAAGCTGCCGGGTCAAGGCTGGGCTTCTCAAAGCCAGATATCTCAATGGCTTACATCTGCTAGCACATCCAGCCCAGAGCTGGAGCCTCACCTGAACCAAGGGTGTTGACTGAAGCCCCTTCTTCTCTCCCACTCTTAAATCTGGCTGTCCTTTTGGTGGGGTTGCAGGATTTATCATTATCCCACATTAAATATTATCCCACATCTCCTTCCAGCTACTGCCCAAACAAAGCAAATCTTTCATACCTTCTCATCTCTTTGGATTCACTTCAGTGAGACCTTTGTCTCCAACATTTCACGGGCACTGCTTTTGTCTGCGTCATCGATGTCCTCAACCTTGCCAAATTCAAAGTTCAATTACCAGTCCTCTCCTTGCTGGATCTCTCAGAAGCATGTGACACAATCTACAAGATTAGGTTATGTCTTAAGTCAGTCTCTTCCGAGATATAAAAGAGAGAAGTGAGCCGAGAGTCATGGGGACCTCATACCACAAAGAAACAAGAGCCAGGAGAATAGTGCGTCCTTTGGACCCAGCGTCCCTGCACTGAGAAGCTCTTAGACCAGAGGAAGATTGATAACAAGGACATTTCCCCAGAAGTGACAGAGAAGACCTTCCCCTGGAGCTGGCATCTTGAATTGGGACTTCTAGCCTCCTAGACTATGAGTGAATAAACTTCTGTTTGTCGAAGCCATCCAGTTGCGGTAATTTTGTTACAGCAGCACTAGATAACTAACACAGGCATTATGCTAAGTGATAAAAGCCAATCTCAATAGGTCACATACTGCATGACTCTAATTATGTAATATCTGGGAAGTGACAAAATTAAAGAGACAGGAAGCAGAGTAGCAGATTAACCTACAAGGGTTAGGGATGGTGGAGGGGAGGGGAGTTCGTGAAACTAGATACAAAGCGGTAGCACAACAGAGATCTTTGTGGTGATGGGATAGTTCTGTGTCTTGACTGTGGTGGTAGTTACGTGAAAGGACATGTGATAAACTGGCATAGAACACAGTGTAGCTGTGTAAGATGTTACCATTGGGAGACACTGAGTGAAAGGTACACTGGACCTCTCTGTACAACTTTTGAAACTTCCTGTGAATCTATAATAATTTCAAAATAAAAACTTTAAAGAAACCATAATTCAGATATTTCACTATCCTTCTCAACCTTTTGCTGGCTTCCCATCTCAATTTTGCATAGCATAAATTGCACTGTCTTACTATAGCCTGACAGCTCTACATGAGCTGGCCCCTGGTTACCTTGTAAGCTTCATTTCTGCGCTATCTCCATGCTGTTCCTCAGCTATTCCCTTGAATTCCTATCTCAGGGGCTTTGCACTTTGATCTTCCTTCTAGCTGGAATGTTCCTTGCTCAAACAGCATCTCCTCAGGGAGGCTTTCCTTACTTCCCAATCTCATCCAATCTCAGTAACACCTGTTCTCACTCTCCATCCCATACCTGGCTTTGTCTTCATAGTACTTATCACACCTAACATTGCATGTATTTATTGGTTTATCTGTTTAGTCTGACTGTTCCACAGAATGTAAGTTTCACAAATTTATATGCTATTATCTCCCCAGGGCTTAGACTGTACCCAGCACATGCTGTTGTTGTTGTGTGCCGTCAATTCCAACTCATAGCAACCCCACGTGATAGAGTAGAACTGCCCTATAAGGTTTTCTAGGCTGTAATTTTTATGGAAGCAGATCGCCAGGTCTTTCTCCCATGGAGCCGCTTGGTGTGTTCAAACTGCCAACCTTCAGTTAGCAGCTGAGCACTTAACTGTTGCGCCACCAGGGCTCCTTGCCCAGCACATAGCACTCAATAAACTCTTGAATTAATTAAGACTATCAACCTTTTGTGATATGAGGTGTGATACAGTATTATTTTTCCCAGTTTGTCTTTTTAAGTAGCACACGTGCACACACACACACGTGTGTGTGTGTACAGCTTACTATGCAGAAATTTTGCATTGTATGTAGTTAGATTTATCAATCTCTTCTTCTGGATATTTTATCATACTTAGACTTCCCCCAAGCCAAGATTATTTTTAAATGTTTTCTTTTAGTATTTCAACTTGTGGTATTTTTTTAATGTTTAAATTTTTTATCTATCTGGAAATTGTTTGGGCATAAAGTGTGAAGCAGAGACTGACCTTTTCTGGTGTTAAGAGTTGTGGTTGCTGCTTTCTTTTTGTTTCTGCTCACGTGGTATATCTTCTGTTGTCAAACTTGCTGGACAACTTCCTTTTGTTTCTTACATGCAACATTGTGTGTATGTTCTATGCAATATACAGTTGAGTTTTGCTTTGTGATCCAATCTCTTGTCTTTCAGTAGATAAGTGTAGCCCATTTTCCTTTATCTGTATGTCAGATATGTTTGGTGTAAGTTCTATTATCCTATTTTTATAGCTCATATCTCTGCTTCAAACTCGTTTTGTAAAGGCAAACTAAATTATTTTTTAAGTTGATATTATATGTTTGGTCATAATTTTCATTTCTTATGTGTTTTCCCTGGTCTTTCTTCCTTTTTATTTTATTGTATCTTTGTGTAAACCAGAATTTCTCAACCTAAGCACCACTGACATTTTGGATCAAATGGTTCTTTGTTCCAGCAGCTGCCCTGTACACTGTAGGATGTTTAGCAGCATCTCCAGACTCCACCCGATACACCTTCAGCTGTGACAATCAAAAATGTCCCTATACATTACCAAATGACCCTTGAGGGGCAAAAATCACTCCCAGTTGAGAACCACTGGTATAGATCATGTGCTCCTTCCTTTTGATTACCCATTTCAGAAAAGGGTGAATTCTTCTTGTGTGGGGATGAGGGCATGTTCCAGTCAAGCAGATATTTTCCTTGTGACACAGGATAGCGGCTTAAATGAGCTCCTTTAACCTTTACTTTTCCCCAGCTGGCTGGGCTTCGCAGCTGTTGAGCTACTCACAGCGCGGTCTCCCTCATCCATCTGCCTCACCAACAGCAGCCACAGTGATCTTCCAAAAACCTACACCAAAACATGCTTCAAAGGATGAAGCCCAGGCTCCCTGTTAGGGTAACCGAGACTCGAGGTGGCCCCGCCTGTCTCTCCCTCTTTACTGCTCATTGCACACCTGTTCCCATCTCCCCTTTCCCCCCAACACACATTCCCATAACCCCAGCCAAATTCCTAGCTTCCCCTGAGCACTCAAGGCCATGTGAAACCCCTGTCCTTTGCTCATGCTGCTTCTCATCACCTGCCCTCTTCCTTCCCTGCTAGCTTTCAAGCCTCCTCCCAGGAAGCACCCCTTCTAACAAGCCTTCTCTGACTCCTCCCACTAGAAAGGCCATGCCCTGCCTTGAGCCCTGACCACATTCACAGAGCATGCTTGTTGAATAGATGTATAAGTGAATGGATGCATGAGTGAATGGTTTACTTTTCTTATTGATGTCATTTTGACTGTAAGTCATGTCAGTAGTTTGGTTTATTGAAAAATGAATGAACTAATTAATGAAGCTTCCAAGAAGCATCAAAATTGAGATCAGTGGGACAAAATTATTACACTTAATGAGAGAAAGCTGCAAAAATAACTCTTCTTTGCAAGTAACAGTCACCTGATTAGCAATTATAGTTAGCATTCATTGACTATTTACTACATGCCAGGTACATTAGTTGTCTATTGCTGCATAATGAGCCCTGGTGGCACAGTGGTTAAAGTGCTCAACTGCTAACCAAAAGGTCAGTGATTCAAAGCCACCAGCCGCTCTGCGGGAGAAAGATGTGGCAGTCTGCTTCCATAAAGATTGACAGCTTTGGAAACTCTACGGGGCAGTTCTGTTCTGTCCTGAAACGGAATCTACTTGACGGCAGTGGGTTTTGGGTTTTATCACTGCGTAACAAATTATTCCAACATTTAGTGACTTACAACAAACATTTATTATCACACAGTTTCCAGCGGCAGGAATTCAAGGGTGGCTTAGTTGGGTGATTCTGGCTTAGGGTAAAGGTGTTGGCTGGGGCTGAGGAAGTTAGAGAAGATGGTTCTCAACAACTGTTAAATCTGATGACATTCTGTGATTCATTTTAATAAAAAACCAAGCCCATTGCCATCAAGTCAATTCCAACTCATAGTGACCCTATAGGACAGAGTAGAACTGCCCCATAGGTTTCCAAGGCTGTAAATCTTTAGGAAAGCAGACGGCCACATCTTTTTCCCGCGAAGCAGCTGGGTTTGCACCACTGACTTTTCAGTTAGCTGCAGAGCTCTTAACCACTGCACCATCAGGGCTCCCTATTCATTTGAATAGCCCTGAATAATTCCCACAGAGATGCATTCCTCTCTGCGGAGGAGCAGCTTCCTGAGCAGAGACCACAGGTTGTCCCTTCCCAACCCTGGAGGCAAAATTGAGCCTTACTAACGTTTCTTTACTGTCCTCTTGTGGTCATTTCTCTTCCTGCTGAAGTTCTAAGAAAAACGATGGACGTCACCTGGTATTTACAGGAAAAGCTAACTACAGTACCAAGTGCTTTGAAGAGCACTTACTAGGATCAGAGGGAGATACACACTCATGCAATTTACCTTGGAGAGTTTATTCTTACTATAGAAGTAAGACACTCACGCCCCAGGAAGTATATTATGTGACAGTGCATGGTGTGTACAACCAGAATGCTCCTTAGAAGTACGGATGGCAAGACTACGTCCCACATAACTTGGACATGTTGTCAGGAGGGATCAGTCCCTGGAGAAGGACATCATGCTTGGTAAAGTATAGGGTCAGTGATAAAGAAGAAGACCCTCAACGAGATGGATTGACACAGTGGCTGCAACAATGGGCTCAAGCATAACGATTGTGAGGATGGCACAGGACCAGGCAGTGTTTCATTCTGTAGCACACAGGGTCGCTGTAAGTTGGAACCAACTCAATGGCACCTAACAACAACAACATGGTTGTGGCACAGAGCTACATCAGAGGTCTAGCTCTCTACTCCCTACACTTATCACCACCACCACCACACCACCATCTCCACCACCACAGCCTCCATTAACTACCACCACCTCCACCACTAACACCATCACCACCTCCATGACTAGAACCACCTCCATCACCACAACCACCACCATCACCACCTATCTCCACCACTCCCGCCACCTCCATTATCCACCACTACCACATCACCACCACCACTACCACCACCACCACCATCACCATTACCCACTAGCAGCAGCCCACCACTGCTGCCATTACTGTCATTTCCATTTTTACCACTACCATGATCACTGCCAACATCATCCCAAATTTAAAGTTATCAGACAATATGGACTTTTGAAATGGACGTTAACAGAATCAACAGCAAACGGAACAGATTAGCTAGAAAGCCTGATATTTGTACAGAGCTTCTCATTTTGCAAAGAATTTTCACAAATATATTATTGAAACCACGCAATAGCTTCAAGAGGTGGCACAAGTGCTATTATCATCCTTTTATTTCCTTTGCTTTTGAAACATTGTAGTAACACAAAAAAGTACAAAAGGTAATTTTTAACAAACACCCACATATCTGCCACTCAGAATTAACAAATGCTAATATTTTGTCATATATACTTGAGGTATGTTATTTAAAAAATAAAGGAATACTCCACAGATTCCCTGTGTATCCCTCCCCATTCCCATTTCCCATTCTCCATTCCCAGAGGTAACCTTTTTTTACAATTATGTGTGTACCCCATCTGTGTGCTTTTATATTATATATATATAATATATATAATTTTATATAATTATATATATATATATAATTATATATTTTATATATATATACATATATATAAACCTGTTGCCATCAAGTCAATTCCAACTCATGGAGACCCCATTTATGTCAGAGTAGAACTGTGCTCCATAGGCTTTTCAATGGCTATACACACACATATTTAAATGCATGTATACTTCCATAAGCTATACAGAATACTGTTTTCTATGTGCTTTTGGTGATATATAAGCAGTTCTGCATGAGAACATTTTACAACTAGCTTTCTTCTATCAACAGTATGTTGTCAGTACTATTTCATGTTGCTACATAGGGAATTCCATTCATTTCAACTGTTATAAAGTATTCCCACATATAAACATGCCGCACTTTGTTTATCCATTCCCCTGCTGATGGACATTTGGGTTATCTCCAATGTTTCATCACCATACACAATGCTGCAGTGAATATTATCACACATGTCCCTTAATACCATGTTTTACAAATGAGGAAACTGAGGCCCAGAAGGAGCAACCACATGATTTGCCCACCCTCACACAGCTACTAAGTAGCAAAGCTATTATTTGATTACTACTAAATTGCTCCAATCCCCAGGCATCTTCTGAGGCTAGGGCATGACCAATATCTCATAAAAAGAGGCTAAAAAGAAAACAGTACTTAATACAATTCAAGCTACAAATTTATCTTATCTTGAAAAAACGGTGGTTCTGGATAGAATCTAATTTAACAATAGCAAGCGGCATAGAACTGAAACAGTTGGAGGGTATTTATCCCATACCATCAAGAGAGAGCAACTAAAGCTGACAGATACACTGGATACCAAGATATAGTCTTGGTAGTGGCAAAGACCATCCTCATCTGTCAGTGTGTCATACTGTGGTGGCTTGTGTGTTGCTACGATTCTGGAAGCTATGCCACCAGTATTTCAAATACCAACAGGGTCACCTATTGTCTCAGGCTGGGTTCTCTAGAGAAGCAAAACCAGTGGAAAGTATAAATATATAGAGAGAGATTTAATTCAAAGAAATAGTTCACGCAGTTGTGGTGTTGGTGAAAAATACTGAATACTCTGTGGACTGCCAGAAGGAAGAAATTGGCATAGAAGAAGTAACAATCAGAACGCTCCTTAGAAGCAAGGATGGTGAGACTTGGGCTCACTTACTTTGGTCACATCATCAGCAAAGATCAATCGCTAGAAAAGGACATCATGTATGATAAACCCATTACCGCTGAGTCAATTCCGACTCATAGTGACCCTATAGGACAGAGAAGAACTGCCCCATAGGGTTTCCAAGGAGCATCTGGTGGATTTGAACTGCCGACCTTCTGGACAGCAGCCGAATACTGAACCACTGTGCCACCAGGGCTCCATTATGTATGGTAGAGGGTCAGATTAAACAAGAGAAACCCTCAGTGAGATGGACTGACACAATAGCCGCAACAATGGACTCAAACATACCAATGACTGAAGATGGCACAGGACCAGGCAACATTTTCTTCTGTTATACATAAGATCATCAGGAGTCAGAGCTGACTTGACAGCAACTAACAACAACATTATCTTTAAATTATTAGGATTTATAAAACTGACTCTACCTAGAGTTTCCATAGTCGTCTCGTCTCCATTGTGTACTTTAACGGATGAAATGCTCGCCATTTTATGATGGCTCCTCCATTCTTTTCCTGGCTCACTAGAGTTTGTCATCCAGTAGCTCACTCAGGAACAGTTCATGGATGCTCCATTCCATGAGTTCCTGTCTTTTTTAAAATGGCTGCCTGTTGTCTTTACACTCACATGACAAGTTAGCAGTGTTGAATTTTCTTTGTTCTGCACTTTCTTTCCCTGAGTTTCTCATAGATACTATTCCACTGTCTTTCTGCAGTTGGTATGGAAAAGTTTGAGATCCCATGATTTCTCTCCCTTTTAGATTACTTGCTTTGTTTTGTTTTTAATATAATCTGGATGTTGATAGTTTCTCACTTTTGCTTTGAAGCCCAGTAACTTCACCAGGATATGTCAATGTTGGTCCTTCTGCTTTCAGTTTTCCTGAAATACAAGGTACATTCTAAACTAAAGATTTAGGACTTCTTTTATTTTTATTAGAGCATGCTTTTTTTTTTTTTTAACATCTTTACATTTGTTCCTGTCATTCTAGTTTCTTCTCCAGGAACACCAATTATCTACATGACAGACATCCTTTGTTGTACAAATCTGTTTCTCTCTAATAACTTTCAGCTCTGTTCTTTTTCCATTTTATTTTGTTCACTTTTCTCAAGCCTTTCTTCCGTCTCCCCACCTGTGATCTCAGCAGTCTCTGTTCTCTTTTGGACATCTTCTGTAATGACTATCATTTTCCTCTTCCACGCATTTCCTGAGATTTGACAGCTCCTTTTCATTTCTTTTGTTGTCTTATTACCTCTTTGATTCTGTGTAAGTCTTATCTGAAGTCTTATGTGTTAAAGACTTATTATTATTTAGTTGTTCCTCAAATGCATGTTTCTCTTTTGCTTCTGTAGTTTCTCTAGGCTTGATCTGGAGGATGGTAGCCAGTATCCAAAAGGAGCCCTGGTGGTGCAGTGGTTAAGTACTCAGTTGCTAACCCTAAGGTTGGGGGTTCAAATCCACCTGGTGGCTCTGTAGGAGAAAGACTTGGCGATCTGCTCCCATCACGATTATAACCTAGGAAACCCTCTGGGGCAGTTCTATTCTGTTATATGGGGTCCCTATGAGTCAACATCAACTCAACGCCACCCAGCAACAGCCAGCATCCTTACAAGGTTACCACCTTCAAGATAACACAGGGGTTTTGTATATTTATGCTTCCTCCCCCCGTCCCTGACACACACACACACACACACACGCACACACACACACTCCTCCCACATACTCCACTGTTCTGCAGTATCTAGCTGCTAGATTTGCCTACCTATCCACAGGTGCAATACAAACTCAGCACATTCCTGAGTGTTTGCCGTGAGAATGGATAAATCAAAGGTCATTTTGTGGGTGTAGCCCACCCAGGATTCAGGCCTGCCTGAGGACCAACCCTGTGAAGATGGGTTGCCTTGCTTGGGGGTGGGGAAATGGATAAATTTTAGTTAATATTTTAACTGTCTGAAGCACGACTTTGTAAATTAAAATGAGAATGCAATTTGGTGTTTGGGTTTTGTCCCCCACCTCCACCCCCTCATGTTTGAGAATTGCCTTATTTTAAATCAGTTGAGTGATAAATTTCCAACTTCTCTTTCATGCAGGAAAATAAATACAATGAAAACTCCGCCTGCATACAAAGCCAAATGGTTTTCATAGTTTTGGCTGAGTCCCAAGTCTATGTCCACATGAAACCAAAATAATTGCTTGTCTTAAATTAATTCAATGAGTTTGTCAAGAATGCAGCTTGTTGTCTTGTTGTTTTGGAGAATATACAGAGCAGAACATACACCAATTCAATAATTTCTACATGTACAGTTCAGTGACATTGATTACATTCAAGTTGTGCAACCATTCTCACCCTCCTTTTCTGAATTGTTCCTCCCCCCACTAACATAAACTCACTACCCTCTAAGCTTCCTATCTAACCTTTTGAGTTGCAACAGAGGAAGAAGGAGGGTCAGGAATAGGAGGAGGAAATGGAATGTGTGGCTAATTGCCTCCATGAACAACTGCTTCCTTTGCCATGAGACCAGAAGAACTGGATGGTGCCCAGCTACCATTACTGAATGTTTTGATCAAAGATTCTATAGAAGAATCCTGATCAAAAGGGGGGGTGGTAGAAATGCAGAATAGAATTTCAAACTCTCATGGAATCCAGACTTTATCCATCCACTGAGGCTGGATGAACCCCTGAAACTACTGTCCTGAGATAATCTTTAAACCTTAAACCAAAAATATCCCCTGAAGCCTTCTTCAAACCAAATAACTGTTTAACTTAATTAGTAAAGAACGTCTGCCTTGAGTATTGTGCTCTTTTAAAGAATTATTTATATGGGATCAAACTGACAACAGCAACTCGAAAGAATGTATCTTTTAAATATGTTTACAATTAAAAATGAAATGAAAATAGATTCTCTTCTTGAAGGCAATTTCTATGAGAAGCCAGATTACAATCAGAAGGTAGCTTGGTGATCCCAGAGGCAAAGCCATGACTTTTTCTTCCTCCTATATTACACAAGCCACTTGGTCCACTTGTGCCACCTTCCTTTTGCAATGGACACTATTGCCAAGAAAAGTGACTTTTTAAAACTCATTCTGAATCACATTCTAAGAGAAAGTAACATACTATAATTGGTGTTCACTAGAGAGCTTGAGCAGTATCAGCTTCATTTTTCTAAGAACAACGGGATGGTCTCCAGCAGTTCATACACCACTGGGGAGTTTATAGCTGTGCTTTGATTTTCTTAGCTCTTAGAATTCTTACACAAGCTCCAAAATATACAGCAGCTTCTTAGAAAAAGATATGGCTCTTGGCTGCGTGCTGCTGCCCTAACTAATCCCAAGAAAACAACAATTTTCTATTTTAATTTGGAAGGCTTATTTGTGATAAGGGGAAATGGACCCATCCCACAGAACAGCCACAATACGTGAGCACTGAAACTCCAGGGAGAAGCAAATAAAAGCTCTTGAACTGTCAGTCACAACAAGGAATAGTATGAATGTCTGACTGTGTAAGCTCTCACCAATGCATTTAGACATTCAAACCCTCTTAAGTACCATTACTTCTGGTTTATTTATTAGTGTTTTATTTGGTGAGTGTGTGTGGAGAGCAGGAAATTAACATTTGTGCTAGGCACAGTCACATAAGCGATCAAACTATGGGGATGGAAGATATTTGAGTGCCTGGACACTCTGAGTCCCCACTTGTACGATCAGAAGGACGTCCAGAGTTTTCCAGACCTCCCTTCACTAGAGGTGGTTATATGTATTTGCAGCTTTGTTCTAATCATCCTCATTTCCTAGAATCTGAAATAACTTCCTTTATTCTTCCCTTCCTCCCTCCCTCTCTCTCCTTCCTTCTTCTAACTTGAGGAGAGTATAATGCAGGGACTATTTTACAAAGGTTGGGCAGGGTTAAGGAAAGCCACAAGGGACGGTGAAGCCCCAAGACTAGCAACAGCTGAAAGCTGTTCCCACCGCAGGTTTGAGGGGCCAGGGAGCTAGGAGGTAACCTGTTGTGGAACCACAGAGGATGGGACAGCTGGTCTTATTGTTATTTAAACTGGAAATCACTGCCACTACCCAGTTGGTACGACAAGTCAGCAGCCCCTTTTGAAGTTGTAAGAAAACAAAAGTGTTTTAATAGAAAACTGTGTACTGAGTCCCTGGGTAGTGCAAATGGTTAACTTGATTGCTAACTGAAAGGCTGGAGGTTTGAATCCATCCAGAGATGCTTCAGAAGAAAGGCCTGGCAATCTGTTTCCAAAAAAATCAGCCATGAAAACCCTACGGAGCGCAGTTCTCCTCTAACACACATGGGGTCGCCATGAGTCAGAGTCAACCAGAAGGCAAAGGCAACTCATTTTTTATGCATTGTCTAACGGACACTCCTCCACGCCACCTGATTCTAGCCTTTCATTGTCTTTGAGCTATTTTGCAACTATGAATCTTCTCCTTGCAGCACACTCTTCTAGGTTATCTGACTCTAGCCATGTTCATTGTCTTCGAGCTATTTTACAAGTCTATATATAATATAAGCCCTTTTTTTTTTTTAATTCTCTTTTAAACAGTTATAACATCTGCCTGGTTCCTTCATGGATTAATGAGTAAAATATTTAACATATGTTCATTTTCTCTTTGTATGAGAGCCATGATTTTAGTTTTTGGAAAATCATCTTTTTAACAAAGTAAAACCCCCCTTGTTGGGGTCAAAGTTGCTTGGGTCCCAAAGTATGAAAGCTCTTGCATACTCGACGTAGCTATTTTACTGCAACAAGAGCCAGATCACAATAAGCTCAGAGGCAGCTCTTTGCTGTGTCTGGAAATAGCATCAATTACCAGCCCTTGGTGTTTGAAGTCAAGCCTACCTTGCCTCTCCAAATTCATTATTACTTTATGGAGAATTTCCTCCTAGAAGTCCCACACTTTCTTAAAATCTGGCCTCAGTCTATCCCGACATACTCTATTAGACTTGTTGTTTTAATTAATTTATTTTAATAGCCCAAAACCTCAGTAGAAGTCAGACTTCCGATCTCCCTTTTCCCTGGGGATTCCCAACATTGTGTGCAAACTAGAAGATGTGCCTTCAAACTCTGTCAACATGCAGGCCTCAAATGCAAATGGATTTTACCAGAGACAACCAAAACCAAACCAAACCTGTTCCCATCGATTCCAACTCATAGCAACTCAGGGCGGGGCGCGGGCAGGGGCGGGGTGTGATCCTAATTCTGCTCACCAACAATACGTGAGCCCCAAGTCCCTGTCTAGGCAAAATACTGTACTCTCACACCCATTTGACAGATGAGGAAGCTAAGGTTCAGAGAAGTTCAGTACCTTCTCAAGATGAAACAACTACATGGCAGACCCAGTATTCAAATCCAGAAGGAACTGAGCCAATCCAGCACTCTTAATACTCAGGCACCAATGGTGAACCCCTTTTTCCACCAAGGTGTTCCCAGATATCAAAGGGAGTGTTATGGATTGAACTGTGTTCCCCAAAAATATGTGTTGTGAATCCTAACCTCTATACCTGTAGTTATAATCCCATTTGGGAATGGGTTGCCTTTGTTTTGTTATGTTAATGAGACAGGATTAGTGTAGGGTGTATTTTAAGTCAATCTCTTTTGAGATATAAAAGAAATTAAAAGCAAGTTAGCAAGCAGAGATGAGGGAAAAGAGAATGCCAAGCCACATGAAGATTGCTCAGGAACATATGCTCAGAAGAGACAAGGACCCTTCTCCAGAGCCAACAAAGAGAGAGCCTTCCCTTAAAACTGGCACTGAATTCAGACTTCCAGCCTCCTGAACTGAGAGAAAATAAATTTCTGTTTGTTAAAGCCACCCACGTGTGGTATTTCTGTTATAGCAGCACTAGATAACTAAGATAGAATTTGGTATAAGAAGTGGGGGTGCTGCTGTAACAAATACCCACAATGTGGAAGGTTCTGGAATTGGGTAATGGGCAGAGCCTGGAAGAGTTTTAAGGTGCCTAACAGTAAAAGCCTAGATTGCCTTGAAGAGACTATTGGTAGAATTGTGGACATCAAAGACAATTCTGGTGAGGGATCACAAGCAAGTGAGAAGAAAATCAACCAACTTGATCTCACAGACATATATATAATATTCCATCCAATAGCAGCAAAGTATACATTCTTTTCCAAAGCACATGGAACACTCTCCAGAATACACCACTTTTTAGGCCACAATGCAACCCTCAATAAAATCCAAAACTCTGAAATAATACAAAGCATTCTCTCTGATCACAATGCCATAAAAGTAGAAATCAATAACAGGAAGAGCAAGGGAAAAAATCAAATACATGGAAATTGAATAACACCTTGCTTAAAAACAACTGGGTTATAGAAGAAATCAAAGAAGGAATAAAAAAATTCCTAGAATAAAATGAGAATGAAAACACAGCATACCAAAACCTTTGGGACACAGCAACGGCAGTGCTCAGAGGTCATTTTATAGCAATAAATGTTCACATCAAAAAACAACGGGCCAAAATCAAAACGTCAGCCCTACAACTCCAACAAATAGAAAGAGAACAGCAAAAGAAGCCCACAGGCCGCAGAAGAATGGAAATAATAAAGATTAGAGCAGAAACAGAGACAAGAAAAACAATAGAATCAACAAGACCAAAAGTTGGTTCTTTGAAAAGATTAACAAAATTGACAAACCATTGGACAAACTGACGAGAAAAACAGAAGGGGAAGAAAATAACCCTAATATGAAATAAAATGGGGGACATTATAACAGACCCAACTAAAATTAAAAGGATCATAATAGAATACTATGAAAAACTACTCCAACAAATTTGAGAACCTAGAGAAAATGGACAAATTTCTAGAAACATACTACCTACCTAAACTAATACAAGCTGAGACAGAAAACCTGAACAGGCCCATAACAAGAGAAGAGATAGAAGAGACAATAAAAATACCTCCCAACAAAAAAAAGCCCTGACCCGGATAGCTTCACTGGAGAATTCTACTGAACATTCAGAGAAGAGCTCATGCCAGTACTACTCAAACTATTTCGGAGCATAGAAAAGAAAAGAATAGTCCTGAATTCATTCTATGAAGCCAGCATAACCCTGATACCAAAGCCAGGCAAAGACACCACAAAAAAAGAAAATTACAGACCAATATCTCTCATGAATATAGATGCAAAACTTATCAACAAAATTCTAGCCAATAGAATTCAACATTTATCAAAAAAATAATACACCACAACCAAGTGGGAATTCACACCAGGTATGCAAGGATAGTTCAACACTAGAAAATGAATCAACATAATCCACCACATAAATAAAAACAAACGAATCACATGACCATCTTAATCGACGTAGGAAAGGCATTTGATAAAGTCAAATACCCACTTCTGATACAAACTCAAAATAAAATAGGAATAGAAAGGAAATTCCTCAACATAATAAAGGGCATCTATACAAAACCAACAGTCCACATCATTCTCAACAGAGGGAGGCTGAAAGCATTCCCCCCTGAGAACAGGAACAAGACAACAATTGCCCTTTATCACTATTCCTATTTAACATTGTGCTACAAGTCCTAGCTAGAGTAATAAGGCAAGAAAAAGAAATAAAAGACATCCAAATTGGAAAGGTAGAAGTAAAACTATCCCTATTCACAAATGATATGATCCTATACATAGAGAACCCCAAAGATTCCGCAAGAAAACTACTAGAATAGAAAGATTCAGCAGAGTAGCAGGACACAAGATGAACATATAAAAATCAGTTGGATTCCTATACACCAACAAAGAGAACTTCAAAACGGAAATCTGGAAAGCAATACCATTTATAACAGCCCCTAAAAGAGAAAATATTTAGGAATAAATCTAACCAAGGATGTAAAAGACCTATACAAAGAAAATACAAAACATTACTGCCAGAAACCAAAACAGCTAATGTAGTTTATTCTACTGGGTTTTGGACTTGCTTGGTGCCTTTCCCTCCAATTTCTCCCATTTTTAATGGAAATGTTTACTCTGTGCCTGTTCCACCACTGTACTTTGGAAACAGATAACTTGTAGTCTAGATTTCACAGGATCACAGATGAAGAGGAATTTTGCCCCAGGATGGGGCAAGTCTCATCCATATTTGATTGAAATAATTCAGAAGATGAGATTTTGGACTTGGAGTTGATTTAAGACTTTTGGGATGATGTGATGGGGTGAATGTGTTTTGCATGTGGGAAGGACATGAATTTGGGGGAGCCAAAGGGTGGAATGTTACAGATTGAATTGTGTATCCCAAAAATATGTGTTGTAAATCCTAACCTCTATGCCTGTGGTTATAATCCCATTTGGAATGGGTTGTCTTTGTTGTTAATTAGACAGGATTATGAAGGTTGTATCTTGAGTCAATCTCTTTTGAGATATAAAAGAGATTAAAAGTAAGCTAGCAAGCAGAGATGGGGGAAGAGAAATGCCAAGCCACATGAAGACTGCCCAGGAGCAGAAGCTCAGAAAAGACAAGGACTTTCCTCCAGAGCTGACAGAGAGAAAGCCTTCCCCTAGAACCTGAAATCGGACTTCTAGCCTCCTAAACTATGAGAAAATAAATGTCTGTTTGTTAAAGCCATCCACTTGTGGTATTTCTGTTATGGCCGCACTGGATAACTAAGAGAGGGAGGGAGAGTCTCCCCAGGGAATCCAAGTGCAAAGCAAAGCGGCACCTTTGATTTCTTTCTCGAGTATCTTCTAATTTGAGAAATGAGATTCTCATATACTTATAAGCAGATCTCTAAAGTTTTTCATCATGAATTTAGCTACAAAGGAGGTAATTTCTGGCATATTTTAAACATTTTTTAAAATGTTACATCACTATTTTAAATATATCCAATGGATTCTAATTACCATGATTTGATACCATTATCATTCATAAATACATGAAATTTCTCATCTTTCCCTTCCTTCTTAAATTCATACTTCCATTTCACCTCTCCTACAGAACTGTATCCTTTTGTTTGAAATATTTATACTTAGCACCCTACCATACTTCTCTAAAAAGATTATAAACTGAATTTCTAAAAATTTGTTTCCTGTCTTGTCACCATAAAGTTCTAAGTGTTAAAAAACATTTCTTTTGGACTAGGTAATCATCACAATTATTATTAGTACATCACTGCTCAAAACATAAATGTTTGATCAATATTAAATATAAAAGGAAATTTTATTGCAACCGTTATCTTCTAACTCAATGAGTGGCGCCAAGTCCTCCTCCACTCCCCACCCCCTGCCCCATTACTCTACGTATTTATGGATGAATGATTACAGGATTTTTTTTTTTTTTTTTTTTTTTGGTTTTTAAGGTTGTAAGCGCTGAAGAACATTGTTCCCATAAAGAAGTGGAAGATGACAGAAGTTTTAGTATTCCTTCTCAGTGCTTGCTAAACACTAAATTCAGGTTGGTAGTTACCTCAGAAGGCAGAGGTGAGGGGATGGGGCTGGTGAAAGGCAGTCAGAGAGCTTCTAAAACGTGATAGCCATGTTCTAGTGCCTCATCTGGGCTGCGGGTACACAGCGGTTTGCTGCATTGTTTTTTACTATATCCTATACATAGTTTACAAGTAATATTTTATATTGACTCAGTACTTAATTTTAAAATAAAAGAGGAAAGAAATACCATTAAAAACATGAACAGGTGAACAGTATTTATCTTTAAATCAAGCTAAGTAAGGCTTATAGAGTTTCTTTTTAAAGGCGTTGTTTATTTTATTCCCTTGCCAACAGTGAATTATTAGTATCTGCTAGGGAGCCCAGGATTTCAGATTCCTTGGTAGGTTTCCTTTGGCAAATACATTGTATCTTCCTTCAAGACATACTACATAGACACTTGATCAATGTGTATTAATTTCCTACTAATAGCAAGGATATTTATTCAGTGACAAATATTCATTAAGCAGCAAGTACATACCAGGCACCGTTCTAGACATTCGGGATTTAGCAATAAACGAAGTCCTTGCCTTTGTGGAGTTTACGTCTTAGTGGGGGAAGAAAGATAATAAACAAGCAAGTAAGCATATTATGTCAATAGTGATAATGCAATGGACAGAAGAAAAGCAGAGAAAGAGGGTGAGAGGTACAGCGGGGGGAGGTAAGATGGTGCCATCTTGAATACAGTGGTGGGGGTGGCTCACCGATAACGTTACATTTGGTCAGAAGGAAAGGTAGGTCACAAATACACCAGGGGAAGGGCACTGTAACAGAGGAAACAGTAGTTGCAAAAGCCCTGGGCAGGAGCATAGTCAGAAACAAATGGGGTATAGGCAATGTGAACCAGGATAAGAGGGATAGATGATTCACACGGGCAAGAGGCTGGTGCACCCGATGACGCTGACTTCACAGTCCAGTGAGGACTTCACTTGAACTCTGATGGATACGTACAAGGAGCCACAGCAAAATTCTGACCAGGAATGATACGGTCCGACTGCTGTAGAAATGTAGCTTAGGACGGTCACTGATTACTGCTCGGTCTTTTTCTGTTTTTAGGCCCTCTACTTGTATTTAATAATGACCCAGTTATTGACAGTGATCTCTGGAGTTTAAGACCACAAAACAACCCTATTTCACTGTGTTCATTCAACTGGGAGGAAACTCTTTTACTCCCTGCTTTACAAATTCCAAGAAGCCCTGGTGGCACACTGGTTGAGTGCTTGGCTGCTAACTGAAAGGTCAACAGTTTCAACCCACCACCGTTCTGTGGGAGAAAGATGTGGCAGTCTGCTTCCGTAAAGATTACAGCCTTGGAAACCCTATGGAGCAGTTCTACTCTGTCCTATAGGGTCGCTATGAGTCGGAATCAACTTGATGGCAGTGGGTTGATTTTTTTGGTTCTACACATTCCAGCACCCATACCTGTCTAAAGCACCTATTATACTCTAATTATTTATACAAACATCTATACTCCCCATTAAGTTGTAAACTTCTTTAGGCAAAGAAATAAAGGCACAAGTCTTCAAGGCATCCACACTTAGTTTTTATTAACCAGAGGCCCACCTCCTAGGAGACAAAGCTAACCGAGGGTACCCAGTCACCCATGTTTACCCTGCTTGCACGGCTGACATCATTGCTCACCTGGGTTGGGAGGATCTGCAAAGCCGCTTCGGGACTTGATTTTTTCAGGAACAGAGAGCTCCGTGGGAGGAAAGGCCAGCACTCAGGGTCCCCTTCCTCTTCACACAGGGTGGGACACACAAGCCAGCCCATTGCATCATGGAGTAGAGCAGAGCCCTCAGCTGACCCGGAGGCCTGGGCACACTGGGGCTCCTCCTATCAGCCAGGCCACTGGATCACTCTCTGCCTGCCCTCCTACAGTGGCCAATCCCTAGCTTAAATGTAAACTTTTCCTCAGTCAGCATTACACAACACAATGCAATCTGATGCCTTCCGATTAAGGTGCTCTACGAGCTTCAGCTGCTGGGGCGTAAGGAGTAAGCATCTGAGTGGAAGCCGAGGTGCCCACCACACAGCACATCCTCCTGTGCTCCCCCTTCCACCCTCAATCAGACGCACTGACCCAGCAGGCACATGTGACCAAGGAGAGCTGCTCCACCTTGGGGTGCGAGGGGCCCTCAAGCAGGATGTCTGGACTAGGAGTGGACCCCCCTACTCATGGGTCGTTTTTCTGTGAAGAAGCTTTTCAGCAGCAGCAGCTGGCCAAAACTGACCACGAACAGGGCAATCGTCTCGCTGACGGACCAGTAGGAGACTTGGCTATTCAGGTCTTCGGCCCGAGCCCGGTCCTGGGCCTCCCGGAGCCGATAATGCGTCTGGGAATCAATCACGGTCTTCAGAGCCTCATGGATGGTCACACAGGCGGATTCCATCTGGGTAGGCAGAGAAAAGCAGTCACATTTCTAACCCTGTACAATGAAAAGCGGAACCACGCATATGGCAAATGTCATCATCATTGTAGGTAGCACTTCCTGAATGCTGACTACAGGCCTGTGCTAAGGGTTTTATGTGGTTTTATTTAATCCTCATATTATAAGCCTACTGTTGCCGTCAAGTTGATTTCAACTCACAGTGACCCTATAGGATAGAGTAGAACTGCCCCTCAGGGTTTCCAAGGCTGTATCTTTATGGAAGCAAACTGCCACATCTTTCTCCCGTGGAGCAGCTGGTGGGTTTGAACCACCGACCTTTCAGTTAGCAGCTGAGCACTTAACCACTGCGCCACCAGGGCTCCTATTATAAGCCTAGTAAAATTATTATCCCCTTTTAACAGATGAAGAAACTGAGGCTCAGAGAGGCTAAATAACTTGCCCAAAGTCATACAGTTAGCAGGTGGCAGAGTCAGGATTTGAACTCAACTTGTCTGAGTGCTGAGTCTATGCTTTCAAGCACTGCCCTAGGTTCTCATATTGAATCCTTGTAATACCCCTGATAGGCAGAGATCATTAGCCCCATTGGTAAGGGGGGCTGACTGATTGCTTACCTCATATATTGGTGAGGAAATTGGGGTTCAAAGAGGCTAAGTGACTTACCCAAGGTCACACAGCTAATAAATAGCAGTGTGTGAACTAGATCACAACTGTGCTGGGGTCTCAATCTACTCTCACTCTATTATATAACTGCTACATGTATATGTATTCATAAAAACACACAGATAAACATGTCTCATGTACATAAATGTACGCACATATGCAAATACATGCAAAAACAGACATGTTGTTGTTAGGTGCCACTGAGTCAATTCCGACTCCTGGCAACCCAATGTGATGGAGTAGAACTGCCCCATAGAGTTTCCTAGGTTGTAATTTTTACAGGGAGCAGATCACCAGGTCTTTCTCCCGCGGAGCTGCTGGTGGGTTTGAACTGCCAACCTTTCCCTTAGCAGCTGAGCACTTAACCACCATGCCACCAGGGCATACATATATGTATATATAAACTTGCACACATATACACAGAATGCTCATATGCAACACACACTACTTCACAACTTCCTTTATCTGCTAAAATATAATATGTGGTAGGCAGAAGTCTAAAAATGGCCCCCAAGACTTCATGCCCTAATCCCTGGAATGAGTGAATATGGTATCACTCCCATGATTATGTTGTGTTATATACTACAGTTGGCCTTAAGACAGGGAGATTCTGCAGGTGATCCAATCATAGAAGCCCTTAAAAGTGGAGAGCTTTCTTTGCCTGGTGGCAGGAGAAGCCAGAGAGCTTCAAAGCATGAGAAGAATCCAAAGCGACACGGCTGGCTTTGCAGACAGAGGGGCCAAGTGCAAAGACACACGAAAGGTCTCTAGGAGCTGAGAGCAATCCCCAATGGGCAGCCAGTGAGAAACCCAGGACCTCAGTCCTACAACTGCAAGAAACTGAATTCTGCCAACAATCTGAACGGGCATAAGAGCACATTCTTCCCCAGAGCCTCCAGAAAAGAGCCCAGTGCAGCCAACATCTTGATTTCAGCCTTGGGATACCTTGAGCACAGAACCCAGCAGAGCCTGCCCAGGCTTCTACCTACAGAACTGTGAGATAACAAACGGGTGTTGTTTTAAGCGCTAAATCATGGTAATCTGTTACTCAGCAATTGAAATCTAATCCATTTTGCCTGTGGAAGAACACAAGTTCTTACTCATGGGCCACCTCTAAAACACCAGTTTATCCAAAACTGACATATTCTACCCCAACAGTGATTCTGAAGCTAGAGAAGTTCATAAAGTACTGTCAGACACTTGCTCCAAAGGAGCCCTGGTAGCACAATGGTTAAGAGCTCAGCTGCTAACCAAAAGGTTGGCAGTTCAAATGCACCCACTGGCTCCATGGAAGAAAGACATGGTGATCTGCTTCTGTAAAGATTACAACCAAGAAAACCCAAGGAGACAGTTGTACTCTGTCATACAGGGTCGCTATGAGTCAGAATCGACTCGAAGGCAACTAACAACGGACATTTGCTTCAGTTCCCAAACTCCAAAACCGAACTACTTACAAAGTATAGCTGAAGAAACTTAGAGCAGACTGAACCACCATGGGACCTCTCTGATCCCCCAAAACCCTTGTTTCTCTAACAAAACGAAGTTTCCAGAAGGCAGAGGGGAGACTGTGGCCAAAAAACTGGTGTTGTCCTTACTTGCCACACTGGGTACATTCTTTATTCTGGGCCACTCTAGGAGTTAAACTATGCAGGACAAAAGTTTCCCTTTAGCCTCCAAATTAGCCAGGCAGTCTCTTCTGTCAGTCTGGCAGCTAGTCTACCTCCCAGGTCTACGGGTTTGGTTTCATCTGCACATGTTGGCTGACCCTCTCATTCTGGTCCACGGGTAAGAAGCGGTGAAATGTCACATGAAATATGTATGTGGGTGTGTACATGCATATATATATATATATACATATATATATATATATGTATATATATACATATATATATAAAACCAAACCCACTGCCGTTGAGTCAATTCTGACTCGTGGCAACCC
>NW_004444122.1:1415993-1622324 GCF_000243295.1 Trichechus manatus latirostris | reverse complement strand
ATATATATATATATGTATATATATACATATATATATAAAACCAAACCCACTGCCGTTGAGTCAATTCTGACTCGTGGCAACCCGTAAACACAGCAGAATTGCTCCATAAGGTTTTCTTGGCTCTAATCTTTATGGAAGCAGATTGCCAGGTCTTTCTTCCACAGTGCCACTGGGTGAGTTCGAACTGCCAACCTTTACGTTAGTAGTCAAGTATAATCTGTTTGCCCCACCCAGGGACTATATATCTATATATCTATATATATCTATATATATCTATATGTATATATATATATACACATACACACACACATACATATACACACACACACAAACATACACACTTATATTTTCTATGTATAAATACACAGAAACTTCTTCTTAAATGCTAGGACAGGATGCAATTCTATTCTTGAGGTTTACTTCTGTCATGAGCTCATTCAGAAACTCAAAGTGTATACAGGACTCACTTGAATGGGGAGCTCCTTGGGCCCTGGGCCCTGGCCTGGGGACTCAGCAGCAAGTACAGGTCGGCATCTCTAGCCTTCTCCCAGGATCCAGAACCACTGGAGAGAGGGGAGGCAGGGAGGAGGAGAAACGAAGGGAGGACACAGAAGTCACAGATGCAGAAAACCCCAGGCAGAAGGTACGTCGATGAGGCCAAGTGAGGCACTAACTCTAAAGACCTGCGCTGGCTAACACAGGCCGGAGCCCGGCACTAGGACTCCATGAAGAGGACCTCAGTGCCTTTAAAGGCGCAGTATTATTTAAGTGATAGGAAAGGAGGCCAGTTCCCAGAGAGTGACAGGGGAATAGGTGGTGGCCTACAGCTTTCTTGCGGTCTAAACCCAGCAGATACCTTAGGACCTGCCTAGACCCTACAAGAGACCCCAGAGCAACACATCACTAAGAATCACAGATACCCGAAAGCATCCTCTTATCATAAAAAACATGCTACTTCCCAACCACTGGGATCTTCCCTTAGTGCTATTCTAAAAGAAACCTCCTCAGCCTGTGGCCACAAACTTTCACTTAGGTAACCCTTCAGCCTGCTTCCTGCCCAGCAGGAAACCAACAGAATCCCTTCCGTGTCAGAGTCCTGCTTCCCCAGGGCATGGGTCCCCAGCTCTCCTGGTCTGTGACCTTCCGCCCTGCCAGACCACCAGTCCTGGATGGTTTCCAGCATCTCGGAGCCTCACAGAATTCTGGGCCATCATGAGAGTCTCTGGAGATGAACTGACCTGTCCCCCTCCCAGGACTATCCCTGTCCTCCATTCTCACCCCGACATCCCATCCTGTCTACCACCTGCTGAAGCCTTCAGTCTGTAAACCAGTTGTCACTGAGTCGATTCTGACTCATGGTGACCCTATGTGTGCCAGAGGAGAACTATGCTCCATAGGGTTTTCAATGGCTGATTTTTTGGAAGGAGGTCACCAGGCCTTTCTTCCGAGGCACCACCGGGTAGACTCAAACCTCCAACCTTTCGGTTGGCAGCCGAGCGTGATAATCGTTTGCACCACCCAGAGATTCCTTCAGTCTGTAACCACTAATAAGTTCCTTTAACCCTCACCGCACTAGGGACTCCACTGATACAAGCATTTAGTTCTTTCAACTCTTTGAGAACTCAAAGGCAGGGAAGCATGAGGTGCTCTTAGAGCAGAGTGAGGAAAATCTCTGGTCTTCCCTAGATCACCTCTGAGGCAACTCTTGGCCTCTGACCTCTGTCAGGAACCTTCAGTCTTCGCTAGATCTGCCTGGATCCTCAGGAAGCAAAGGTCACCTCAAGCTTGGCTTCCCTGAAGTAACATTATCCTTGACCATGACCTCTCTGAGGAGACTTGTCATCCTGGAACTCAGGCCCAAGACAAGTCCCTCTGGCCTGAATCCCTGGCCTGATCCTTGGTCACTCTGGGTCCTGTTCTTTCACCCCAGTGTTTATTTTGGTGCCAGAAAACGTGCTATGAGAAGTCTGAGGGCAAATGAGAAAACAGCTGCTGACTAAGAGGGGGCTCTATGCCAAGCAAAATCAAGTGAGGGCTGGTGAGGAGAGTAAAAGCTACACTGCACCTGCCGTTCTCTCCACCTCGAAGGCCCTTCCTCCTCCCGTGCCAAACAAACTCCTAAGCAACTGTTATAATTGAATTGTGTTCCCCAGAAAGATGTGTTGAAGTCCTAATCTTCGGACCTGCAAATGTGACCTTGTCTGGAAACAGTCTCTGAAGATATTATCAGTTAACATGAGGTCATACTGGGATAGGGTGGGTCCTAATCCTGTATGAGTGGTGTCCTTATAACAGAGAAGCGACACAGAGGGAAGACACCATGCGAACAGGGAGGCAGAGAATGTAGGAGACAGAGCTGTAAGCCAAGGAACGTCACGGACTGCCAGGACCCAGCAGAAGCTGCGAGAGAAGGACGGAACTAATTCTCCCTCGGAGCCCTCAGAAGGAATCGATAGGGCCAAGACCTGACTCCAGACTTCTAGCCTCTAGGACTGTGAGACAATACATTTCTCTTCTTTCTTTCGGCAGCCCTAGGAAACTGATACAGCATCCTTTCACATTTTCACTTTGAAGCTAAAACTTCGCCTGTGAAGCCTTCCCTGACCCTCCTGGAAGAATTCTGAGAACCTGAACTTGAGTTATAGCACTGATCACAGTATCGTGTGGGGAGCTGGTTTAATGAGTTGTAGTCCCTGCCACACTGTGAGCGCCCGATGCCAGGGGCTGACCGTGCATCCTTACACTCCCACCACCCGGCAGAGTGTGTAGGTTGGTGACTGCTCACATAGGCAGAGGGAGCTCTCAGAGTCAGACACAGACTGATCCTGGTTTAAGGTAAAGGGGTCAGAGATACTGCAGTGGAAGGAAACACTTCTTTTCAGGCTAGACATAGGAAGGAAAGAAGAGGTTCAGAGATGCAGGAGAGGAGTGGTATAAGTCACTGTTTCTTGCAACAAAGCCGAACTCTAATGCTAAGGTCCCAGGAAGAATTTTTCTATTGCACTAATTCATTAAGTCTTTACCAGTTTGTTTTCCACTGGTTAGAGAAGGAAGTCCTTCAGGTCAGCTCTCGGAGACTTAGGAAATCTTCAAAGTGGAAGCTGTTTCATCAGTGGCCGACAGAACTCTCAAGATTATTGGCCATGAAAGATCTAACACAATACACACCCTGGGCCAGATCTTCTAACGGCAATCACGTTGCAAAGTTCAAACCCAGTATTGCCCAATGGAACCTTGTAGGATAATGCAAATGTCCTATGTCTGCATGGGCACTAGCCACCTGTGGCTACTGACCACTTAAAATGTCACTAGTGCAAACGATGAAGTACAATTTTTATTTAATTTTAATTAATTTAAACAGCCATATGTTGAGAATAAGGAGTCTGGGTGATGCAAGTGGTCTGCAATCGGTCGCTAACCTAAAAGTTGGCATTTCAAAGCTACCCAGTGGCTCTGCAGAAGAAAGGCCTGGTGAACCGCTTCCGTAAAGATTGCTGCTATTAGGTGCCACTGAATTGATTTCGATTCACAGCGAACATATAGGACAGAGTACAACTGTCACAAAGGGTTTCCTAGCCTATAATCTTTATGGGAGCAGATCACCAGGTGTTCCTCCCATGGAGCCGCTCGGTGGGCTCAAACAACCAACCTTTCAGAAAGCAGCCACATGCTTAACCACTGTACCACCAGTACTCATTCCATAAAGATCACAGCCAAGAAAACCCTATGGAGCCCAGTTCTACTCTGTAACATGAGGTCACCATTAGTCAGGGGCCAACTCAAAGGCAGCTAACAACAATGACAACAACATATAAAGATTGGCCAGCATACTGATCGATACAGCTCTCATCTCCAACTGCTTCACACAGTGATACTCAGGGACACAAGAAGACTAGAGAAATGAATTCACAGGGCTTCATGAATGTGCTCAAAGCCACAGAGGAAAGGAAGCAGGTAGCCACTGTAGAGGGCACCCCAGAAGGTAATGTGGCCTCACTGGAGGCTGAGACACTCTGGCTTTGGTTCTGGAACAAGTGAGCAGCCCTGGCTGGTCATTCCTGTCCTGCAGGTTCCCCTGGCACTCAGTCATTTTACAAATATCTGGTGAGCTCCTACTCCGTGCCACGCCTTCTGCACTGGGGCACTGGGGACACAAAGGTAAATAATACAGAGTCCTAGCACTCACCACCACCTGTCCATCATTTTGTGATACTGTGATGGCCTGCATGTTGCTGTGATGCTGGAAGCCATGCCACCGGTATTTCAAACACCAGCAGGGTCACCCATGATGGACAGGTTTCAGCGGAGCTTCCAGACTACGACAGACTAGGAAGAAGGACTTGGCGATCTACTTCTAAAAAAACTGGCCAGTGAAAATCTTACGAATAGCAGCTGAGCATTGGTTGAAATAGTGCCGGAAGATGAGCCCCTCAAGTTGGAAGGCACTCAAAATACAACCAGGGAAGAGCCGCCTCCTCAAAGTAGAGTCGACCTTAATGATGTGGATGGAGTCAAGCTATCGGGACCTTCATTTGCTGATGTGGCACGACTCAAAATGAGAAGAAACAGCTGCAAACATCCATTAATAATCAGAACATGAAATGTACGAAGTATGAATGTAGGAAAATTGGAAGTCATCAAAAAATGAAATGGAACATATAAAGATCGATATCCTAGGCATTAGTGAGCTGAGATGGACTGGTATTGATGATTTTGAATTGGACAATCATATAGTATACGCCAGGAATGACAAATTGAAGAGGAATGGGGTCGCATTCATCATCAAAAAGAACATTTCAAGATCTATCCTGAAGTACAACGCTGTCAGTGATAGGATAATATTCATATGTCTATAAGGAAGACCAGTTAATATGACTATTATTCAAATTTATGCACTAACCACTAATGCCAAAGATGAAGAAATGGAAGATTTTTACCAATTTCTGCAGTCTGAAATTGATCAAACATGCAATCAAGATACATTGATAATTACTGGTGATTGGAATGTAAAAGTTGGAAACAAGGAAGAAGGATCAGTAGTTGAAAAATATGGCCTTGGTGACAGAACTGACACCAGAGATTACACGAGAGAATTCTGCAAGACCGATGACTTATTCATTGCAAATACCTTTTTTCACCTTTTTTGGAGAAGCTCAATATCATCAGACAGAATAAGGCCAGGGGCCAATTATGGAACAGACCATCAACTATTGCAAGTTTAAGTTGAAGCTGAAGAAAATTAAAACAAGTCCAACCAAAGTACGACCTTGAGTATATCCCACCTGAATTTAGAGACTATCTCAAGAATAGATTTGATGCATTGAACACGAATGACCAAAGACCAGACGAGTTGTGGAATGACATCAAGGACATCATACATGAAGAAAGTAAAACGTCATTAAAAAGATAGGAAAAAAAGACCAAAATGGATGTCAGAAGAGACTCTGAAACTTGCTCTTGAACGTAGAGTAGCTAAAGCAAATGGAAGAAATGATGAAGTAAAAGAGCTGCACAGAAGATTTCAAAGGGTGCCTCAAGAAGAAAAGTAAAGTATTACAGTGAAATGTGCAAAACCTGGAGTTAGAAAACCAAAAAGGAAGAACATGTTCGGCATTTCTCAAGCTGTTCTACATGCTACTCTGGTGAGCAGCGTCTGGGGTCTTAAAAGCTTGTGAGCAGCCATCTAAGACACTCCACTGGTCCCACCCTGTCTGGAGAAAGGGAGAATGAAAAAAACAAAGACACAAGGGAAAGATTAGTTCAAACGACTAATGTACCACAACTACCACAGCCTCCACCAGACTGAGTCCAGCTAGATGGCACCTGGCTACCACCACTGACTGCTCTGACAAATATCACAATAGGGGGTGCTGGACAGAGCTGGAGGAAAATGCAGAACTTCAAACTTATAAAAAAAGGACCAGACTTACTGGTCTGACAGACTGGAGAAACACCAATAGTATGGCTCCCGGACACCCTTTTAACTCGGTACTGAAGTCACTCCTGAGGTTCACCCTTCAGCCAGAGATTAGACAGGCCCATAAAACAAACAATAATACACGTAGGTCAGTCATGTATACAAGACTAAATGGGCACACTAGCCCAGGTGCAAGGACACAAAGGCAGGAGGGCACAGGAAAGCTGGAAGAATGGAAATGGGGAACCCAAGGCCGAGAAGGGAAGAGTGTTGACACGTCGCAGGTTGGCAACCAATGTCACAAAACAGTATGTGTATCGATCGTTTAATGACAAAATAATTTGCTCTGTAAACCTTAATCTAAACCACAATTTAAAAAAAAAGGTTGTAGCAGTACATCGACAGGGAACTGCCAGACATTCACCAGGATTCAGAAGAGGACATGTAACACAAGATATCATCGCTGATGTCAGATGGATCTCGGCTGAAAGCAGAGAATACCAGAAAGATGTTTACCTGTGTTTTATCAACTATGCAAAGGCATTCAACTATGTGGATCATAACAAATTATGGATGACATTGGAAAAACTGGGAATTCTAGAACACTTAATTGTGCTCCTGAGGAACCTGTACATGGACCAAGAGCAGTCGTTTGAACAGAACAAGGGGATACTGCATTGTTTAAAATCAGGAAAGGTGTGCATCAGGATTGTATTCTTTCACCATACTTATTCAATCTGTATGCTGAGCAAATAATCGAGAAGCTGAGCTTTGTGAAAAAGAATGTGGCATCAGGATTGGAGGAAGACTCATTAACAACCTGTGATACGCAGGTGACACAACCTTGCCTGCTGAAAGTGAAGAGGACTTGAAGTACTTACTGATGAAGATCAAAGACTACAGCCTTCAGTATGGATTACACCTCAGCAAAAGGAAAACAAAAATCCTCACAACTGGACCAATAAGCAACATCACAATAAATGGAGAAAAGACTGAAGTTGTCAAGGATTTCATTCTACAATCAACGTCAAGAAATCAAACAGCATATTGCACTGGGCAAATCTGCTGCAAAAGATCTCTTTAAAGTGTTAAAAAGCAAAGAAGTCACTTTGAGAACTAAGGTGCACCTGACCCAACCCGTGTCATTTTCAATTGCCTCATATGCACATGAAAGCTGGACAATGAGTAAGGAAGACCAAAGAAGAACTGATGCCTTTGAATTATGGTGTTGGTGAAGAATACTGAATATACCATGGACTGCCAGAAGAAGGAACAAATCTGTCTTGGAAGAAGTATAGCCAGAAAAGACGACAAGCCTTCGTCTCATGTACTTTGGACATGTTATCAGGAGGGACCAGTCCCTGGAGAAGGACACCATGATTGGTAAAGTAGAGAGTCAGCAAAAAAGAGGAAGACTCTCAATGAGATGAACTGACACGGTGACTGCAACAATGGGCTCAAGCATAGCAAGGATTGTGAGTATGGCTCAGGACAGGGCAGCATTTCATTCTGTTGTACATGGGATCGCCATTAGTCAGAACCAACTCAGAGATACCTAACAACACCTACCCCTCAGGAAAGGAGCCCTGGTCGGGCAGTGGTTAAAATGCTAGGCTGCTAACCAGAAGGTCAGTAGTTTGAAGCCACCAACCCCTCCAGGTGAGAAAGATGTGGCAGTCTGCTTCTGTGAAGATTACAGCCTTGGAAACCCTATGGGGCAGTTCTACTCTGTCTTACAGTGTTGCTATGAGTCGGAATCGACACAACAGCAACGAGTTAACCCTCAGGAAGCTCATAGCCTGAACAGGCAAGGGAGGGATGAGCTTAAATACCAGGAGGGAAGGATGATGGAAGAGGCTGGCATCAGATTATAATTAACCTTGAGGGCCATATGTGGCAGACATCTGTCCTCCCAAGTATCTCATGTTTTCTCTCCTATAATGTGGAGTTGGAGCTAGATGACTGCCCAACCAGGACTGTATTTCCCACCCTCCTTTCATCTAAATTGGCCACATGACCAGTTCTCAACAATAAGATATGAGTAGATGTGAGGTGTACAGTTCTGGGCCAAGGCTGTAAAGAAGCAGGTGGGCCCTTCCAATTGCATGCTTCGTTTTGTGGCTAGAGGCCAGTACTTTGAACCAGTTCTGCCCAGTTCAGTAATGGCCCACAAAACAAAATCAGAACAGACTGTATTTTTAAAACTTGGGTGAAGCAGAACGATAAGCTGAACGGGAAAAATTACGGGTTGAAGCGCTGGAATGGGAGACTTGGAAGAGGCGTAGTGTGCCCTGATGTGGAAGACTGGATTACTGGTAGGATTATGGAGAGCGATACACATTCAAAGGGGTAGTGGAGTGGGACACCGCTGTTTCTGACTCTGATGGTGAAGTGATTTGTTTACTATGCAATGTGCATGCTGCCCTTGTTTTCTAAGGAGATTAAGTTTCTAGTAGGGCTTCAACCTGTAATTTTTCCTGTTCCACTGATTGTTCCACTTCACCCACAATTTTAAAAATTCAGGTCAATTCAGGTTTGGCTTCATCAGCCATGACTTACCATGCAGAACTGGTTAGAAACCCTGGTAGAGGCAGAGGACTCTGAAGCCCTAAGATGGCAGAGCCACAAGGGCAAGCCAGGGTTCCTGAACCATGCCATCGCGGAAAGCTACCTGCTAATCTTCTCTAGACTATTATTTGAGCGAGAAAAAACTTCTATTGTGTCAAGCCATTGGTATTTGGGATTTATTTGTTACCACACCAGCTTGTGTTATTGTAACTAATACATCAAAGTCATACAAAGTCAGACTTTGCTCTTTGTGACAGAAATATATTGTATAAGCATAGAGATACATGATCTAGGTACTCAGAAAGTGGTACTGTGTGAAAGGCTAAATGCAAGCAAAGGAGTAGAGGCAGGAATACCAGAGGAAAGCATGGCAGCCATCCAGTTAAAGAATGAGGAGAGAAGACCAGAAGGAGAGTAGTGTCTTCTAGGACTGGATGTGAAGAGACACAAAGCCAACACTGAGACCTCTAGGCTGCCACCAGGGTGGATGATAAATCTGCTCATTACTAAGACAGGGACAGAAGAGGAGGAACAGGCTAGGAATCAGAGGCTCAGCCAGGCCTGCAGAGAGCTTTCACTGTTCATGTCTACTCACCTGGGTGAGAGCTGTGACCCTGTTCCCCATGTCTGGGAGAATGGGGGGCTCATCGCCTACTTGGAAATCAAAATAGACGGTCTTGTGAGAGAAGGTAGAGAACTCATTGCTGAAGCAGAACTGATACACGCCCTTGACCTCTGCCCGGTGAGTGAAGCTGTCATACTGCTTCTTGGTTTCCCTGTAGATGGTGTTCCCCAAGGGGTCTTCCACATGGCAGTCAACATCATAGTGGCCTCCGGTGATGACCTGACAACCACAAAAAACACCCAGTGTGCTGTTATCAGACGGGCGGCCACCACTTACTAAATGATGACCTTTTTAAAAATTTGTCATGTACTCTTCACAACCTTCTAGGGCAGAAGCTATTACACAGGCGGAAACTGAAGCTGGAAGAGGTTAAGTAAATTGGCCTCTAGATGCCTTTGCTTCTTTACCTCCGTATAATACCCAACACAAGACATGGAGAGAGTCACTTCTTTAGGGCACTGCCATTCATCAGCTCTCCGACCCTGGACAAGCTCCTTTACTCCACGAAAATATGTGTCTTCATCTATAAAATGGTGATAATAATAGTACTTCCCTCATAGTGTTGTGGTAAGGATTAAACACCATATTTTAGTGTTTAGTGCAGTGCCTGACATATAGCAAATGCCAGACAAATGCCAGCCAATTACTGGACAGCCCTCAGACTGCAGACTGGACCCTGAGGGTGATGGTGAGGGGTGGGATCTGGTTTGGGTCATCCTGGAGCAAGTGGGCACTGCACCTTCTGCTGCTTCCTCCCAATAAGGGGCAGGAGCTGGGTATGATGCCCACTCAGTCCCCAACCCTAGGTCTGTGGGCTAAGCCTCAGGGGCAGATCCCTCACCCAAGACATATTTTCTACAACTGTGAGCCATGAGATATCTCAAAGAGACCAGAGTGCAAAGAGAAGCTGAGCTCTTCTCTGAGCCATATGGCAACAGCCAGGTCTTGCAGTCACACGACCACTCCCGGCAAACACTGCCAGGGATCAGAGGAGGTGTCGAAACTTCCCCAAACGCCCATTATCACCACTGCTGCGCTCACTCGGCTCCTAAATGTTCGAGAGGAGGAAAGAAAAATCAAACTATGAACCCATTTCCTCTTGCTGCCATTTTTCAGTCCCCATGGACAAGATGGGCCACGAGACTTGGGTCACACTGCGAGTCTAAGTCCAGCTAGCTGATCAGAATAAGCGTTTTTAGAGTGGAAGGGGCCTGAAAGGAGGTCATTCTGGTCCACTCCCCGGGATGCGGGACTCGCCCCGGGGCATGCTCGTCCCGGGCATGCACCTTTCGCGCTTAACCACCACTCCTGTCGGCCCGGCCTAACCCGTCTCGGATGGGCTCCAACTGATCAAAAGGTTCTTCCTCACGCGGAAGCCAGCTGGTCTCCAGTGATCCCCACCCCTTCAACCAGCTTGACTAATTCCAGCCACTTTAATTAAGCACGGGAGCGCCGGGGCCCGGGTGATACTCGGAAGGGGGATGGAGGAGGGGCGCTTCCGGGCGCCCGGCCTCACCTGGTAGTCCAGGGAGAACTTCACGCCCTGATCCACCTCCTCGTGGAAGCACTGCTTGGCGTTGTCCGGCAGCTCGAAGGTGAGCTCGGCTCCCCGCGGCCGCTCGGCCCAGAGCAGCAGCAGGAGCAGCAGGAGCACCGGCGGGGCGGAGCTCGGGGCTCCGCGACCCATGATGCGCCCCGTCCTGTCTCGTGCGCCCCGGCTCTGTCAATGAGCCACTAACCAGCGGGAGCAGCGGAGCAGGGATGTGCTGGGATTGACGTGGCGCGAACCCGACGCTGCGCTTCCGGGAGAACTGGAGGGCCGGCGGTTCAGTGCGCAGCCGCGTGCTCTGGAGGGGGCCTGGGATAGAGGCGGAGAGCGCGCTGCGCCCCCGCCCCCTCGCCTTCCGCCCGCTGCGCATGCGCGGGGACTGAGCTGGCTAAGGGGACATGGCCCCGCCCCGCCCTAGTGTGTAAGGAGAGCTGGACTGACCCGAGGAAAAGGAGCCTCAGTGCGCCGCGTCCAAGGAGGGTGCGCCATCACCCCAGCCCCTACCAGACTTTTTCCTACAGTCTCTGAGACTCGCAGGATTGAGCATCCTCCCGGTGTCCGCCCAGGTCCACTCAGCCCAACCCGCTCTGGCTACAACAGCACGAACCACTGGGTTTTAACCACATACAGACCTGGTTCTACTTTTGACTAGCTCTAATCTACCATACACAATACTTAGGAGGCTAGATGAAGGCGAATATGACAACCCTGGGAACACAACTCCTTTATTCCCATCTCCTCAGCAAGGTGAAAAAGTTTTCTTGGGGTGGGCTGGGGGAGTGGTGAGAGCAAGATGGTGGTGGTGGTAGTGTGTGCTGTCTGATCGATTTTTGACCCATAGCACCCCATATGACAGAGTGGAACTGCCCTACAGGGTGGCAAGGAGCCCTGGTGGCTTAGTGGTTAAGTGTTGGGCTGCTAACTGAAAGGTCGGGGGTTTGAACCCACCAGTAGCTCCGCAGGAGAAAGCTGGGGCAGTCTGCTTCTGTGAAGATTACAACGTTGGAAACCCTGTGGGGCAATTCTGTTCTGTCAAGGACTGAATTGTAGAAGCAACATCAGAGAAATGGCAGCTGCAGACGTAGTAGACCAGCAAGAGACAGTGTTGGAGCAGGCCCACGGAGCAAGAGAGCTGAGTGCCTTTGTGCAGGAGGCTTCCTAGTGGAGTGGGGTCCCTCCGAGCATTGATCGGTGGAGCTGGGCTTGCGAGTCCATGGAGGCAGAGAGCTGAGTGCCTTCCGATGGAAGTTTACTGGCAGAGTGGGATGCCTTCAAGCACTTATCTGTGGAGCTACAGAGCTTTGGAACACTTGCCTGAGCAGGGCAGAAGTGCGGGCTGTGAGGCCCGGGAGGCCAAGGAACCAGGAAGCTGAAGCTGAAGAGACAAAGAACACAGGAAGCAGAGCTGCCTCAATTTCAAAGGATATGGACATGACCTCTGGGGTCTCAAAGGGTGGAGCCATGGCCTCTGGAGTTTCTAAGGGTGGAGTTGCCACTCAGATGGACTAGGAGAATGGTGCGCCTAAAGCCAAGGGAACAGAGTTGCTATCCCAGTGGGCCTGGAAGGCAGAGTTGAAGCCCAGGACCTAGGGGCCTCCACTCAGAATCCGGAGAGTATGGCCAGCACCCAGAGTCTGGAGGGCAAGGCCATTGTGTAAATGATCTTAGAGAACAGAAGATTATTTTCAAGCATTGAGGACTAATGTAATGTGTTCTGCTGACTTGCTTGGTGCCTGTTATGCCTTCTTTCCCTCCAATTTCTCCCATTTATAATGGAAATGTCTAGCTTGTGTCTGTTCCACCATTGTACTTTGGAAGCAGATAATTTGTATTCTAGATTTCACAGATGAAGAGGAATTTTTGGATTTTGGACTTGGAGTTGATTTAAGACTTTTGCTATGATACGATGGGGGTGAATGTGTTTTACATGTGGCAAGGACATGAATTTTGTGGGGACCAAAGGGTGGAATGTCATGGATTGAATTGTGTCCCCCAAAAATGTGTGTATCAGTTTGGCTAGGCCATGATTCCCAGTATTGTGTGATTGTCCACCATTTTGTCATTTGATGTGATTTTCCTATGTGTTGTAAATCCTATCTCTATGATATTAGTGAGATGGGATTAGTGGCAGTTATGTTCATAAGACAGGACTCAATCTAAAATTAAATTGTGTTTTAAGCCAATCTCTTTCGAGATATAAAATAGAGAAGTGAGCAGAGAGACACGGGACCTCATACCACCAAGAAACTAGAGGCGAGAAAATAGCACTTGTCCTTTGGACCTGAGGTTCCTGCACTGAGAAGCTTCTAGACAAGGGGAAGATTGATGACAAGGACCTTCCCCTAGAGCCAAAAGAGAGTGAAAGTCTTCCCCTGGAGCTGATGCCCTGAATTCAGACTTCTAGCCCCCTAAACTATTTGAGAGAATAAATTTCTCTTTGTTAAAGCCCTCCACTTGTGGTATTTCTGTTATAGCAGCACTAGATAA
The DNA here is from genome assembly GCF_000243295.1 of Trichechus manatus latirostris. Taxonomy (NCBI): domain Eukaryota; kingdom Metazoa; phylum Chordata; class Mammalia; order Sirenia; family Trichechidae; genus Trichechus; species Trichechus manatus. The sequence goes on along the minus strand of NW_004444122.1, from coordinate 1,609,178 downwards.
CTAAGACAACTCTGTCTTACAGGGTCACTACGAGTTGGAATCGACTCAACAGCAGTGATTTAATCTGTATGGAAGAAAATCGCCAGGTCTTTTTCCCCAGGAGCCACTGGGTGGGTTCAAACAGGAGAGCAAGTAAAACTCCCTAATTACATGGGCTCTGGGGAAAACAGATACGCTTGCTTACACACAAATGCTCTTGTGAAAATGCAAATAAAAGTTTTTCACTCAGTAATTTCAGACAAGTTTGACCGTTAGAACAAGTTGAAAATTCATCTTGGACAAAACTATCATCTTTTTGTGCTTTGACTTCTCAAAAGCACAGAAAGTAGATAACTTGATTTACTGTCTTTTCCTTTACCATTGACCTGAGAGATTTTTTATATAGTCGTAACTATAGGATTGTATACTCACCATGATCAGATAAAAAGACTCGGACCATGGTAACACTACTCAGCAAAGATTCTTTTTTCAGGAGAACATTATTAGATGTGGCTTATCATGATTTCAGCAAAGAATTTTACTGCCCACGTGGAAACAATCTGTAGGATGTGAAATAACATACACGTGTAACATGTTGTTGTTGTTAGGTGCCGTCGAGTTGGTTCCGACTCAGCAACCCTGTGAACAACAAAACGAAACACTGCCTGGTCCTGCCCCATCCTCACAATCACTGTTATGCTTGAGCCCATTGTTGCAGCCACTGTGTCAATCCATCTCGTTGAAGGTCTTCTTCTTTTTCAATGACCGTCTACTTTACCAAGCATGATGTCCTTCTCCAGACACTGATCCCTCCTGATAACGTGTCCAAAGTATGTGAAATGTAGTCTCGCCATCCTTGCTTCTAAGGAGCATTCTTGCTGTACTTCTTCCAAGACAGATTTGTTGATTCTTCTGGCAGTCCGTGGCATATTCAATATTGTTCGCCAACACCACAATTCAAAGGTGTCAGTTCTTCTTCGGTCTCCCTTATTCACTGTCCAGCTTTCTCATGCGTATGAGGTGATTGAAAACACCATGGCTTGGGTCAGGTGCACTTTCGTCTTCAAGGTGACATCTTTGCTTTTTAACACTTTAAAGAGGTCTTTTGCAGCAGATTTGCCCAATGCAATGTGTCTTTTGATTTCCTGACTGCTGCTTCCATGGGTGTTGATTGCGGATCCAAGTAAAATGAAATCCTTGACAACTCCTATCTTTTCTCCATTTATCATGATGTTGCTGATTGGTCCAGTTGTGAGGATTTTTGTTTTCTTTCGGTTGGGGCGTAATCCATACTGAAGGCTGTGGTCTTTGATCCTCATCAGTAAGTGCTTCAAGTCCTCTTCATTTCAGCAAGCAAAGTTTTGTCAACTGCATATTGCAGGTTGTTAATGAGTTTTCCTCCAGTCCTGATGCCCCATTCTTCTTCATACAGTGCAGCTTCTTGGATTATTTGCTCAGCATACAGGTTGAATAGGTACGGTGAAAGGATATAACCCTGATGCACACCTTTCCTGACTTTAAAACCACACAGTGTCTGTCCCCTTGTTGTGTTCAAATGACTGCCTCTTGATCTATGTACAGGTTCCTCATTAATATAGTTATTAATGTTTACTGGCTCTGTGCCAGACTTGGAAGAGGTAGCTAGCAGTGTGCTCTAGGCTCTTTTCTCTGGCTCTATCCTGTTTAACTTTTTTTTAAGTAACTGACAGAAAACATGGGGGTAATACTCATCTAAATGCATCAAGGGGAGAAATAAATGACAAACACGAGACCAAGATTACCTTGGCCAACTGGAATACCAGGCTAAAACTAGCAAAAAGAAATTTCATCAGGCTAAATGTTAAGTCCTACACATTTAAGTTCCAAGAAATCACCAGCATAAGCTCAGCGGAGGGGAATTTGACTTGGCGGTAGCCCAAGTCAGAGCAAGCAAAGGATTATAACCAGCAGCAAGCTGAATATAAGACAATGGTAGTGCCTGAACTCAAAAAGGAACCCTGACTTGGGTTGGGTTAATAAAAGAAGGGCTTTGTTTTAGCACCTATTGTATGGAAGGTACTGTTAATAAAAGTAATTGTCCCACTGTGTCAGACAATGATCAGGTCACCTATATTATACTATTTTAGGAGGGACACTGATGAATAGGAATACTCACAGGAAGAATTAAGAGGGAGACCAGTATAATAAACTACCAGGAAGGCTTCTAAAATGAGATAAAGTCAAAGGAAACAGGATTTAACCTGGAAGAGTAAATGCTGAGGACTAAAGAGAGGGTTAGCTTCAAAAGTTTGTATAACAACAACCATAACGGCTATTGTTGTTAGGTGTCATTTCTGACTCATAGCGACCCTATGAACAACAGAACTAAACACTGCCGGGTCATGTGCCATTCTCACAATCATTGCTATGTTTGAGCCCATTGTTGCAGCCACTGTGTCAATCCATCTCGTTGAGGGTCTTCCTTTTTTTTTGCTGACCCTCAACTTACCAAGCATAATGTCCTTCTCCAGGGACTGGTCCCTCTTGATAACATGGCCAAAGCATGTGAAATGAAGTCTTGCCATCCTCACTTCCAAGAAGCACTCTGGCTGTACTTGTTCCAAGACAGACTTATTCATTCTTCTGGCAGTCCATGGTATATTCAATATTCTTCACCAACACCATAATTCAAAGGCATCGATTCTTCTTTGGTCTTCCTTACTCGTTGTCCAGCTTTCGCATGCATGTGAGGCAATTGAAAATACAATGGCTTGGGTCAGGCGCACCTTAGTCCTCAAAGTGACATCTTTGTTTTTCGGCATAACAGCTGCTATCTATTTAACACTTACAATGTACCTGTCACAGTGCTGGATACTTAAACATTTTACATATTTTATGTTCATTAATCCTTACTAACAACCATATAGTGGAGCCCTGGTGGCACAGTGGTTAAGAGCTACAGCTGCTAACCAGAAGGTCAGCAGTTCGAATCCACCAGCTGCTCCTTGGAAACTCTGTGGGGCAGTTCTACTCTGTCCTATAGGGTCGATATGAGTCAGAATCGACTGGATGGTAATGAGTTTGGTTGGTAACAACCATACAAAGACGTTGTTTTCTTTTGTTTTCCATTTGACAATGAAAAACAGAAGCTCAGGAAGTTTCATTAAGTAGAATTTCTGTTTCTGTTAGCCTTTGCTGCTTAACAAACCACTCCAAAATTCAGTGCCTTAAGACAACAATGATTTATTATTATGCATGATTCTATGGGTTGGCTGGGCAACTCTTCTGCTGGTTTCTCCATGCTCACTCATGCAGCTGCATTACGCTGGAGGGTCACCTGGGCTGCTAGGTCTGAGAAAGCGGCACTCAGATATCTGGCAGCCGAGGCTGGCTATTGGCTGGGGCTTCTCAGTCCTCCTCTCTGCATCCTCTCACCTCCAGTGGGTTAGATGACTTCATTATATGGCAGGCTCAGGGCAGCGTTCTAAAAGTGCCAGCATTCCAAGCAGCAATTCCTCTTGAAGCCTAAGCTCCAGAACTTGCCCAATATCACATTCACCACATTCTATTGGCCAAAGCAAGTCACAAGACCAGGCCAGATTCAAGGAGCTGGAGAAATTGACACTACCTCTGGATGGGAAGAGCCGCAAAGTCACATTGCATAAACCAAAACCAAACCAGTTGCCATCGAGCTGGTTCTGACTTATGGCGACATCATGCGTGTCAGCGTAGAAAACCTCCACAAGGTGTTCAGTGGCTGATTTTTCAGAAGTAGATTGCCAGGCCTTTCTTTTGAGGTGCTTCTGGGTGGACTCAAACCTCCGGACTTTTGGTTAGCAGCTGAGCATGTTAACAGTTTGCACCACCGAGGGACTCCATAAAGCCAAAACCAAACCCATTGTTGTTGAGTCAGTTCTGACTCATGGTGACCCGATATGTTACAAAGTAGAACTGCTCCATAGAGTTTTCTGTAATCTTTACAGAAGCAGATCGCCAGGTCTGTCTTCTGCAGCACCACTAGATGGGTTTGAACAGCCAACTTTAGGTTAGTAGTCAAGTGCAAACCATTTGCACCACTCAGGGACCTGAGGGACTTCACACGGGGGAGTGTACTGGGATGGGAGAAATTTGTAGCCATTAAACAATCTACCACAGTGCCCAAACTCACTCAGCTTGTCAACGGCTAAGCCAGGAATTGAGCCCTGATCTGCCTGTGCTACTTACTTCCCACCAGCCACACTGCGTCTATCTGCACCTCAGGGGACACCTGTCCTGCATGGTTTCCTATGGCAAAACTTGGGCCAAAGCATGAATCTGACACTAAGGTACTGTAAAAATTGTGAGACGGAGGCTTCTGACTTCTTCTAACTTCACAAGGGGATGGAGAATCAAGATTAACAGCCCAAGGCTTATTCCTATAAGGCGGAGGTCAGACATGCCTTCCTTCTCCAACCTTTTTACCAATTCTGACACCAACCATCTCTCCCACAGTACTCTCTACGTCTCTGCTGTGTTCAATAACTCATTGTAATGGCCACACAGAACTCACAGACCACACTCACAGTTATGGGGTTTATTAGGGAAGTAACAGGTTACGATTCAAGTTCAGGAATGCTCAGGATACAGTTCTTCAATCAGGACAGCCCCTTCTCAGCCATGCCCTCAAGCAGGTCTCTCTCTGGCTCTTGGCTGCTTGGCCTGGCCTCTGTCCTGCTTGAGCAAGTGTCACAAAGCTCTTTTAGCTCGGCTGATAAGTGCCCAGAGGCCTTGGCCGGAAGGCACTCAGCTCTAGCTCTGAGGGTTGGCAAACCTAGCTCCACCAAGTGCCCAGAGGCACTCTACTCTACCAGCGGTGCCAGCCAGCCTCTTGCCTGAAGGCGCTCAGCTTTCCAGATCAGTAGGCCGGGAAGCCTGGCCTACCACACCGTCTCCTGCCGTCTCCTGGAATTGGCTGTCTTCTAAGCCTAGCAGGATGGCAAAATTGACCAATCCCCTCTTTAGGGTTCCATACATCTTATTTGCATGGTTGCACCCCCACAAGGGGGCCATGCACCTTATTTACATTATTAGCAAGCTATCTGATCCCCTTGGTGGGCCACAATCCCCTCATTTGCATAGTCCCACCCAGTCATTTGGTGGGAGTTACAAAGACTATGGCTAGAAGACCATATTAAGAAATTCACTGCACCACAGGTATGTTTTAGCTCAACATAAGAAATGATTTTCCGGTAACTAAAGCCTTCCAAAAATAGAATGGACAAGGGTAGTTTTTAGTACATTTTTCATCCCTGAAGATATTGAAGAAGAGACTTGGGATTCTGTAAAGCTGATTCATGAACTGGGTGATAGATTGAATGGTCATGACCTCTAAGTTTCCTTCTAGCCTTTATATTCCATGATATATGGTAGAAGGAATTAAAAGCAGAATAACTTAGAAGAAAACCAAAAAAGTTACCTATCCACTTTAGTCCTGGGGTGACTTCTGTGAAGGCCTTTTAAAACAGCGAATAAAAATGATGCTCTTAATAAATGCAGAAAAAGCATTTGATAAAATTCAAGATCCACTCATGACGAAAACCCTTAGCAAACCGGAAATAATAGAGAACTATTATCTTTAATGTCATAAAACTTAGTTGTCATAAAAAAAAATCTTAGAGCTAACTTTATAATTAATGATGAAACATTAAAATCTTTCCCTTTGAAACTGGGAATGAAGTATGGAAGCCTGATATCACAACATTGTTCCAGAAGTCCTAGGCAGTGAGGTAAGGCAAGAAAAAGAAAGAAAAGCATAAGAATTAGAAACGATTATCAGAAAAGTCAGAATAGTGCTTATGTCTAAGGGGAAGGAGGGGGTGGCCATTCAGAAGGACTCGTGAGTTCCTGTTCTGACCCTGTTGAATTGCACATTTATGTTCTATGACTTCTCTGCATGAGTATTTTATTTCACAACTTTAAAAGATTTTAAAATGAATAAGTGAACGATAATGAGATGGGCAGTGTAAGGTGGAGCCATCTGTGCCCTGAAGCAGGACTTTATCATTGTTCCATTTAATAGCAGCACGCTCCAGCATGCTATTAGGATTTTGAAACCCAATCAATGTTTATCCTTGCCTCGTACATGTAATTGATGGTGAGGAAAGAAAACAATGTAGTCACGGTCTGTGGGCTGACTAAGGGAAATAGAAAGTTTGCAAACCACTTAGCATTGCCAAGGAGTTTTAACCACCACCAGCCTTTTTCCTGAACAAACAAACCAAGAGAAGGTGACACACACTGCCCTCCTGGGACTTACCAACTTCTCCAGGACAATCATTTTGGTGACTGTGAAGTGTTTAACCATCCTTCCTACTGGAGGAATCCCAAACTCACCAGGAGGCCAGCCTGCTTCTCATCACAAAACCAAAGAGGGCAGATATTCCCTCTCTCTCTCTGCCCTCTGGTATCAAAACATGTGGCCATGTGACTCAGGCTCTGCCAACCTGTGCTCTTGCATCTGAATCTTGAGGGGGTGCCCAAAGACACAGGGGAGTCAGAGACCACTGACGGCAGTAGTAGCATTGAGATGCAGCCATGTGACAGCAAGTGCCCAGGGGCAGAAGCCCTGACCCCTGCATCCTGAGCAGATGGTTCCCAAGGCACGATTTTAACAGCGGTCTTGGCTATTTAGCCTTTCTTACTTCCTGTCCCTTCTGGGGGGTATCGCCATTCTTTGCATTGGTTCTATGGAGTTCGTGATGCTTTAACTCAAATGGAACTTGACTGGACTTTACACTACCCAAAAGTAGACAGAAGGCTATGGGATTTGCCCAAAATGCCAAGAAAGAATGGGAGAGTTGGATTGTAACTCAAATGAATGTTTAAAATTATATGCACAAAAAAAAAATTGGGTGTTTGATAAGGTCAATGGTACTAGGCAGTCATGTCAGTCTCATCGTAAGGAAAAGGTAATACAGTGAAACCTGTGAGAGCCAGAATTCAACGGGACTGCCTCGTTTATCCAGTTCTCGCGAGTTTTCCGCCTCTGACAGGGTACGGTCTTACCACTTCTCTATCGCTGATTTCAGTGGAAAACGTTTGCGTTTTCCTTCTCTGGCAGGTTTCTGCCTTACACAGTTTCAGGCTTTCACAGGTTTTACCCTGTTTATAATTGAGATTTTACTAAGAAAGATGCGAAATACTATTGAAGGGTTGCATTATATCTTTTATTAATATATTAGAAACATCTAGTTCCATTACATGGGTTTTGATACATCTTTGAGCACATCGTCCACTTGAGACTCAGATATAACACTGCAGTGAATCAGTTCAAGCAGCACACGGTACATCTGAAATACCAACACACGACGGAGGACGGTCAGACACAACCTGCATTTTGCAGGGCACCATTTACCTGATGGAGTTCTAAGAGGGTTGACAATTGGCTTAAAAAATAAAAAGGCTTTGGAATGTCTAGAAATTAAGCCAAAATTCCAGGCTTTAAACTTTAGGCTCATATTCTGTATTGTATTTTGATAAACATTCCAGAGAGTCTTAAGTGGATGGGTTATTGAAACTATAGTTTGCAACTAACTTCTATAGTGATGCCAGAAGGAAAAGCTAACCTCTGGTCTAGAAAGCATGTTTGGATCTAAATACACTTAAAAAAAAAAAAAAAAAAAAAGTTCTTGTGAGGTTTGTTAACATAGACAAAATTGCTTATTTATGCATTGACCATAATATTTTGGTGGTTGTACTAGTTTAGGACAGTCTAATTCAGCTAATGCATCATCAAGTAGTGATGAGATAAGGTGCTACCTTGATGAATGTCTAGAGACAGGCCAATGGTAAGTTCACAATTGACAGATGCAGGTATGACTGGCATAAAGTACCTGATATTACGTATTTGTGCAATGGACCGGCAATCCGAACGAGCAAGTCATCATGTTTAGCGTTTCACCTAAGGTAATTGCTATGAATGTAACACGTGACTACTTAGAATAAATTAGGCTTCCAAATCTTCGCTAAAGGCTTGGGAAAATGCTCCTATGTAGTGTCTTGCTATCCCCACGGCTAGATACTACTAGCAGAGACTAGCGTTTAACTGGCACTAACAACCCTTGAAAAAGTACTTTGAAATGTGTATGTGGTGTGTGTCTGTGTTTAATGAGCTCCTGAGAACCAGAGTTGTCTGCATGATTCTCTCTTTCATACATTGGAGAGTTGTTTCTTTGCTGTAATCGCTTGGTAAGAATTGTTCTTGATTAAACGGTTCTGAAAAGTACATGAGTTGTCCACACTACACCAAGCTCATAAACTGTAGAAAAACCTTTGCGCTTTTCTTCTCATTCTCCTTCTTTCCTGCAAAGTACAAGAGACCACTGGCACTCAGATTCGTGGGTGTTTGCCAAGAATCCTGCCAAGTCCCATGATATGTCATTTTACTGAAGCACAATTTGAATTGTCTTTAAGTTGGTGGCAGAGCCTAGCTAGCAGCCTGCAGCCACACCTCCAAGTGGCTTTGTTGTTCTCTGCGTATTTCTACCATTTCCCCAGTGATTCTTCCAGGATAGTGGTGATCCACCGGGGCAATGGTGCCCTCGGGGGACATATGACAATCTCTGGAGACTTTTTTTGTTATCACAAGTTGGAGGGAGGTGAGGGAGGGGGGTGCTACTGGCATCTAGTGGGTAGAGGCCAGGTATGCTGCTAAACTTCTTATAATGCACAGGATAGCCCCCTAGGACAAAGAATTATTCAGTCCAAAACATCAATAGTGCTGAGGTTGAGCTATTACCTGCCCTAAAGGGATAATTAAAAAAATAAACACTTCGCTGTATTTATAACGATCACTACCATTTGGGTTTGGAGTATTCAGATAAATTTCTAGCTAATGTCATTATAGAAATGGTGCAATATGTAGAGCTATGTGGCAGAATTTATTTTAATTACTTTATAAATGAGTTGAGGAGCTCAAGGAGACACTTGAATTTTTCAACTAGACTGCTTCATCTTGTGTAGGATGTCATACACTATTTGAGATTTTGAGGATTCAGAGGTCTCAAGAAAAATATTAAATTAGCTACCGCTTATCCAATGTCTCTTACCTGCGCCAAGCACAATAGCAGGCATTTCCATACATTATCTCACCTAACTCACACCACAGCCTTGCAAGGCGAAACATCACTAATCCCATTTTACAGATGAGGCAATGGAGGCTCGGAGAAATTATGCAACCTCCTCAAGGTCACGAAGCTGGTAAATGATGAAATGAGGATGCAAATCCCAACCTGTCGAACTCAAAATTTTACTCTTTCCTCCACAGGATGCTGTCTCAGCACCCTGGGGAAGAAGCGGTCACTGAAATTTTAACCACAGAGCAAATATATTTGAACAGAATCAGAGTGGAAAGATAAATGGGAAAATAACCAGGAATATCTTCGTCTAAAATGTGGCTACATTACATCAAATGTGCTAAGTCTCTGCTTCCCTTCTTGGGTTTGTTCAAAGTGGTTTAAAAGGATTGTGCTGGTGGTTTCTACAAATCTTCCATCACCTTGAAAATCCAGGCAAAGAGGAAACTGGATTTTTCCCGAATTACCTAGATAAGTGAGGAAGAAACGACAGCTGGCATCCCCTAACACTTTCAGGCTACAAAATTAAATGGTTCCCACCGCGTCTGGCCTGAGAGCCATTCACTTTATGTTTTAGTCTTTGCCCATCGAATCATCATTTATCATTCTGGTTTTAGGTAAATCTCACCAAGTTTTCTTAAGAATAATTGGGAAACTCTCATCCCGGGTCTGTTCTAGAAATTGTGCCACTTTCAACTCCAAGTTAGTTAACAGACCTGACTACCAAGATACAAAACCAAGACCCTGTGTCAGAGTAGGAGGCTGGGGAAGTTTCATTTCTGGTTCAAGATTTATCTCTGAGGCACCAGCTACTGTGACATCTCAGAATTTGGAGGGCACATTAAATGAGATCTTTGGGGACTCAGAGCACATCCACATTAGTACCACGAAGTACGGATCCTGCCCGTATGGGTTAACCCAGTAATATGGGTTACTGGGGATCAGAAAGATCATAGTCATACCAGAGCCCCACAACAGAGTAAGAGGCAGGACTCACACACCAGAATCTCTGTGGGATTGGGTGGGGATTGATTCTGCTGCTTCTACACCTTCAAATGGAGCACAAATACCCAGATTTAGTGGTTTAAGGGTTGGTTTGAGCTTTGCACATTCTAACAAATGTTAAAGCCTCATCTTCTTCGTAGGCACTTTATATATTTATTACAAATGACATACTTCAAATACCATATGTGATTTAAGTTCTTATTTTCTGCTGGTCTGATGGGTAATAACTGGCATCAACAGCTTACTTAGATCATTGTGCTTGCTGTGTTACTTTCAAACTCCAAAGGCTTTTCTTCCCTTGGAGAATTTTTTTTTTAATTTCATCTCCAAAACCAAATTATCCTGAGCTCTTTTCAAGTAGGCCTATAAAAATCCAGGGATTATTCCAGAAGTGAAGAAGCACCCTGTTTCCACATCCTCTGAAGCAGCCACACACCAACATTAAGGGATGATGAGGATGCAGAGAATTCGCATGGCTGAGTTGTTCCAGATTAGGGTCCCTTTCATAAACTACGTAGATTTAAAAAAAAAAAAAAAAAAAAAAAAAACTTTCTAGAACAAAGCGTTTAGGTCATGATTTCTTCAAAGTCAGACAGCTGCTTCATCTGCTCAACTTGCATAGAATGCCTTCTAAGGAGCTTCTTTTTACTTCTCAAGTCAACTCTCTTTGGTGAACTTGGAGCCACGGGAACCATGGATTTTAAGCCACTAGCAAGTGGGGAAGAAGGTTTGCTGCTAGATCTAATGTCTGGAATAGGTGGGTTCAGATTCACATTTAAGGGTGGAAGGAAGCCAGGCCTAGTCTGAGAAATGCGGTCTAGTAGCAGAGTTCCAGAACCTCGTCTTTCTAGATGATGTGGCCTTCGGCGAGCTGAGCTGGGGGACGTGCTGGGCACAGCATCCAGGGACTCCCGAGAGCCATGGAAAAGAGCCAAGTGGGAGCTGTTGAGCTTCTTTCTATCTAAGGGTCCTTTGCCTGATTCAAGGGAAATGGAGTTAGACGGGTCAGCCCCTGGTTGTAAATCTAAATCATAGAAATCATTCTCCAGCAGCATGAGGGACACTGGATCTTTGAGAGCAGAGGGTCCTGGTGGACCTATACCACCCCTCTCTTGGTCAGCAGGGAGAGTACCTCTTCTGGCCAGACGGGGGTGGGGAGCCTGACCTTTCTCATAGGCTGCTTTCCAGGATGTGGGTGTTGAAGAGGCTGCAATCTTCAGAACTTGCTCTGTGACTGTGGGGAAAAGGGTGGGGTCTTTGCCATCGGTACTGTTGGTTCTGGAGAGGGGCACCCTTTTGGGGAAAGACACGTCACTAATGCTCTTGATGACTTCATTGTCTGTGCTGGCACTATGGGTCTCATCCTGACGCGTCGAGGTTGCCAACACAGAGGGTGCTATCAGGCCCCAGGGTTCAGACTGGAGCCTCTTTAGTTGGGGCAAACGGGCCCTTTTGAGGTTACTGACTTTCCTATTGGGTGACCCGGGTTCGTTAAGAACCTTGGAGGCATTGCAACCACTTGGATGCCCTTTTTGGAGGCTGAAGAAGTCATCCTCCATCTCACTGGGCAGGGAACCCAGGCCTGGAGCCTTCAGTTCGATATCAGAGGGAGATGTGCATAGTGGAGGCGACTGTCTGTCTTCTACCTTGGGGGAAGGGGGGACATTAAGATACTGTTTGGTGGTTTTGGTGCCTGAAGACGATTTATCCGTCGTTATAATAATCACCTCCTTCCCTTTGGCTTTGCAGGCATCTAGGAGATGTTTCAATGCATCCTTGTCATCTGCATTGATTGCATAAACCAGAGCTGAAGCCCCAGTGCGATCCTCGAGGCTGGGGTCTGCTCCATTCTCCAGTAATAAGGAGACCACTTCTCCTCCAGCTCTTTTAATGCAAGCATGGATGAGAGCGGTTTTGCCCGACTTATCCTGGATATTGGGGTCTGCCCTGTTGTCCAGCAGGTACTTCACCATCTTGGACTTGCTGATGCTTTGCTGGTCCACGTGTTTGGTGATGCAGGCCACCATGAGTGCCGTTTCGCCTTTGTCATTGCTTTCATTGATATAGGCCCCCCCTTCCAGGAGGAGTCTGGTCAGCCTGAGCCTCCCCAGCCACACGGCCTTTAGAAGTGAGTTTCCGTCAGTCCTCAGTTCGGTGTCATCATCCATCATACTGGCCACAGCTCAGACCTAGTCAGGGAAGAACAGAGGAAAGATCATGCATTCGCTAGCTGATCTGTGTAGCATAGTTGCTGCAGGCTCTGGATACACTCACACCCCGTCCCCCTTCCCAGCTATTTTGCTGAGTTAGTTCCTTCATCTGTTAAATGAGGAGTACAATAGTAACCTACCTCATGGGGTCTTGGAAACAATGAAATGGCACAGTGTATATAAAACACTTAACATACAGTGCATGTAACAGCTGCTAACACAATGCCTAGCGTATGTCATTGTTGTTGGTTGCCGTGAAGTCAGTTCTGGCTCATGGCGACCCCATGTGTGCTAGAGTAAAACTGTGCTCCACAGGGTTTTCAGTGGCTGATCTTTTGGAAGTAGATCACCAAGGCTTTCTTCCAAAACTTCTCTGGATGGACTCAAACCACTAAACGTTTGGTCAGCAGCTGAGCTCATTAACCACTGCACCGCCCAGGGATGCCTAGTATATAGTAAGCAATTGAAGAATGCTAGCTATTATTGTCCCGACTGCACAATATTTATCACAAATGTAGTTTAAGCAGCTATTTGTTTTATGTCAGTCTGAACCACTAAATGCTAAGTTCATTAAGGACAGGTGTCTACCTTGTTCACTGCTATATCCCCAGTGTTTAGCAATGATTAACACATAGTAGGCTACCCAATAAATAATTGTTTGATGCATTGATGTTATTGGTGTGTATAAAAAAGACTGGTAGGAAATACACCAAAATGTTAATCCTTATTCTGGGGAATGGGATTGTGGCTAGTTTCCATTTTCTTCTTTTTGCTGTATTTCCGGAAGTAAACACTTATTAATATCATAATTCACCACCCATCTGTCGGTTTGCTATACCGTGATGGCTTGTGTATGGCTATGATTCTGGAAGCTATGCCACTAGTATTTCAAATACCAGCAGGGTCACCCAGGGCGGACAGGTTTCAATGGAGCTTCCAGACCAAGATAACTAGGAAAAAAGGCCTGGCGACCTACTTCTGAAAATTAGCCAATGAAAAGCCTATGGATCACAACATTATACGTAAGGTCGCCATGAGTCAGTGCTAACTCGATGGCAACTGACAACAACGATGATACTGTGATAAGGGCAAAGCAGTAAGAAATCACGGCGAGAGAAAAGCGATCTAGCTGTCCCTTTCCAAGCTGCAGTCTGCGCTTTTCCAGCAGATGTCAGACTTCCCTTTCTCCTCAGTCAGACTTACAGACTAGCTCTAATAATGCATTGCCTCATCCTTTCCTCTGGCTGACAGACATACTACAGGGAAAGAAGCGGACTGCATTTTGCACACAGATACTAAGAAAGAAAGCTCAAGCCAAAGCTTCCTTGGCTGAGATTGGTCAGATTTGAGTTTTCCGGTTTGTTTCCCTCCATGGCAATTTACCTGATGCCTGGACTCCGAGAAAACTGTGTGTTTGTTGAGAGGCCTCCCGCAAATAAGGAGAGCTGGATGCCCAGGGTTGCCATAGCTGGCTCATGGGTACCCCACTGGCCCCGTTTCTGCCAGCACCACCACCCACGTGGACTTTTTGTGCCTTCAGGCTCCTTTTAAGAAGATGGCCCAAGTGTCTATTTGTCACAATTCCTAAGTATTCCTGCTTGTCTGATTATATCATTCTTTCTCTTACTCCATCACCCTGAGTAGTTATTTATCAGCTTATATCAAAAAAAAAAAAAAAAAAAAAAACCTTTTGCTGTCAAGTCGATTCCAACTCATAGGACCCTAGAGGATGGAGTAGAACTGCCCCACAGGGTTTCCAAGGCTATAAATCTTTACAGAAGCAGACTGACACATCTTTCCCCCAAGGAGCAGCTGGTGGGTTCCAACCATCAACCCTTCCGTTAGCAGCCGAGGAGCGCTCAACCACTTCGTCACCAAGGCTCCTTAGCAACTTAAATTCCTCTATGGAATCGGAAGTCAGAAAGCCTTTCTTGGTTGATGTTGAGAGATGGTATATGTCCTTTTAAAAAAGTATCTCATGAGCAATACATGAATAAATACTTGCTATAATTTTTTTTAAAAAACCCAAATCACACTTAAGTATATAAAGAGGAAGAGTTCTCCTCCGTCCCGCATCCCTCCTTGCAGTGGCTGCTCTTCAGAAGTAATTATGGTTCACAGTCTAGTGTGTGGTCTTTTTTCTCCTTCAGATAATTTTCTGCTTCTTCCAACTCACTGTTCTGATAACAACACCTGAGTCTGATCTTGTTGCAATTGTTTACATGTTTCTACTAGATTTTCTGCCAAAGTACCACCGACTGGGGACTCTGTATGTTATTAAATACATCACCTACAGGTCTCTGTTTCTGCCTGTCCATCGCTATCCTTCTTTCTCCTCTGTCTCCTACTGATCTCTCTCGCTCTGTTTGTGTGAATGTGTGTGCACTGGGCTTTCTCTACCCTCTATTCTCTCTCCTTTTTTCCTTCCCCTTCACTCTCTGTCTCGGTCATATTAACTCCTTTGGGGTCCTACATATGCTTTTTTTAAAATAAATTCCCATGTGTTGATAAGCTTGTCAGTTTTCAAGCTCTTTGAAGCAGAATTTCCAAGGGCTAAATAAAGGAAGAGGGCAGTGGTGGGTTCAGTGGTAGAATTCTTGCCTTCCATGCGGACGCTCGAGTTCAAGTTCGATTCCCAGCCAATGCACCTCAAGCACAGCCACCATCTGTTTTTCAGTGGGGGCGTACGTGTTGCTAAGATGCTGAACAGGTTTCAGTGGAGCTTCCAGACTAAGACTAAGAAGAAAAGCCTGGCCATCTACTTCCAAAAACCCTATGGCTCAAAACAGTGGGATCCTGTTGTGCATAGGGTTGTCATGAGTCAGGTGCTGGCTCAATGGCAGCTAACAACAAAGACGGGTAGTCCCCGACTTAGGACGGGGTTCTATCCCGATGACTACTCCCTTGTAAGTAAGTTCTGAAGTAAGTCAAATACCTCATTTTTGTTTGTTTGTTTTTATTTATTATTGCATTTTATTATCAGTATCTTCATTATTTGTCTTTGGGGATTGGAAACATTACATCTGAGAAAGAGAACGTCAGCAAATTATGCACTGCAACTTTGTATGTAGCTCATATTACTAACGATAAGACGTACCAGAAAAAAAAGGAAGTCATAAACTTTGTCATAACTTAAATACGCCTTAAATCAGGGACTAACTGTAAAGGAAAAGGAATAGCCGTTGAAAGCATGCTGCTTTAGGTTCCGTTGAAGGGTCCCTTCATCTGCTGTGATCCTGACCCACCTCTCAAGCACCATCCCCTGCTGCTCCAGGCCTCTTCCCACACCATCCACCTCGAAATCTCACTGTTTCTCAAACGCTCCACTTTCTGTTTTCCTTCTTCTTGGCTCTGCTCATGTTTCTAACTCTACGGCCTCCCTGCTCTTCGTTAATTATTCATCATCCTTCAAAACTCATCTCAAATGTTACTTCCTTTGTAATCAAGAGGAAATCACTCAAGACCGAAGAGAGAGAGTTGAGTAAAATTGCAAGTGACTCGTATCCAGACTATATAAAGAACTCCTACAAATCACTTCCTCCAAAAGAGGATACACAAATGGCCAATGAGCACATAATAAAAATGTGCTCAGCCTCATTAGTATTCAAGGAAAATCAAATTAAAGCACAATAAGATACCATCACGCCCCCAACAGAAAGGCTAAAATTAAAAAGACTGACAAATACCAACAACAGATGAGAATGGGAAGCAATAAGGACTCTCATACTCTGCTAGTAGCGGTATAAATTGGTACTAAGCCAAACTCAAGCTTACACTGTGACCTAGCAATTCCATGCCTAGGTTTATACCTATGGCAGATTGCAAAACATGGTCACAAAGTCCTCTCATCTGGCTATGTACGTCCCTTGCTATGCAATGTTGCCTCTCCTCCAATCAAGAGGAAGAGTCTGCCTTGTGACTTGTTCTGACCAACAGAATGCAGCAGAAGTAACTGCGAAACTTTCAAAGCAAGGCCTCATAGACCTTGCAGCTTCCAGGTTCACCCTCTTGGAACTCAGCTGCTGTGTAAAAAATCATGGACTACCCTACCATATATCCTACCAGGAAGGACACTTGGAACACCAGCTGAGAGCCGCAGCTAACTGCTAGAATGTAAGGAATGTGAGTGAAACCATCTTGAAACATCCAGCCCTAATCAACCCCCAGATATTGAAATTGCTTGAGTGAACTCAGGTGAGGCCAGTAGAAGAAATACCCAGAGCCTGGCCCAAATGGCAGAAAGAAGAGCAAATAAATGGTTAGAGGGTTAAGCCACTAAGTTTAGAATGATCTGTTCATAAATTACTGGTAAATATGTGTAGCAAAAGACATGTATAAAAATGTTCCCAGTAGCACTACTCAAAAGGCAAAAACTGGAAACAACCCATCAGGAGGAAAACAGATAAAGAAATTGAAGTATTCATACACTGGAATGCTATACGCTGTCTATGCACCCTCTATCTCTTTCTGTCTTACACACACACACACACTCCCTAAAACCAAAAATTGATGCTTCCTCCCCTGTGCTCCTTAATACTTTGCAGCTTCCTCTGTTGGAGTACTGATCTTGTTAATCAGCTATGTCAGCCTCCTTCCCAAAACTCTGAGTTCCTTGAGGCAGGAACACTGTCTTTTCTGCCTTTTCAGTCGTGTGATAACTGGCAAGTAGGATAAAGAAAAAGATGGGGGAAAAAGAAAAGAGACAAAGAAGAAACAGAGAAGGAAAGGATGGGTGGATGGATAATTGGGTTATCTTTCCATGTTGGGTGTGGTGCAAATCACGTACTTCTAGTCTACCTAAGAGTCACGGGAGGGAGGGAGGAAGTGAGGAAAAGAAGAAAGGGGGAGGGAGAGATGGTTTATCTAGGAGACTGCTTCTCTCCCTTCACTTGGGACCAGCTGCCACCTCCTCCCCTATGCTCAGCTCTTGTTCCTAATCAACTTTCCCCCAGCACCTAAGGAGGGAGGAGGACAGAGGCAAGGCATCCAAGTTCTTTTCCATTGTCTGCAATGTCTATCCTAGATATAGGTAAAACATTCTGTGTGCTCGGTGAATTATTTTTCAGGTTGTCTATAATCATTTTTTCACTGTGGGCTTCCTAACTGAAATTTCTTAAATGATGAAATTGCAAGAGCTTTACTTGAGGACAAAATCAGGTCCTTACCTCACTCTCATAGCCCAGATAAAATGTGCTGAGCCAACATTAACTGTTGGCATGCTGCAATTTATCTACCACAGGCATAAGCCTAGGCATGGAATTGCTGGGTCACAATGTAAGCCTTAGTTTGGTTTAGTACCATTTATACTCCTACCAGCAGAGTATGAGAGTCCCTATCGCTTCCCATTCTCATCTGTTGTTGGTATTGTCAGTTTTTTTAATTTTAGCCTTTCTGTCGGGGATGTAGTGGTATCTCATTGTGCTTTAATTTGATCTTCCTTGAATTAGTATTTCACGAACATTGAGTTTAAAATATGGCTATATTTACAAGACTAGTTGACTATACCTTGCAAATTACACCAGACTCAATTTATGCATCATCTAGATTTGCATAGCCATGTCTACTTCCTCCCTCTCTGGGTATTGGCCACTGTCTTGCTTTCTTGCCTGAGTGGCCTTAGCAAGTGCTGCCACTACTACAGATTGCAGAGCTTCATACCTGGTGCCAACTGACCAGGAGAAACTGACACTGGTTCTGACTTCTCCAGCAGCTGCCTGGCTAGATCAGGTCACTCAGCCCAGAAATGTGGGACAGTCAATTCTTTGTAGAGCAGATGCTCATCAATGGGAGATGCAGGATGGAAAAGAGATGGCAGGTCATTCTTCTCCTTTCTTCTCAATGATCTGTTTGTTCAAAGATGCAATCATTTATAAAACGTTCAGAAGACTGAGCAATCCATGCACTTGTCATAAGGCTGTGGCTAGCTCAACAAGGTACCTCCTTGTACTTGCTCTTCTTCTTTCCTTGCCTCGCTTTTCTTCTCCTCTCATTCCTACTTCCCAATGAAGTGTTAATATGTATGATTGCCCCAGGCTAATACCAACTACCTTCTCTGAAACCTAAAATACCCTCTTCAAGAAGGCTTCTCTCCCATTTCACACATGAAGAAACTGAAGCCAATAATGAAGAAGAGGGCTGCCCATGGTCATTCAGAGATAGTGAGTGACACTTTAGTGATTTCTGGTCAGTTCACAGTGACCCCTTCTTTCTGATATCTATCCCTCCACACACTGTTCAGCCTCTGGTAGGTGGGTTTGTACTATTTTATCTGCCCACCGAACACTGCTGACTCAAGCTTGAGTAGAATTTGAAATTGAGACAGAAACACCAGTTAGACTGAGCTTTTGTAGGAACTGAAGAGTGGGAACTCTGGAGGTAAGGCTACATTTATGGGGTAGCCACATGCACAGAGAAGCAGAAAAGCTGGTGTGCAGAGGAAGAAGAGTGAAGTTAACTCATAGGGAAGCTGATGAGAGGAGGAGTGAGCGCTCTCGCTCTTCAAAGCTCCAGCTCCTCTAGTACTCCACGAACACCCTAGAAACCTTCCAATAAACTACCTTGTTTTACTTATGATGTTGTTTTTAGTTGCCGTCAAGTCAGCTCTGACTCATGGTGACCCCGTGTACAACAGAACAAAATGCTGCCTGGTTCCATGCCATCCTAGTAAATACCGGCATGCTTGAATCCATTGTTGCCTTCCAATCTAGGGGCCTTATCTTCCAGCACTATATTGAACAATATTCTATTGTGATCCATAAGGTTTTCACTGGCTAACTTTTTGATCTAAATCAGGCCTTTTTCCTTAGTCTGAAAGCTCTACTGAAACCTATCCATCATGAGTGACCCTACTGACATTTGAAATATTGGTGGCATAGTTTCCAGCACCATAACAACATGCAAGCCACCACAGTACTACAAATTGACAGATGGGTGGTAGTTACTTATGATAACTTGAGTTAATTTCTATTATTCATAATCAAGTAAACCTTGGCTACAACACTAGCATTACTTATTCATTCATTTATTAATCACCAAACATATATTGAGTGTCTACTCTATGCCAGGTGTTGAGGATAAAGAGATGTAGAAAATTCAGGAACAGCTGCCAAGGCATTTATAATCTAAAGAGAAAGGATATGTATAATTTAATAACAACAACAATAATAAACATTTATGGTAAACTTCCCGTGTGCCAAGCAATATGCTGATCACTTTATATGCATTGTCTCATTTAACACAACACTACTACGAAGTAATTAGTATTATTATCCCCATTTTAACATGGGGATAAAAAGGTGAAACCAAATCTCAGAGAAGTAAAGTCACTTAGCCAAAATCACCCAGCTAGTATGTTGTAGAACTGGAATTCAAATACAGGCAGTTTAACTCCAAAGTCCACGTTCTTAGACTTTACATGAAATAATTATAGTTACGTCGCTGTTGTTCGGTGCTGTCAAGTCGATTCCAACTCATAGAAACCCCGTGTGACAGAGTAGAACTGCCCCATAGGGTTTTCTTGGGTGTAATCTTTCCAAATTACTTTAATTCCCAGATCTTTCTTCCATGGAGCTTGGTTAGCAGCCAAGCACTTAACTGTTTGTGCCACCAAGGCTCCTTAATTATAGTTACGGACCAAATAATAACTATAGGCAACATATTAAGTCCCATAGTGGAAGACAAACATAACAGGGAGAAACTTCAGTGCCATGAAGGACTAGGGGATACAGATGAGGAAAAGATTCACAAGGAGAAGACAAGTGAACTGGCTCCTGAAACATAAGTGGAAGTTCTTTTAGAGGTGCCTGCATGCTCGAAAGGAGGAGGTAGCATAGCACAGACATTTAGAGAACTGAGTGGTTACAGCATGGGGAGGGAGGGGTGGGCAGTGCACTGGTGCCAAAGCAGACATGGAGAGGTTTACAGAGACCAGATCCAAAGTTCCTCATAGCATTGTCCTGCTGGTTGATGTTCATTATGTGGAGATGGGGAACCAGTAAAGAGCTTTAAGGAAAACAGTGCCATGATCACGTTGGCTTCCATGTGGAGATGGACTGTAAGAGTGAAGAGTGGAGGTTAGGAGGCCATCTAGGACACTATGAGAAATAAAGAGGATCAGGCATCAGAACTGTTACCATGGGAAGGATGAAGAAGAATCAAACCGGAGAGATTTTTGAAAGCTAGAATTAAATAGTGACCCATTAGGTGTGGGGTTCAACCAAGACATGGTTTACTTTAATTTGGGGATGTAGCTCCTATTGTGCATCTCAGAGAAGTTAAGAATATCTAATGCTGAAAGACTGAATGACTTTCAGGGTTCCTAAGCTTGTTGGAGCCCTGGTAGTGCAGTGGTTAAGAGCTATGGCTGCTAACCAAAAAGTCAGCAGTTTGAATCCACCAGCCATTCCTTGGAAATCCTATGAGCAGTTCTACTCTGACCTACAGGGTCACTGTGAGTCAAAATCAACTTGACAGCAATGGGTTTTTTGGTTTAAGCTTGTTCTGATGGTGCAATGTTTAAGTGCTCAGCTGCTAATTGAACGGTTGGTAGTTCGAACTCATCCAGCAGCTTCATGGGAGAAAGACCTGGCTATCTGAGTCTGTAAAGATCACAGCTAAGAAAACCCTATGGGACAGTCCTACTCTTTCATATAGGGTCGCTGTAAGTCAAAAATTGACTCGATGGCACCTAACAAAAACAACAGGCTTGTTGGGGGGAAAGCAAGCAATCCTGATTAAAAAGAGCTGACCCAACCCCAAAGTTTTGAAATCCCACATACTTTGGTTTCTCTAGATGCCACGTTTTTATCTAAAGAACATGAGCAGCCCCAAAGTGGTTCTTTTTCATGTGATTCAAAAGAAAAGCAAACTGAGAAGTGAGCAAAGTTTGCCTGGTTCCTTCTCTGTCATGCTCCCTCCTTTCTCCTCATCAGATGTTTTCTGTTCAACTTATCCCCACTATAATGGTAGCTAATAGGCCAATATGGCGCTGGGCTGGAAAAGATGTGCTGAAGACTAATATCACCAACACCAACATAAATAAATAAATGATGCTTTCTCTGATGGAGGAGGTGGATGGATGGAAGTGTTCACCATCTTTGTCCTGAAGCCTTTTGATTATTTGACTGTCCATAAAGTCATGGAAGAGCCCTGGTGGCACAGTGGTTAAGAGCTCAGCTGCTAACCAAAAGGTCGGCAGTTTGGATCCACCAGCTGTTCCCTGGAAACCCTATGGGGCAGCTCTCTCTGTCCTATAGAGTTGCTATTGAGTCGAAATCGACCCAACAGCAACAGGTTTGGGTTTGGGTTTGGGTTTAAAGTCATGGAAGTCTTAGATTTTTCAAGCTGAGAGGAGCCATCTTGTTCAATCTTGCCCAGTTTATAAATAAGTTTAGAGATAAAGATTGAGCTTTTTCTCTCTCTGAATCCAGGATCTTTCACTCCCATGCTTTCTCAATCTTTGGTTTAAGTAGACCAGGGCTGCATACTGATGGTCTAGGGGTCAAATGTGGCTCAGAGTCATGTATTGCTTGGTTGATACAGTGTTTTAATTTTCTTACTTTGAATCATTGTTCAGTTTGCAGAGACCCCGCCATTCCCTGTAATCTTACAGCTGGCCAGATTCACACATTCAAGTTACTTGTCTGGCTTCTGTAGACATAAAGGTTTGTGACACTAGGCATAAAAGTAAAACACATGGGATAAGAGTCACGGCACCTATGTTTTGGTCCTCCTATCACTTCCAAGCTGCATACCTCTACAAGTTGTTAGAAGTCTCAATAGAGCCAGTAGGTGTGGAAGTCCTTTTTATAAACTTTACAGTGAATTGTGCTCATGTGAGCCATTACAAATTACGTAGATAGATAGATAGCTGCCATCGATGCTATTCCAACTCATGACAACCTTATGTACAACAGAATGAAACACTGCCCCATCCTGAATCATCCTCATGATTGAGCCAGCATGTTTGAGTTCATCGTTGTGGCCGTTCATCTCATTGAGGGTCTCCCTCACCCTCGCTGGCCCTCTACTTCACCAAACATGATGTCCTTCTCCAGTGATTGATCTCACCTGATGATGTGTCCAAAACAAGAAAGTCAAACAATGTTCTATTGTGATCCATAAGGTTTTCATTGACTAATTTTCAGAAGTTGATGGCCAGGCCTTTCTTCCTATTCTTAGTCTGGAAGCTCCACTGAAACCTGTCCACCACGGGTGACCCTGCTGATATATGAAATACCAGTGGCGTAGCTTCAAGCACCACGGCAACACAAGAGCCTCCACAGTACAACAAACTGACAGACAGGTGGTAGATAAATTATGTAACTAGCATTTAATTGCTTCAGGGCAGATACAATGCCTTTCACTCTATCCTTTCTTCCTTGAGTCACACCAACATTGGATTTCCAGTTAAACTTCCTTTGTTTGGCACAGTGGTAGGTCTTCCACAGGGTTGAGGCATTGCTTTTGGTTTCTAAAACCACTCATATTTGACTTGGTGAAAAAATTATGCAAAAGAGAAGGGGCTACAGACTCCTGCAAACATCTTCAAAGTTCCTCAAATCTCCAAGAAAGACACTGGATAAACATGTTATTGTACTTAGTGACCCAGAGCATGTTTCTAGGACTTTACAATATACATATTTTTTATCTATCTTATTTCTGGCTGTATCATTCATCTTGTTTCTCCTCTATTTTCTCAACTACTTCTAATATATGTAAACCTGACATCTTGTGGATCTTTATAAATTGCTTTAAGTTCCTTGGCGGAACAAAATAGAGTATAACCAGTAAACATTTATGAGGTTGATCCATATGTAATTGCTGTTTCTGCAGGTCGAAAGTGGTCAAAAATCATCCATTTCGTACGGTTAAACCTAATATTTACAGTACTTATCTAAATATACTCAAGTGTTGTAATTGTTCCGTAATATAAACTCTTGAGGATTTGCCAGTCCCTGGAGGAAGGACTACAGGATCGAGAGGCAGGAGACTTGGATTCTAATCCAAGCTCTGCTATTTGGTAACTAAATAATTTGGAGCAAGTTACTTACCTTCTCTGAGCATTATTGTGCCAAATGAGTAGAATAACCCCTACCCTGCCTACCTTAAAACCAAAAAACTCATAGTCAAATTCGGCTCATGGTAATCCCACGTGTGCAGAGTAGAACTGCACTCCACAGAGTTTTCAAGGCTGCGGCCTTTCTGGGGGTGCCTCTGGGTGGGTTCGAACCACTAACCTACCATCAACTTTTTGGTTAGCAGCCCAGCATTTAGCAACCCAACCCTTAACCATTTGTGCCACTCAAGGACTTCACTGCCCGCTTTGTAGAACTGTTAAGGATCAGAGGATAAGCAATGTGTGGACAGTCTCTACAAAGCCCTGCACAAATATAAGGGATTATTACGCTGAATTAAACTGATCCAGAATTCCTACCACTGGGCCCCACACTGTGCCCAGCCCCTCTGGAGTGTACCACTAGCGTTTAATTGCCAAGTCTTTCTCTTTCAATCACTTGCTCTTCCTTCCTAGCCCCCATCACCCAACCACAATTCACAGTTTACTGAGTCTTTCTACACACATGACCGCCTAGATTACTCCCATCCTCCACACTTCTGCCAGGGAAGCATTATTATCTTAGCTTTACAAACACAGAGCCTGAGTTCAGAGAGATTAAGTAATTTTGTCCAAGAACACACAGTAGTAAGTGGCTGCAGCTTTGATTCAAACTCTGTTCCTCTGATACCAAGTTCAGAGCTATTTCACAGAGGGAATTCTGCTCAGACACATCTTCCCACTGCTGCAGCCTGGCATGGAGTTTAAGAATGCAGCTATACCACTTGCTGGTTGTATAAACTTGGGCAAGTTTCTTAGCCTCTCTTACCTCAGTTTTCTTATCTGTAAAATGGAGATAATAATAGTACACAAGTTTGTGGTGTTCTATAACAATAAAATAAGCCACGTAGAACGCTAGGCACAGGGCCTCTGCACGTGATAAGCGCTAAATAAATCTCAGATGTTGAAAGAGCTTCAGTAGACTTTCCGAAGGTCAGGAGGCCACACCATTGAGCTGTAGTATTCGCGGAAGCTTGGGGGGATAGCTTTATATCCCGCCTCTTCCTCTTGCAGTCACGGGAAGCAGTTTGAGACGGATCAGAAATCGAGCTCCACGTTTGCTTTTGCGATTCGAGAACCCTTTCTCGCGGAGCTGGGGGCGGCGATACGTAGCCGCCCTCCGCAGAGAGGCGCGGTGGCCTGGGGTGGAGTAGCCAGGACTCCCGGCGCTGACTGCTTCGCGCGCGGCCCTGGTAGGGTTCTGTCCGAGGTGCTGAATGCCGCGGGCTCCCGGCGCGCCGGGGGTGTGTGCTGGCGTCCACTGTTGCCAGTCTGTGGGCATCTTCCAGAAGGCCGAGTGTGGGGGTCAGGTGAAACCAGGGCGGTAAGTGTTTCTCCCACAATTTTTCAGAAATGCTCAGATTCATGCTCTTTTCCATTTCTTGCACATTCTCAGAATCATAACGTCTCACAACCCGTCCCTTAGAGATTTCTGCAAAAAATTCAGACTTTGCTTCCCTTAAGACCTTCACAAATGCAGATGCCTATCACCCACCTCCGCTCCCCAACCATTCCCTACAAAATCCAGGCCCCTACGCATCTCACCCCCACGAATCAATGCAACATTAAAATGAAAAAAATCTGTCTTCCATTCCCATCTCCACAATTTGCTGTGATAAAGCAGCCTCTCTTCTGCATTCCTCCGCTCCTGCCTGTGGCCAAACAGGGTGGACTTACTTCTTGGGCGCTGAACATCCCACCCAGGTGACCAGTGGAGACCCCTGAGGTGCACTTACCTGCTGGGGACGCTCACCAAGCGCGGCCACCTGGGTCCAGACCACGGGTAGTATCATCACATCCAAAGAAATGTCTGGGGCATGGGCGGGGGACGTGATCTGCCAGATCTTCGGGTGGGTGATCTACCAGAGGGCACTGCCGGGCAGAACGGGCGCCGGGAGCTGGGGCTACCCCAGGCCTCGCAGGTCCTGTTGAGTGACTTGCCCAGAACTTCTTCAAGGTTCATAAATAAAACCTCTGCGTCAGTTCCTTCGAATCACTCCCTGCTCCTCCAAGTTGCTGTGGCAAGAGGGGAGTTTTTTAAAAGAGAAAGAAGCATGAAAGGAGGATGAAAATTGTCCCCCAGTCCGAGCTGCTGGTGTGCAGGTCGCCTGCGCAGCCCCAGCTCTCCGGCTCCCTCTTCGGCTGTACGGGCTGAGGTGGCTCTGCTGCCCGCTGGCTCCGAGAGCAGCTCTCCAGCCGAGACGGAGAGGGTTGTGTGGGTGTGTGTGCCGAGGAAGAAGGAGGAAGGAGGGGGTAACGGGGGTGGGAAGTGTCTACCTGCAGCTGCAGGAAAACACCGCCCCGCCCCCTCTTCCCCTGCTCTTCGGGGATCAGATTCACTCAACAACTTAGCATGAGCGTCCTGGAACCCCGCAGGTTTGGCGCAGATCGGGTGCAGCGACCCGAGGGTCTGCAAAAGTGAAGGGACCCTCCCAAAGTCTGACACTGCGGGTCTGAGACCGTGCATTGAACTCGTGTCCCCTCTGCTCTTTCTGCGGCTCTGCCTTCCTCAGGTTTCCTTCATAAAAGGTCCTCGGAGCGCAGGATGTCTGTCCACAGGGTGAGAAGTAGAGGGAGAGAAGAGGGGCGAATCTGAGCACAACACTTGGTGGGGGGTGGGGGTGGGATCTGATCATCAGAGCTGGCTCCCAATGAACATACCATTCGACTCATTCCAACTCCAGCCTTTTGCCCACCCCTTACCTATTCCCAGGACTTCCCCGGGGGTCTATTTACCAACAATTTTTGTTTCCTTGTAGCAAAAGTAATTTAAGTTTGTTGTACACGATTCAAAGCACATGGTGTTATATTTAAAGAGTGCCCCCCATACAGTGCCTCCCTCCTCCTACCATTGCAGCCTTCCTCCACCAGCGATCTGTTCCCCAGAGGTAATCTGCATTTGTATACAAACCACAAACTTACAGATCATCGAGATATGTATGCACACGTGGGTTCCATGTTTCCTACAGAAAAATTCCTACTTCTTTGTTAGTCAATTTGTGTAATTTATATTTTTCTAAAAAATTACCTATCTCGTTTATATTTTCAAATTTACAAAGTAACAATAGTGTCACGTTGTCATTTTTCATTTCCTCTGAAATGTTTTTGTATGCCCTTTTCATTCATTGGAGCCCTGGTGATATAGTAGCTAAGAGCTCGGCTGCTAACCAAAAGGTCGGCAGTTCGAATCCACCAGCCACTCCTCGGAAACCCTATGGGGCAGTTCTACTCTGTTCTATAGGGTTGCTATGAGTCGGAATCAAACAGACGGCAATGAGTTTGTTTTTTGTGTTTCATTCTTGATGTTTGTATTCTCTCCCAGCCTTTCCCCCATTTTTTTTTTTAAACCAGACTGGCTGGAAGATTATCGATCTTATTGATCTTTTAAAAACATACATACTGTTTTGTGATTTAGAACTGTTTTCACTTGGTGCCCATTAGGTAAGGACTAAATGCTGTTTGCTCTAGTAGGGCAGACCTACTAAGTTAACTTGGCCACTCTGTGAATCCCTTTACATGAATGAACTCATTCAAAATGCACAAATAGGTACTATCATTATCCCCATGTTACAGATGAGGAAACTGAGGCCCATCTTAAGGGGAGAAGTCTGGCCTCAAGTCTGCCCTTTCACCCCCGTGACACTGCCAAACCCATCGCACCTGCAGGCTGGCATTGCTTGGGCTGTTTCTTCTCCTGAAATGTTCTCTCCTCCCAACCGGCTCTTAGCTCCCTGCCAAATTTGTCTTCATCCTTCAAAGACAGGCTCAGAGACCACCTCCCCTCTGAAGCCTTCCCCATTCTCTCCTACAGATTTAATTGCTTGTAGCCTCAAGGCTCTAAGGGCACGTTGTACACCCTCTAGGAAAGCACTTAGCACATGAAGGACAGTTATTCTTTTTCTGTGGACTGCAAGCTCCTCTACGACAAGGAGCCTGCTTATTTGTCTCCCCTGTCTTCCTTTCTCATGACCAGCGACTACCACAGGGCTTGATACAGAGTAGGCCCTTGATGTTAATTAAATTTGGTTGAAATTAACTAAGGTTTCACAACAAAGGAGTCCCCGGGTGGTGCAAATGGTTAATGTGCTTGGCTGCTAACCAAAAGTTTGGAGGTTCGAGTCCACCCAAAGGTACCTCAGAAGAAAGTCCTGGTGATCTACTTCTTAAAAAAATCAGCCACTGAAAACCCTACGGAGCCCAGTTTTACTCTGACACACATGGGGTCGCCATGAGTTGAAGTCAACTTACAGTAACTGGTTTTTCCAACAAAAGCACGAAAGAAAACAGAGTGCAATCCCTCTCTACTTAACATGACTGTCTCAAATGTCCTGGAAAACCCTGACTCTGCTCATTTTCCAACATAGAAAATGTAGCATTGACCACAAGCTGCCTGCCTCTACCCTACTCCTTACCCTACTCTTAAGACACGTTTGGACCAGAAGAGAGTCACATCAGTTGGAATTCTGACGCCACAAAGAAAATGATGAAGTGATCCTTGGTGCCACAGTTCCCTCTGCACTGTGTTTTAGGTCAATGCGGGTCAAGTATTTGTTTCTCACTCTTGAGCAATTTCCTTGCACAGAGTTTGTTTTCAGCCAGTCGTTGTCTTTAAGCGGGGAAAGGCAAACTCAGGGGTGAGCAGTGCCAGAGCTGCTAGCAAGGGGTTTCAAAAGTCATTGGATTCATTGTCTCCACACAGATTGAGAGGCTAAGTTCTAGACAGGATGAGGTACTTTCCAAAATCACACAGCAAATCAGCATCAGAGCTGCCAGGTCTCCTGAGACCAGTATTATGGGATTGGTTGTGTTCTAGATCTACTATGCATTTTTAAATAACATTTCCTGGGTTTCTATGATAAAAATGTTATAGGTTTATCCTAGAAAATGAAGGTAAAATGTGGATTTATTCTTCTAGTCCTTTTATATCCACCTTTTAATGTTAAAAGTTCATTTTTTCCCCACATGTTTTTATTGTACATTTTAATCAGTTAGGAATGTTTCTTGCTGCAAGTAACAGAAAAGCTCATCTTAAGCAAAAAGGAGTTTATTTTCTTATGTGACAGAAAGTTTGAAGGTGAGCAGTTGCTGATGATGGCTCAGGGGCTCAAAACTTTCAGGGCCAAGAGTGATGCTGGTGGCCTTTTCCTTGAATTTGAAAGAAGGCTGCTAACAGCTCCAAGCAGAACTCCCGCATCCCAGACAGGAAGAGTGAGGAGGGGTGGAGCTAGTCCCATCTGTCCCCGTTATCAGAATCTTTTGATTGGAAATGTGTCATATGCAAGAAATATTAGGAAAATGGAAGAAAGATTTCTATGATTGGCTTAGACCAATAAATGATTCCTTTCCTGAGTCTCGTCTAAAACTACCCCAAACAACACTGAGCTCTGTTATCTAGAAAGTAAATGGGAAATAGATAATGTGACTGCTGCAGCATTTGTTACTAAAACTTTGGAAAATGTAGATGAGTAAGAAAAGAGACTATATATAACATTTATAATATATATTAGATAAATATAACTTACACAAATTAAACCCTGGAGTACGTTGTATTCACCTTGTGTCCTCCTTTCCTTCCTTAAAAATATCAGTGAAAAAAAATCTATCAATTTAGGTTTTTTTTTCTACTCTGCAATATATTTCCACATTGTTACACGAAATTCTTCTACTTCATTGTTAATGGCTACATTATGTTTTATTGTATGCATCAACCATATTTATTTAACGAATTTCCTGTTTAATAAACCAAACCAAACCCGTTGCCCTTGACTCGATTCCAACTCATAGCGACCCTATGGGACAGACTAGAACTTCCTCATAGGGTTTCCAAGGAGCAGCTGGTGGATTCAAACTGCTAACCTTTAGGTTAGCAGCCAACTCAACCACTGCTCCACCAGGGCTCCAATTTCCTTTTTAAGATGTTAAAATTTAATATAGTTTTTTCTCTTTTAAATAATACTACAACAAAGATCTTGTAGTTAATCTTTTTGAAATTTCAGAATTATTTCCTTAGAGCAGAATACTTGTGGTTTTAGACTAAGTGTATACAAGATTTTAGTGCTTTGGAAACAGATTGCAAAAGTATCCTCCAGAAAGATCCTATCAACTTTCATTGCCCCTTGTTATGTATGGGAGTTCATTTTGAAATGCATCCTCACCTGCACAGGATCTCATCATTAAAGAAATTTGCCAATATGGAAATAAAACAAATTCATCAGGTTGTTGCTTTAATCTGTATTTCTTTTATTGCTGCTCAAGTTGACTTGTTTTTGTGTGTATTGGCTATCTTTTTAGAAATTGCCCATTTATATCACCTACTCATTTTTCTGTCGGTGTTGGTAATTCGCAGTTGATTAGAAAATACACATAAAATAAATAAAATCACTCATATTTCCCTACCCAAAGATAACCACTGTTACTCATCTACAATTATATAAGTTATATATCTGTTTCTCTCACCCCCTCACCCCCCCATCTATCTATGTATGTATCTTATCTACCTACCTACCTATGCACCTATCTATCTTATGATTAGTTCCTTAGGATAAATACCCAGAAGTCAAACTGATGAATCAAATCACTCTCTGAAATGTGGTACCAATGTATCCATCCATGATATAATTTCATAAGCACTATGGTAATCCTATTTTAAAAAATATTTGCCACTTTGAAAGGCATCTTTTGTTAATTTGCATTTATTTAATTGTAGTGAAGTTTATCTATTTTTAAGTTTGCTGCTATTTATAATTTCTTTTACTTTAAAGTTTTCTTCTTTGTGACCGTATCTCCATTGTGATTCCTGATGTTGGCTATTTGGGGTCTTTTCCTCTGTTCTCTTGATAAGACTTGGTAGGGGCTCATCTATTTCATTGTTTTTCTTTCAAAGATAGATCTTCTGCATTGATTTATTCATTGTAGCATTTTTCTGTTTTTACTTCATTACTTTTTGTTTTCATTTCTATTAATTCCTTTCTCCTGTTTTCCTTAAGTTTCTTTTGTTATTAGTTTCCTAGCTTTTTTGTTGCATGCGTGCTGAATTTGGTTTCCTTCTTCCTTGTATACGATTAAATTCATTTGTTGTTGATTTTATTCTTGCTGTTGATTTGTGACTTAGGAGACCCCATGTGTTACAGAGTAGAACTGCTTCAAAGGGTTTTCTTGGCTGTAATGTTTACAGAAGCAGATTACCAGGCCTGTTTCTTCCTTGGTGCTGCTGGGTGGGTTTGAACCACCAAACTTTTGGTTACCAGTCAAGCACAAACCATTTGTGACACCCAGGGACCTTTTCAATTAAATTCTTTTAAGGATGTGAAATGTCCTTAGGTCACAGCTTTGCCATATCTCCCCTTTTTTTCCAAACTGAAAATATCTTCTCCGGGAACAGAGTCAGCAAAGCAATAAATCAGACTCTAATTTGTAGCATTTGCTGATTCCTATGTGTGTTAGTTACCCAGTGCTGCTATAACAGAAATACCACAAGTGAATGGCTTCAACAAACAGGATTTTTTCTCACAGTTTAGGAGGCTAGAAGTCCGAATTCAAGGGTACTGGCTCTAGGGGAAGGCTTTCTCCCTCTGTCAGCTCTGGAGGAAGGTCCTTGTCTCTTAGCTTCTGCTCCTGGACAATCTTCATGAGGCTTGGCATCTCTCTTCCACCATCTCTGCTCTGCTCGATTGCTTGTTTAATCTCTCATATCTGAAAAGAGATTGACTCCACACACGCTCTATACTAATCCTGCCTCATTAACATATCAAAGACAGCCATTCCCAAATGGGATTATAACCACAGGCATAGAGGTTAGGATCTACAACACGTATTTTTGAGGGTCACAATTCAATCCATAATATGCAGGATAAATTCTTCCATCATGGCTGATTTCAAGCTTCTAAAGTGCTGTCACTGACCAGGGACTTAGGAAAAGATACAACTGCAAACCACTATGTAGTGTTTCCACTATATAGATACAGTAGACATAAATAGCAATCAAACTTTTAATATAGTTTATTTACTTGTAAATTAATTAAAGGAATTAAATTGTAAGTTAATTAAAAGTAATGTATTTCATTGTAACTTAATTTTTAATAATGGCTGTGTTTGACAAGAGGCCAGCAAAATTCCAGGATATTTAACAATCCACTCTCTCAAGCTGATGTCAGCCAACTCCAGCACACAACTGTAGGCCATGCTTGAAGTCACAGAAAGCCTGAGCTTGAAAACACCTTAGAGATGACTTGATCCAACTCACATTTTGTATAGATGGAGAAACCGCAGCCCAGAGAGGTGGTGGAGCTGACCTGAGATTGCAGAAATTGACACTTAAGGAAACCCTCAGGTTCCCAGCAATTAGTCCAGTATGCTTTTCTCTACACTTAGTTACCCAACTGTAACAAGCAGCATCAGCATCACCTGGGAGCTTGTTAGAGATGCAAACTCAAAGGCCCCATCCAGTTCTGCTGACATAGAATCTGCATTTTAACAAAATCCCCAGGTGAGTCACAGGCACATTGAAGATCGATGCTCTGTGAAGAACAGCAGTGGCTTTGAATGTAGGTTGTCCATTAGAATCGCTTGGGGTTTTTCAAAAACAAAAAGAACCATACCTGGGCCCCACACTCAGAAATTGTTTAACTAGATGGGAAAAATCCAAGTAGGAGTGGTTTTAAAAGATTCCCAGATGACTTTAATGTGAAAACGGGGCTAAGGATGTTGGCTATACCACATTTCCTCCATGAGTCCCCTGCCCGGTAACAGGGAGGTCACTTAGACCCTGAATCTGATAAGGCCAATTCTTTCAGGAAAGCAGGGGTGAAGGCAACTGCACCTGGTGGTGACGCAGTGACAAGGGCGTGGGGTGGCTGGGAAACCACCTCTGTCAAGCTGCCTGGAAACTAAATCCCAAAACTTGTATGCGTCCACAATCCCCAAATGCCCCATTTCCTCCCAAGCAGAAGGGGTCATTACCATTTGCAATTCCTTTACCGCTGTCCTGGCCATTTGGGAAAGTGAAAGCTCCGAGAAAAACAGCAGAGGCAGCAAGCTGACAATATTCTTTTTATGCCAAATTCATGCTGCCACCTCTGCTCTGGCTCTTTAACTCTTCACTCCGAACAGATTGCATTGAAGGTGTCATTGCAACATCAACGCAATAGTATTAGGATTACTTTCCTTCCCACCCTCTTCTAAAGGCTCCCACGGAAATGGTTTTTATCTTTTGAGATCTAAAGTACTTTATAAAAACACTCAGCAAATACTTGAGCAGAAATAAACGTCCCTAAATAGCCACTCCCTCCAGGAGAAGTCATGATCACCAGTGTTCCTCAGAAGTGCCTAAAATAGAGTCCAGCCTCGCAGTCTCTCCAAGGAGCGTCCTTGTTTAGCTAACCTAGTTAGAAGCTGTGAGCTTGTGCTTCTGCGTCCTGTGAGAGCCTTGTGTTTTCAAAATGATTTTGTCTAAAAACCCTTCACATCTCCCAGAGGAGGTTCAGGATATGTAAATTTCCTGTAACTGGGAGCTTCCAGTTGACTGCTTGTGGAGCACCAACTCTGGTTTGCAGACACCCAGGGGAGCGCTGGGTGGGCTGCACCTGGGCCAGCACCTGAGCAGAGGACCCTCTAGAGCCCCTCCCCCATGTTTCCTTTGGGCTGTGTTTCTCTGCTGGCCACGTGGACAGGGAAGGGACTAACTGCATCAGTTTTCCCCAAAGGTCCCTTGTCCCTGCTCTGACAGTTTTTTCACTCCCGTTAGAGCAGCAGAAGTGGAGGAGAGTTCCTGAATTGTAGTTCTATTCCTGCCGTGATCTGGGAGATAAATGGTCCAATGGAGACCACACTTGTACCAGACAGAGGAGAGCGTCCTTCTCCTGGCTGAACTCGGCAACTGACTAAAGCAGTGACGTTCGAGTCTGTCATTGGCACTGGTGGTGGCAGTAGAGTGACCAACTCATCCCTGTTTGCCAGGAGGCTCTCATGGTTTTAGCACTGAAAAGTCCTCCATCCTCCTCCATTCTGAGAACCCCCTTGGTCCCAGGCAAACTGGGATGGTTCATCACCCTAGGTGGAAACCCAAAGTCTCTTCTCTTATGACATGAAAGAGTAGCCTCAGATCTCATTGGGTGAGATTTTTATAAAACTGAAATAAAAAACCCCCGAAGATTTCATGTACATGAGTCCGGTAGGTACTGCTATTGACTAAATACCCATTTTAAGGGGGGATGATGGTAGACTCAGCTGCCGTTTCAGTTCCAAAGGGCCAAAGCTGTGACAAGGGACTCTACTCAAAGCACCAGCTTCCCCAGAACGGGGGAGCCTAAGTCGGTATGCAGTGCCAAGGTTTGGGACCAAAAAAGGCGGGAGCAAGCTTAGGTTCAGCTGGAGGCAAGCAGACAAAGCCAGCCATGGTGAGGGTCATGCAAAGGTCAAAGGGACAAGGGCCTGAGTGACTGTCATGAGCTCGTGTGACTACAGCAGCTCAGGCTCACTTTCTTGGCCCAGGTGGCTTCACAGGGCCAGGTAGCTACTCATTCGTTTATATGTATACATTTTCCTTTTTCTCCCCCCACCAAATTATAGTGTAATATGCACACAATTTTCTACCATGCTTTTTCACTTAACCAGATATCCTGGAATCTTTCCATACCAATATGGATAGAGCACTGTCATTCTTTTATACAGCTGCATACTTTTCATAGTTTTCTATTGGATATATATATATATATCTGTGTATATATGTATATTTACACATCCATATACATATCCAGTGACCTGGTGGCATAGTGATTAAGAGCTTGGCTGCTAACCAAAAGGTTGGCAGTTCAAATCCACTAGCCGCTCTTTGGAAACCCTATAGGGCATTTCTACTCTGTCTTATACTGTCACTATGAGTTAGGAGCGACTCGACAGCAATGGGTTTGGTTTTGGTATACATATCCAATAGAAAACTATATATATAACTATGTAAACCCATAGACATTGAGTTGAGTCTGACTCATGGCAATCCCATGTGTTACAGAGTAGTATTGAGCTCATAGGATTTTCTTGGCTGTAATATTTACGAAAGCAGATCACCAGGCCTTTCTTCCACAGTGCCACTGGGTGGGTTCAAACCACTAGCCTTTCAGTTAGTAGTCAAGAGCAAACCATTTGGGCTAACCAAGGAGATATATATACGTGTACACACATGTGTGTTTGTATAATTTATTTAACCAGTCTACTGTTGATAGACATTTAAGTTTTTATGTCCTATCTTTTGCTAACACAAGCAGTATTGAACTATATAATGACCTTGTATATATCTCATTTAAATGTGCAAGAATATTTAGAGGTATTTAGAGGTTAAATTATTGCTGAGTCAAGGATTTGTGCATTTTTATTTAGCTAAATATTGCCAAATTTCCGTCCAACAATGTGTGAGAGGACATGTTTTCCCATACTATCCTCATGTGGTATGTTATCAAAATTTTTATATTTGTCAGTCTGATTTAAAAAACACACGTACACATTCCGTCGAGTTGATTCCAACTCATAGTGACCCTATAGGACAGAGTAGAACTGCCCCAGAGGGTTTCCAAGAAGCAGCTGGTGGATTCAAATGGCCGACCTTTTGGTTAGCAGCTGAGCTCTTAACCACTGTGCCACCAGGGCTCCCTACCTGATACACAGTGTGGTTAAAATTTGTTTTTATGAAATATATTCTCCTGTAGTCATATAGTTTATGGCTTCTGTGTCCTACTTAGAAAGGCCTTCTTCTGAGTTTTTTTTTTTTTTTTAATCCACCCTTTTTAAGGTACTTTCATGGTTTCATTTTTTATTTACATTTTTGTTATAGAATTAGTTTCGGGAATGTGTGAGGTAGGAATCCAATTTTTTTTTTTTTCCAAACACCTATCCAAGTGTCCCAGAGGTGCCTCAGAAGAAAGGCCTGGAGATCTACTTCCAAAAAATCAGCCATTGAAAACCCTGTGGAGCACAGTTCTACTCTGACACCCAGCAGGTTGCCATGAGTCAGGGTTGACGTGATGGCAACTGCTTTGGTATAGTAACAATCTTCCAGTCAGAGAGGGGGTACCAATCTACTCTGCAACTGGTACTGTGATAACCTGCCTGTACACTACACTTCTGTAAACACTAGGAATTTTAGGGTTAAAAAAATTTCTGTTTCATATTTGAGAAGTGATGACTATTTCATTTTTCATATGTGTCTGGTCTTCTGGTATTCCTTCTGTGAATCACTGAGTCAAAACTTTTGCCCATTTTTACATTAACATGACCATCTTTTTCTTAAATCTTTAAGCGACTGTCATATAGTAAGGCTTCAACAGCAGACTTAGAAAGAGAAATATTCTCCTATATTTATAATGTAGTCCTTTTTACTTTAATGCAGGGTTTGGCACAGTGTGACCCTACACACCAAGAAGCTTGCGGCCTGTTTTTGTAAATAAAGTTTTACTGAGACACCAGCCATACTCATTCATTTATGTGTCTATGGCTGCTTTTGCTGTAAACGGCAGAGTTGAATAATTGTGACAGAGACCATCTGGATATAAAACCGAAAATATTTACTATCTGGCCTTTGCAGAAAAAGTTTGCCAAGCTTTGTTATAAAGTAGTTCTTCAAATACGTATGTATTATAGCATTGCAATAATTGTTGAAAACCAATTTCAAGTTTTCTCTTTTCATTTGTCATATACATTTTTCAGTTTTACTACTTAGTCTTTGTTTTCATTATTTCAATGGCTGATCAATAGTTTATACAGAAGTGGTATGATAAGTGGCTTAACTACTAATTGCTTGTTTGTCTATATGCTGCCTTATTCCAAAATTAGCTAAGTTAGTGATAACCCTCCTATTGTATAACTGGGTTGTTTATAAACAGCACTGAAATGAACATCTTTACATATAAATTTTTGTGTCTTTGAATGCATTCCATTAGAAAAAAATTTCCAGAAATAGAATTTGAAAAACAATTTGATGATAAATATGAAAGACAATCAAAATGTTCATATCCTTCAATCCAATTATCCTATTTCTGGAAATACTTTCCAATTCTACAAGGCATGAAAAAGCTTTTATCCTAGGGAACAGACATGCACGAATTAATGCAAAGTAGCAGGAGTAAATGAAGGGTAAAAGAAAGAATCTAGCACTATTGAGGGCTTATTCTATGTCAAGCACTTTAAAAGAAATTTACACATATCATGAAATTTAATCTTTACAAAACATTTGCAATAGGTATTGTTATTCCCACTTGGCACATAAGACACCCAAGGATCAGAGAGCTTGGGAAATTTGCCATGATTACACAGCCAGCAAGTGACTGACCTGGGATTCAAATCTTATCAACTTGTCTCAGAAAAGCCATGCTCTTTCCACTACGGCCTTCTAAGATATGTACCAAACTCCACTCCGTTGCCGTCTAGTTAATTCCAACTCATAGTGACCCTATAAGACAGAGTGGAACTGCCCCACTGGGTTTCTAAGAAGCGGCTGATGGATACAAACTGCCGACCTTTTGGTTAGCAGCCATAGCACTTAACCACTGTGCAACCAGGGCTCCTAAAAGAAGAAAGATTTGTACAGAAGTGGGCTCTTAGTAAATATGATTTCTGCCTGAATCTGAGTAGGAGGCGAGGGGCTAGGAGACAACAGACGCAGACAGCAGATGACAGTCATCGAGTGCCTTGGCCCAGGTCCACCCTTCTCCCTTGTCCTCCCTTTCTCCCCTCCCCTCCCCTCTGAGCATCAGTTTGCTTCTGTTTCCTTCTCTCTGCCCTCATCTCTCTCAGGTTCCTGGTGTATCTGGAGCCCTGAGTCTCATCTCACTGTTCCTTGTGCTGCTCCCAAGCACCCACCGTGCCCAATAGGAGGGTCCTTCTGCTCTCTCTGATGGGCTAACACCCCAAGGTCATACAGCCATGCGCTGGGCATGGAGGTCTCTGCCGGGTCAAGCCGGGCACCCAGGCCTCCAAAGACAGGTCATTCAGGTAAGACCAGTGAGAATGGGGTAAGGAAGTCATGAGAACTTTGGGGGATTGCAGGACCCTTGCCAGGTAATGAGTGGAGTAGTCAGTATGTGTGTGTGTGTGTGCTTTAGTGATTGTGAGTGACCAGGCGGGAGGTGGCTGTGGGTGTGCTTCAGTCGTTGTGAGCGTGTGCGCGTGGACATGCATGCGGACATATCCCTGTGCTGTGTGCCTAGATGTATACTGGGGATGCCTTTTATGAATGCAAATGTTAGCATGTGTGTGGTTGCTGTTAGCTGCCCTCGAGTCAGCCCCTGACTCATGGCGACCCCATGCGTTACAAAGTGAAACCGCTCCAGTGGGTTTTCTTGGCTGTAACCTTTATGGAAGCAGATCGCCAGACCTTTCTTCCAAGGAGCCTCTGGGTGGTGGGCTTGAACCAACTATATATGTTGTCGTGTAGGTGGGATGATTAAGCTGTATATATATGTATATATATATTTTACATATATATATATTTTATATATATATATATAGTCTTTTATTTCTGAGAATACCTAGCAAATACAAAATACAGACTTCCTTTTTTTTTAAATGAAGCCTGGGAGCTGAGACTCTTGGGTATGTCTGTTCCTCTAGACCAATCTGTCTCAGCTTCAATCCTACTGACATTTGGGGCTGGATAATTCTTTATTGTAGGGGGCTGCCCTGTACATTGTAGGATGTTTCACAGCATCCCTGGCCTCTCTACCCACCACATTGCCTGTACCACCTCCCCGCTCCCCCCCCCCCCCCCCCCCCCCCCCCCCCCCCGCCACACACACACCCCAGTTGCGACAACCGAAAGTGTCTCCAGACATTGCCAAATATCCCTAGGGGGACAAAATTGTCCCTAGTCAAGAACTATTGCCCTAGACCAGTAGTTCTCATCTGTGGCTGCACATTAAAATCACCTAAGGAGCTTAAAAAATTTCCCAGGCTCCACCGCAGGTCAATTAAACAAGAGCCTCCAGGAGCTGGTACCTGCGCGTTCCCCTGGAGCTTTCCAACGTGATTCTGACATGCAGCCTGGGTTGAGAATTCCTGCATTATTCCAGTGTTTCTCCCACTTGAGCGTGCATTAGAATCACCTGGAGGCTTTTAACACTGATTGTTGGGCCCCCCTCCCAGAGTTTTTGATGTCTGGGAGGAGGCCTGAGGACCTGCATTCCTAACAAGTTCCAGGTGATGCTGATGTGGGCCCCACACTTTGAGAACCACTGCCCCAGAGTAGTGATACTCAAATTTTGGTGTACATAGGAATAACCTCGGCAGCTAATTGGAAATGTAAATTCCTGTGCCCCACCCGCTAAATATTCTGATTCAGTATATCTGGGGCAGGGCCCAAGAGTTAACTTTTAAACAAGCAGCATCCCAGGTTATTCATAACTCACTACTGAAGGGCCTAAAAGAAGACATGAATAAATAAAAAGATATACCGTGGACTTGGATCAGAAGCCTTGATACCATAAAGATATCGGCTCTCTTAAAGATTAATCTAGAAATGCAGCACAATCACAATTAAAGTCCCAAAGACAAATTTTTTGAAACTTAACTAAATGATGCCAAAGTTTCTTTAGAAAAATAGATAAAATGCTGATAAAGGACAATAACGTGAGAAGGAGGGCAGAACTCTAGTACCTTTTTGTACTAGAAATTTACTAAATAAGTAACTAAAAATAATGTATTACAAATAAAGAATAAATTAATAAAAAATGCAACTTGATATAGATTTTAAAAAAAAGTCAATGCATGATGAATATGTAATCTCAAACCATTGGTAATGGAATAAATTTTTAAGAGATGAATAAGTCAAGTCCCTGGGGGGGCCAGGAGAGGGGAATGAATCAATTTTTCATTTCTTACACCGAAATAAATTCTAGGTGGGTTAAAATTTACATTGTAAAATAAAATCATAAAAATATTACAAGAAAATATTAGATAAAATTTTATAATCTTGCTTGAAGGAAGAACTTTTAAGCACAAAATGAAAGTTAGATAGAAAAGAAAAAATTGAGAGATCTTGGCGTAAAGATATCATAAATAAAGTTGAAAGACAAATGACGAACTGGGGGAAATATTTGTGATTCATATGACAAACGGTTAGATAAAAAAATGAATACTTTAATAGAAAATTGGAAAAAGGGTGTGAACTACAAGTCAGAAAAGAAGAAATACAAATGGACAATAAACATGTCGATCAGTGTTGGACTCTGCTAATAAAGAATCGAGGCAGTGGGGGTTCGGTGGCAGAATTCTCACTTTTCATGTGGGAGACCAAACCTTTTTGGTAGAGTGACTCTGTATATTCCTTCCATCTTCTTTTGATGCTTTCTGCATCGTTCACTTTGAGGACTAAGGTGCCCCTGACCCAAGTCATGGTATTTTCAATCACCTCTTATGCATAGGAAAGCTGGACAATAAATAAGGAAGACCAGCAAAGAATTGATGCATTTGAATTATGGTATTGGCGAAGAATATTGAATATACCATGGACTGCTGGAAGAAAGAACAAATCTGTCTTAGAAGAAGTACAGCCAGAATGCTCCTTAGAAGCGAGGATGGTGAGACTTTGTCTCATATGCTTTGGAGAGGTTATGAGGAGAGACCAGTCCCTGGAAAAGGACATCATGCTTGGTAAAGTAGAGGGTCAGCAAAAAAGAGAAAGACCCTCGAGGAGATGGACCGACATAGTGGCTGCAACAATGGGCAGGATACAAGGATGGCACAGGACTGGGCAGCCTTCCGTTCTGTTGTACGTAGGGTCGCTATGAGTTGAACAGCAAACAACAACAACAGGCGTGAGACCCTGGTTTGATTCTCAGCCAATATACCTCATGTGCTGCCGCCACGCATTTGTCAGTGGAAGCTTTGGTGTTGCTTGATGCTGAACAGGCTTCAGTAGAGCTTCCAGACTGAGACAGACTAGGAAGAAATACGTGGTGATCTATTTCTGAAAATCAGCCAATGAAAACCCTATGGATCACAATGGTCTGATTAGCAACCGATCTTGGGGATGGCGCAGGACTAGGGCATTGTTTGTTCCGTAGTGTCTGGGGACAACTCAGTGGCAGCTAAGAACAACAACAATAATCAAAGAAATGACCATTAAAGCAATGAGGCAGCATGTTTGCCCAAGAGATAAGCAAATGATAAAATTCAATGATAGTAATCGGTGTGGGCAAAGATGTGATAAATGGCCCCCCTCACAGACTGCTGTAGGAAGTGGAGATTGGAAAGAGGTTTCTTAATCTCATTTCAGATATATGCATATGTATGTGTGTGTAAATCATTAAAATATACATGCCCCTTGACCCAGTAATTCAGTAATTTCGCTTGAAGAATGTAACCTAAGGAACTGATTAAGCAAGAATACAAAGATTTATATACAAGTGTGATCCTTGTAAACTAAATGTCTAACAAGTTAAGGATGTTGTTGTTGGGTGTTCTTGAGTCAACTTTCGACTCGTAGGGACCCCATGTGACAGAGCAGAACTGCCCCATAGAGCTTTCTGGGTGGTAATCTTTACAGAAGCACATCTCCAGGTCTTTCTCCCACGGAGCTGCTGGGTGAGTTTGAACCACCAGTCTTTCGGTTAGCAGCCAAATGCTTAACCATTGAGCCACCAGGGCAACTGGGAATAGGTTGAATAAAAAATACTGTCCTTAAAATTGAATTCTATGTAGCCATTAAACCTAATGTTATGGAAATACATAACCTGAGAACATATGTATGATATGTTGTTGAGCAAAATAAAGTATGTGTGTGTGTGTCTATGTATGTGTGGGTAAAAATCTGGAAATTTACAATGGTTACACCCAGGTGATGGTATTTTGGATGATTTTTATTTTTCATTCCTCTATATTTTGTATAGGATTTGTCTTACACTGAACATGCATTCTGTAATTAAACA
This sequence comes from Trichechus manatus latirostris, assembly GCF_000243295.1. NCBI lineage: Eukaryota > Metazoa > Chordata > Mammalia > Sirenia > Trichechidae > Trichechus > Trichechus manatus. The sequence continues at coordinate 1,567,870 of NW_004444122.1, read as the reverse complement.
CAAACTAAAATTAAACCAATAAGCATTGAGTCAACTCCGACTCATGGCAACCCCATGCATGTCAGAGAAGAACTGTGCTCCATAGGATTTGCAATGGCTGATTTTCAGAAGTGGATCACCAGGCCTTTCTTCTGAGGTGCCTCTGAGTGGACTCGAACCTCCAACCTTTTGGTTAGCAGCTGAGTGTGTAAAATTTTGCACCACCCAGGGATTCCTAAACTAAAATTACTCTTAAATGAAGTGGGCCTACCTGACATCTCATTGAATGAGAAGAAGAGATATGAGCAGGTACTGCATTCTCATTGGCACATGTCTGATGAAAGAAAAAGAGACCCGAATGTACATGTGTGTTACTTAGAGGCCATGAAGTCTCTTATCTCACTAGGATGTTGGTGACTGCATCAGCATATGCCTTCCTGTGGCTTTAGGGACTAGCAGCCCAGTCAGAGTTAAGAAAACCCTCTGAAAGCAACATGCAGCTCTCACTCTTCTCTAAGCTATCTAAGGAGAGGGACCCAGAGGACAACAGGTAAGCAATGGCAGGTCCAAGGTCTTTACAGCTCATTGCAGAGGCATTTCTGGTGGCTGTACCCAGTGGCCCCAGGAGAAGTCACACTGCTGGGGGAGTTGGACAGTCTGAGGTCTCTTCTCTGCACCACTGGAAATGTGCTGAAGACTGCAGACCCCTCTCTGGGCCCCTGTTGGACCAGATGACCTGTGAGATCCCTTCTAGTTGAAGCGCTTTGTGAACAGCAATGAGTCTCCATTCATTTAGTAATTATAAGTGTGTTCACCGTATGCCAAGCATCAGGGTCTGCCTGTCTCAGAAGAAGAATAAGTAAGCAGAGCAGCATCTGTGGTTTTAGTGACATCAGGAAGGCCCAGCTGCCCCTCCCCTCCCCCATCTTCTCATTCCAGAAATTCAACCATTAATGTAACCAATGCTTTGATTCCTTCAGAAATGAGTCACTGACACTTTAATAGGGATGTGATTGTGGCCCTTTCAAAGACAGAAAGCCAAAGGGGAGGGGTGGGTCTGCTGCAGAAGGTGCTTGAATCAGTATGAGACACATAGATTTTATGGCTCTGTAGGACCTCTTCATGGAGGTGTCCAGTTAGGTATGGGGTCTGGCACTCAAGAGAGTGGTCTGAATTAGAAACAGGGATTTGGGAATTACCCATGTTTACAAAGTGTCTTAGGCTGGGTTCTCTAGAGAAGCAAAACCAGTAAAGCATATAAATATATATAGAGAGAGATTTATATCAAGGAAACAGCTCACATGATTGTAGAGGCAGGAATGTCGCAAGTCTGTGGATCAGGATAGAGACTTCTGATTCATGTAGCCGCAGTGGCTGGCGAACCCAAGATCAGCAGGTTGGAGAGCAGGGCTCTTGCTGTGAAGATTGACGAATCCCAAGATTGGCAGGTAAGCTGCTAGCTCAAGTCCCAAGAACTGGAGGTCAGATGAACAGGAGTCAGCTGCAGGATCCAGAGCAGGCGAAAGACAGAATGTCCGCTTATATTCAGATGCAGGCCACATGCCCAAGGAAACTCCCTTTCAACTGATTGGCTACTCACAGTATATCTCATCATGGGGGTGATCACGTATAAGCTCTGAGAATCATGGCCCAGCCAAGCTGACACACAATCTTAACCATCACACATACTAATGAAGATATGAATGTGAGTTCAGCCAGCCTCTCAGAGAAGGGAGGGAACTAGGAGAGAAGGCTGAGGAAAAAACACATCCAAGGAGAGAAATTTATGATGAGACTGGTAAGGAGTACGGAAAGGGAGACCAGCAGGCTTTGGAATGTGTGGTCCGGGAAGACCAGGGAAAGAGGGAGCATTAGTGCTGAATTTAACAGGTCAGGTAAGAATAAAGACACAGAAGTACCTCATGGATTTGGCAACAAGGAGGCTGTTGGTCACCTTGTCCCAACAGTTATGGTGGAGTGGTGGGCTACCAACTCGACTGAGGTGGAGAGAGAGGAATGCAGAGGTGCACATGATGTAAACAACTAGGGGTAGACAACTTTTAGCAACTCAGGAAATTTGGCTAGCAAGAGAGGAGACACCTAGACGGAGACTGGAATGAGGTCCTGGCATTCAGCAAAGGTTTTTAATTGTTTGTTTATAAGGGGAAAGACTTGAGCATGTTTGAAACGTTGGTGGAAAGAAGTTAGTACATAGAGAGAAGTTGAAGAGGTGGCAAAGGTGGTGGATAATCAAAGGAGGCAGGTGGGATGGGATCCAGAGCACAAGATTGAGGAATGGCCAGCAACAGAGAGTGCCCTACATAACACAAGAGCTCAAGGCTCTCCCTCAGATGGGAAGGGGATGTGAGCAAGCGATTATGGGAAACACAGTTGACCAACAAAGAGCTGTGAATTCAGACAACGACACAATACTATTTTTCACCAACCAATCTGGCCTTTTACAGAAGAGGAAACTGAGGCACAGGGAGGTTAAGATCAAGACCATACAGCTAGCAAATAACAGAGCCAGGATTAGAACTCAGGCAGTATGGCTCCAGTGTCTGAGCTCTTAACAACTACAGGATGACTTTTCTCTAAAAATAAATACACATTGCACAATTTTGTATTTCTATAAACAAACACATACAAATAAATGCATAGGCACACATATATGTGGGTGTATATACACATTAATATGCATGGAGAAAGGACTGCATACCCAAAAATGAACAATGGTTCTCTCTGTCTTGTTGGATTATATCTGGTATTCATTTTCTCTGTGCTTTTCTCTATCTCTAAATTTCCCACAATGGGTAAATTACTTGTGTTATAAGAAAAACAAAGGTTATTTTTAAAAATAATCCTGAGGAAGAGACTAGAATGACGGCATAGATCAGACCCCTGCTGTTCAAGTCCTGCCATCATATGACACCCGGGGGGCGGGGGGGGGGGGGGGACAAGAGAGGACAAAGAATGAACGGATGAGTCACTGTCTTTTAGCAGCATAGATGGAACCAAAAGGATGCCTCCTTGGTTTTCCTGAAAGTTCGACCTACTGCTTAGCACCTGCAGAAGCATTTTCCCTGGAGATTTCTGTCTCCTGTCTATAGCAAAACTGATCTGGCCTGAAGAGTTCCTGGCACTGGGTTCTCAGCCTCTCCAGTTAGAATGGCCCCTCAACATTTCTCATGGCCTCTCTGAGGAGAAATCTTTAAAGATGCACTTGCTCCAGATGAGCTCCTGTACCTGGAAGAGGAGTCTTTGCAGAAGTCTTTGCTTCACCAGGTCTGTGCAGAACCAAGACCATATCAAAGGCCTCTCTGGGGGCCCTCCAAGGGGCTCAGACCCCTGTGGTCAGGATTCCAGGGAGCTGGGTCTCCATGGCACCCACAGAGGCAGCCACACCCCAGGCTTGTGCTCCGGGAAGCACCCCTTCCCCTCCATAGCAGCTCTTTCTTCAGGAGAGACATCACTTATCGCCAGTGCAGGCGCTGCCTCCCCACCGCTGCCCTCCTCTCCTCTGGCTCCTCAGTTCTATTTTTACTAACATGGGAGCAAGACCACATTCAGATGGTGCTTCCACTTCCCATCTCTCCCTTCAGTGACCATGATCATTTTTTTTCAGCTGGAAAGTTTTGGGTAAGATACTGACAGCTGCTAGATTCTGTAAGCTTCTTCTCCTGCTGCTCAAATACTGTTTTTTATTAAATAAATTGCTTTTTTAAAAAAAAATTGGAAACAGAAATTTATGGTTATAGTCTGAGAGTTGTCATTGTTAGCTGTGGTGGAGTCGGCCTTGACTCACGGTTATCCCATGCACTACGGAAGGAAACCCTGCCTGGTCCTGCATCATCCTCATAGTGGTTGCAGATCAGACAGTTGACATCCATAGGGTTTTCATTACTAATTTTTGGAAGTAGATCACCAGGCCTTTCTTCTTAGTCTGTCTTAGTCTGGAAGGTCTGCTGAAACCTGTTCAGCATCATAGCAACACAGAAGCCTCCACTGGCAGGTGGTGGCTGCGCATGAGGTGCATTGGCAGGGAATTAGACCTGAGTCTCCCGCATGGAAGTGGAGAATTCTACCATGGAACCACCAATGCCTCCCTCTGAGAGAAGAGCTAGAAAATCAACATACACATGTACACCACAGGGCATGAAAAGTGACCCAAAGGATTTGAAGCAGCGTGTTTATGGAAAGTAGCGCCTATGGCAATTAGGAATCCTGGTGGCACAGGGGTTCAGAGCTCGGCTGCTAACCAAAAGGTTGGCAGTTCAAATCCACCAGCCACTCCTTGGAAACCCTAAGGGCAGTTCTACTCTGTCCTATAGGGTCGCTATGAGTCGGAATCGACTGGACGGCAATGGGTTCGGTTTGGTTTTTTTATGGCAATTAGTGGTAAACTGCTGGATGGTCTCTTATGGCTGGCGATGACCAGTAGAAACTGCTTATTGGAGCCCCCCATCCCCACCTCAAGTGGCACACAGGGCACGCACGCTACCTGCCCTTATCCTAGAAAGGCCTCTGCTGCTGGTTGAGTCCCAAGCCAGATCGAAAGGAAAGGAAGTTTCAGCGTGAAGAGGGGAGGGGAGAGAAGCAAAAACTTACCTTGTGTGTGTGTGTGTGTGTGTGTGTGTGTGTGTGTGTGTGTGTGTTGGAGGGGGTGGGGTACTGGACTCAGGATGGTGTGGAGATGGGCACACAAGGCAGCAAACATTGAAATCCCTCCTTTCTACCCCTTGTTCTGATCTGGCCTCTCCCTCCCCGGGGCAACCATTGTTCGGTATGTGGTTTCCCATAAGGACCTGCCCGCAGAGCGAGAGCGCCTCTCTAGGCTCAAGGACGCCTTAGAGAACCTGGCAAAGACTGTGCATCTCACCCCTAAAACAATGCATGTCTCACGGGGAGCATATACTGTGAAGTGAAAGCCAGTCTGAAAAGGCTACATACTGTATGGATTCAACTGTATGACATTCCGGGAAAGGCAAAACTACAGAGACAGGAAAAAGACCAGTGGCTGCCAGGAGTTCAGGGGGAGAGGGGTGAATAGGTGGAGCACAGGACATTTTTGGGCAGTGAAACTATTTTGTATGATGCTGCAATCATCGACACATGATATTATGTATTTGTCAAAATCCGTAGGACTGTGCAATGCGAAGAATGACTCCCTAATGCAAACCCTGCTAGTGCAGACCAGTTGCCGTTCAGTCAGTTCCAACTCATGGCAACCCCATGTGTGTTAAGAGTGGAACTGTGCTCCGTAGGGTTTTCAATAGCTGATTTTTTGTAAGTAGATCACTAGGCCTTTCTTTTGGGGCAGTTCTGTGTGGACTTGAACCTCCCACTTTTCAGTTATCAGCTGAGGGCATTAACCGTTTGCACTACCCAGGGACTAAGGATTTTAGTTCATAGTATATCGGCATCGGTTTATCAGTTGTAACAAGTGTACCACAAATGCAAGATGTTAATAAGAGGAGAAACTGTGTTCAGTGGGGAAAGGAGGTGTATGGGAACTCTCTGTACTTTCTGCACCATTTTTCTGGAAACGTAAAATTGCTCTAAAAAATAAAGTATATAAAAAAAAAAAAGAAGAAGAAAGAAGGCATATCCCCACACATACGTGGAGATCTTATGCCCAGTCCCAGGGTTTTCCAGGCCTTCGGGGCAATGCTGGGAAGAGAGGGCTCCTGCCCGCAAGGCAGTGACCACTGTCTCCAGGCCTGACTCCTTCTGAATGCCCTCCAGACTCTTTCCTCCTGCTTGATAGGAAGAACCAGAGCAGAGTCAAGCCACACAGAGTTTGAACCTCACCTCAGCCACTCACTAAATGGGCGGTTCTGGGCTCCTTACTCCTCCACTCTGTGCCTCAGCTTGCTCTTCTGTGAAATGGGGATGACGTGAGGATCAAATAAGAGGTGCTCAGGAGGGGCTATCTCCTTCCCTACCCAACCTTCCCGCTCTAACTCAAGTCCTACCTCACTCGTTCAAACCATGACAGCCTCAGTGGCTTAAGTTCTCAATTGGCCCTTGTATTCATTCATTCATTCACTTACTGATTGAACAAAGATTACCCAAGTGTCTGTCTATCCTCAGGGCCTGGTGCTGGGTGCTGGGGTGCAGAGGACATAAAGGCAAAGCAGGGATGCGCGTCCACAACTGCAATGCAGTAAGAGGACAGAGCTCTTGCCCACATCTGCACCCACCTGTACCTGGGGGAGCCAGGCACCGGAGCTGGTTCTGCAGGGTGTCCACAAAAGTCTGGAAGCATGGACAGATGTGTAGAATGTCAAGGACACCGCCGATCTGTAAAGAAGTGAACGATACCGTCTATATTTCCAGACTTCATGGACACCCACAGAATGCTAATAGAAGTCAGAGGTGGAGAAGGGCAGGAGGGGGAACTGGCGTTGCAATGTTATTTAACACCCCAACAAGAGAAACAAACATTCAGCTAGCCCCTTGCCCTGTGCAGAGCGCTCATTCTCCTTGGTAGCCTAACTTGACCCCTACAACAGACCCAGGGAGGTGCATATTTATGAACATCTCTAAGTGGCAGATGAGGAAATAGAGCACCTAGAGAAGTCTCAGCTGCCTGTCTGTCAGTAGAAGGCAGGGATTTAATATAGATTATCTTGGCCCTGGTATGCAGGGGATTAAGAGAGACGAGAGGGCAGCCAGCATCTTAAATGTTGTCAGAAAGGCCACATCCTTCCTGGTGGTTCTCACGCTGCCATGGTGACTGTCAGTTAAAAATAGTTCAGTCACCAGTTGGAGAGTCAGCACTCACTGACCCTGGGAACGTGGCCGTCTAGAAGGATGAGCAGCAGGGCTCATGCCACCCCAGGACCCCAGGTCAGGGTACTCCTTACAAAGTGGGGCTGCATCCTCAGAGGGGTTCAGCAGAGTTTCTTGAAAATTGAGGTGGACTCCATACCTCCTGCACGAAAGTTGTGAGCAAAATAAGAAAAAAAAAAAAAAAACCCGTTGCCATCGAGGCGATTCCGACTCGTAGTGACGCTATAGGACAGAGTAGAACTGCCCTGCAGGGTTTCCAAGGAGTGGCTGGTGGATTCAAACTGTCAACCTTTTAGCTAGTAGCCAAGCTCTTAACCACTGCACCAGCAGGGTTCCTGAGCAACCCCAGGAGGGATAGAAACAGTGGCCATTCGTTGATTCTGACTCATAGTGACCCCATGTGTGTCAGAGTAGAACTGTGCTCCACGGGGTTTTCAGTGAATGATTTTTTATAAGTAGATTCCCAGGTATTTCTTCTGAGGCACCTCTGGGTGGAATTGTACTACTAACCTTTTGGTTACCAGCCAAGCTCTTAATCATATAAGCATACCGGGACTATAGCGCAGCCTCCTTGCCCAGCTTCCAGCTTCCCTCACGCTGGATGCATCCCTCACACTTGGTAGCTCTTGCTGAGGTCACGTACCTCCCATTAGACTCCAATAGGGCCCGTCAGAGTCTGAGTTTGCTCCCCATTGCTTCTCCCCATAGCTAACACCGTGCCCAACATTTAGTGGGAATTTGATACATATTTATTGAATGAGTAAGTCAAATCGTGAAAACTACCATTTTTTACTCCTTGTTTTGAAATATATTTTAATAGTTCTGACTCATGCGCCGGCAAGCCATGATATGTTTTTGTTGACTACAATCATATACTCGACACATCTGTGATGGCTCTTGATGGTTCATCTAGCTCAACAGCCTCCTTTCACAGAGATGGAAACTGAGGTTCAGAGAGGGATACTTGTCCTAAGTCATACGGCGTGGGTCTCCTGAGCTCCAGTCCAATGCTGTTTTTTTTTTATTAGCTTTTCTTATCTAGAAATAGAAATTGACTTTACTTGAGCATCATCATGCTCAGAATTATGTTTTAAAGAGATGCTTGTATATAGGCTTTCAGATACCTGGAGGAAAGACAAGGGCTATGTGCTGGCAGCTGCAGACTGTACCAGAATCCTGGGAGAAGAGGAACCTGCAAATTACCTGCCTGCCCTATCTGTGCCACAGGACAGGCTATTTGCATAATGAGCCCAGCGCATACATTAGCTCCTGACTCCTCACAGTCTTGAGAAGCCAATGGGTATTATTAGTGTCATTTTATCTAGAACTAGGTCACAGAAGAAAAGACAGGCTTTTCAGAGGGTTCCCAAAGATCAGACTCTGCTCATGAACATTGAAGATGCTAACAATCGCCACTGAACTTGTCCAGCCAGTTCAACCATCAGCCCTTCTTCTAGGAGATGGAGAATCAACCCTCTCCTCACCGCCTGGGCTGAACCCTCCTACCTTTTCACTCATGTACTCCATTAGTAACTCACCCATTTCAATCACCTTGGACTTGGAAGGTATATGATTCCTACATATTTATCTCCAGCCATGTCTCTCTCATAGTTTGAGACCCTTATGTCCCTCTACCTAGAGGATGTCTCCATAGGATCCCTAGGTGGCACAGCGGTTAAGCACTTGACTAGTAGTCAAAAGTTTGGCAGTTCGAACTCACCCAGAGGTGCCTCAATAGACAGACCTCGTGATCTCCTTCCAAAAGATCGTAGCCTTGAAAACCCCACTGGGACTACTAAATAGTCCCAATCTCTCCATCTGCCCAGAACTGCACCTGCATGGCTACAGCTGCTCCCTGGGTGATCTTTCCCCTCTGATCTTGGCCTCTAACCCCCTACCCTAATCAGTTCTTCCAAGCTCTGGCCAAAAACCATCCCATTGCCGTTGAGTCAATCCCATCTTATAGCAACCCTGTAGGACAGAGTAGAACTGCCCCATAGGATTTCCAAGGAGCAGCTGGTGGATTCGCACTAGACGGCCTTTTCGTTAGCAGCCAAACTCTTAACCACTGCACCACCAGGGTTTCCCCAAGCTCCATCAGCATGGACTTTTTGATCCAGCCATGACACTTCTCTGCATACATCTTTCTCTGGTTTCCTGAGACTATGTGATAGATCCTTGGCCTGGTCCTGGGACTGAGCCCTGGGACCCCTACCTACCTCCATCACCCTTCCTTCATAATAGCATATCCCCTATGCCTTGAATATATACTCTCAACTCCTTGAAGGTCCCTGAACGCGCCAAGCTCTCTCTCACCTCTGTCTTTTCCAGACCTTCCCAAAGCCTGAGGCACTTGGTATATTTAAAAATATAAAGAATCTCCATACAGGGTTTCAAAAACAGTGGCATATTATAAATGTTTGCAACCAACCTGCTAATGCCTTTATCACAAAAACATTACAATGCTATGTAATCTTGCTGTTCAGAAAATAGTAAATAATTTATACAAAAAAAACAAAAAACAAAACCCAAACCCATTGCCATTGAGTTGATTCTGACTCATAGTGACCCATAGGACAGAGTAGAACTATAAATCTTTACAGCAGTAAACTGCCACATCTTTCTCCTGCGGAGCAGCTAGTAGGTTCAAACCATGGGCCTTTTGGTTAGCAGCTGGGCACTTAACCACTGTGCCACCAGGGCTCCTTAAACAATTTATAGGATATAATAATTCACACTACCCTTCTGGCCCCAGGACCTAAGTAAAATTACCAACCATCCAGGTTTGCCTGGGATTGAAAGATTTCTCTAGGAGTCCCTGGGTAGTGCAAAGCTTAATGTGCTCAGCTGTTAACCAAAAGGTTGGAGGTTCAAGTCCACCCAGAAGCACCTCAGAAGAAAGGACTGGTGATCTGCTTCTGAAAAATCACTCACTAAAAACCCTATGGAGCACAGTTCTACTGTGATACCCCTGGGGTCGCCATGAATCGAAATCAACTCAATGGCAACTGGTAGAAGAGGCTTCCTAGGAAGTGGGACTTTCACTGCTGAAACCAAGAAGGTCCCAGGCAGACCAGGAAGAGCTGGTCACACTAAGTATGGAATAACAGTTGAAAGTCAGACGATGACCTTCTTTTTTCAAAACATTGGCATACCCCTGTGGCTAGGGGGCTAGCATTTGCATATAAAAGGCCACATTTGAGGCAAGGTGAATGGGAAGCCTGCACTGAGGAGCTCTCCCAGCCCTGTTTCCTGCTGCCGGGCCCTTCCTGCTCATCCTCCCGGCTCAGCTCCGGCACGACAGTCTCCCTGCCCACGAGGTACTGGTCTGCTGGTGGCCTCTTCCCATGCTTCCCAGCATCCTCTGTACCTCTTCTCCTGGCTGTGATTGTGGCTGCGTGTCTGTTTCCTCCTTTGGGTGGAAAGCAGCTCAAAGGCGAGGTTGGCCACAGAAGACACTCAGTGGGAGACCAGTGAACAAGGCCGTCTGCACTGTCACCTCTCCAGCTCCATCTGAAGTGTCGGGATGAACAAGATGCCTGAGCCCAGGCAACTTCACAGGATTTCCTTGGCACCTCCTGTGTGCCAGGATAAGGAGCAGAGAGATGGCTTGAGCACAGCCCTGGCCTCAGAGGAGGTTACAGTCCACTTGGGGATAAGACGTGTTCGGAGAAAGGAAGCCAAGGAAGCTGGTGGTGCTTGTCTCATGCCCACTCAATGCAAAACACTGACTTAGCTCCCAGGGGGGCGGTAACAAATGTCCACAAACTGGATTGCTCAAAATCAATAGAAATCTATTCTCTCACAGTTCTGGAGGATCTTGTTGTTCTTGTGCCATCGAGTCAATTCCAACTCATAGCAAGCCTGCATGACAGAATAGAGCTGCCCCAGAAGTCTAAAATCAAAGTGTTGGCAAGGACATCTTCTTTTCTTTCTTTTTTTTTTTTTATTGTGCTTTAGATGAAGGTTTACAGAGCAAATTAGTTTCTCATTAAACAATTAATACACATATTGTTTTGTGAAATTGGTTGCCAACCCTACGACATGTCAACACTTTCCCTTCTCTACCTTGGGTTCCCCATTACCAGCTTTCCTGTCCCCTTCTGCCTTCTCGTCCTTGCCCCTGGGCTGGTGTGCCCTTTCAGTCTGGTTTTGTTTTATGGGCCTGTCTGATCTTTGGCTGAAGGGTGAACCTTGGGAGTGACTTCAGTACTGAGTTAAAAGCGTGTCCGGGGCCGTACTCTTGGGGTTTCTCCAGTCTCTGTCAGATGATTACGTCTGGTCTTTTTTTTGTGAGTTAGAATTTTGTTCTACCTTTTTCTCCAGCTCTGTCAGGAACCGTCTATTGTGATCCCTGTCAGAGCAAGAGACATCTTCTTCTGAAGGCTCTAGGGCATGATCCTGCCTTGCCTCTTCCAGTCTCACGCATTCCTTGGCTTATGGCTCCATCACTCCAATCTCTGTCTTCCTCTTCACATGGCTGTCTTTGTATCTGTCTGTGTCTCTTCTCCTCTTCTGATAAAGACACTCACTCATCATACTGGATTAGGAGCCACCCTAGTCCAGTATGACCTTAGGTTAATGTAACTGATAGCATCTTCAACCAAAAAAAAAAAAAAAAACCTACTGTGGACGAGTCAATTCTGACTCAAACCTATAGGACAGAGTAGAACTGCCCCATAATCTTTATGGAAGCAGACTGCCACATCTTTCTTCTGCAGAGTGGCCGGTGTTGGAACTGCTGACCTCTCGGTTAGCAGCTGAGCGCTTAGCCACTACACCACCAGGCCTTAACATCTTCAAAGATCCTATTTTCCAAACAGGGTCACATTCACAGGTACAAGAGTTAGGAACTCAACATATCATTTTGGGGGACACAATTCAGCCCATAACAAACACCATCTAATTTCTTTGCACAAGAGATCAGAGACGGCCAAGGGCCCGAGGAGCCTGCTGGGAATGTGTGCAGGAGGCGCTGAAGGCACTGGTGCCCGACATAAGCAGCAAGGAGGCAGATTTCCTGCTTTCTAAAGAAACCTTTCAGAGGACAAGAAACACCAAGCCTCAGGAGAGGCTGCACTGAGAAGCAAGACATGCGAGCAAGTTGAGACAGCCCCTTCTCTGAATGGAAAGCTGAACAAGAGGGCCGATAAGGCTCCTTCCCGATTCTATGACTTAACTCATTACCAGCTGGGAGGGCACTCTCAATGAATGAACCACATGGTGGTATTCAGGCAGCTGTGACTGGTCCTGACTAGGCATGTGAGAGAATATGGGAGACGAGCCTGGAGAGAGAGGTTGGGGTGTGAATCCAGGGATGCCGTCACCTGCCTCAGATCTACAAGATAAAGCTCTGAGGGTTTTCTGAATAGAAGAATGAGTAGCACAGTATCATGGGAGTATGCATCTGCCTGGGAAGACAAGAACAACTCCAGAGCATGTGCTACCCCTGAGGACAGTGGTGGGTCAGTGGTAGAATTCTCGCCTACCACCCAGGAGACGGGGGTTCAATTCCCAGCCAATACACCTCACGTGCAGCCACTAACCACCTCCTCAGTGGAGGCCTGCGTGTTGCTATGATGCTAGATAGGTTTCAGCAGAGCTTCCAGACTAGGAAGAAAGACCTGGTGATCTGCTTCTGAAAATCAACCACTGAAAACCCTATGGATCACAACAGTCAATCAGATCTGCAGCTGCTCATGGGAATGGCGCAGGACCATTGTGCATGGGGCTCCCCATGAGTTGGGGGGTTGCCTCAACAGCAGCTAACAACAACAACAGCAATGTCACCTCTGGTTAGTTCTCTCCTCTCCCACATTCTCCACGTTGTAATGGCAGGGTGGATAATTAGCCACAGAGATGGAAATCAATCCAACCCCTTTCCCCCACAGGCTCCAAGCAATAACAAAGGAGTCGTCAAAAAGTCAACTTTATAGCTGATAACACTGAACTGGAAAAATCATCTTGAATCTTCCATGAGTTTGGTTCACCTACCCCAAACTACAGGCTTGTCCCTCCTAGAGCAGAGCCTGCTTCTGTCAGCAGCCTTAGGGACAAGGGTGGTGGCACAGAAGGAAAACATGTGGTCATATGCAGGTGAGTCCAAGAGGAGAATGCTTGGGAGGGACTGATGGCCACAATCTCAGACACTTTTCCCAATCTCATCTGTATATCAGACCCTCCCCTCTCCCACAGGTAGGAGGAGTGAGGGGCAGGCTGGGGAAAAGGGTGGGAGCCTTCAGGGAGGAAGGAGACCACGCCCCCCCCCCCCCCGCCTGTGGAGGCAGCTGGCGCTGGGCCCCATGTGAGGACTCCCACAGGGCCTTTATGGCGGCTGGTGCTCCAGACTCCAGGCGGTTCCTCCCGTCGGTCCTCCCCTCCCACACGTGGGCAAGATGCAGGGGTCCCTGCTGTCTCGGCACAGACTGTCTCCAGGAATCCAACAGTGGAGTATAATTCAGCTGTTGAAACCAAATGGCGTCACACTTAACTCCTACCTCCCCAGCGGCAGCAGTAATCAAAGCGTGTGACTCAGCTATCCCCTGAAAGCATAGAGGACACCAGTGTTCGACTCAGTCTGCTTTCTGGGAGAGGCACGGGATCATAGTAAACTGACCTGGATTTCAATCTTTGTCTCAACAGCTTTGAGACGTTTGGTAAGATGTATAACTTTCTTGTCGACTCCAACTCGTGGCGACACCATGCGTTACAGAGTACAACTTCTCCACAGGGTGTCGTCTTTTTTTTTTTTTTAACAGATCTAATTTCTTTCTTTCTTCTTCTTTTTTTTTTTTTTTTTTTTTTAATTTTCCGTAGGTTTCATTGACTATCATCTTTCCAGAAGCAGATCACCAGGCCCTTCCGTGGCATGATTGGGTGTGTTCAAACTCCCAACCTTTAGGTTAGCAGCCAATGGCAAACCACTTGCATCACCCAGGGACCTTATCTTTGGTATAAAGCGTGTAATAGTAATGTTGTGGTTGTTGTTGGTTGCTCTGAGTCAGTCCAACCCGTCGCTACCTTACATATATCAGAACGCAACATTGTTCAGTCCTGCGCCATCTTCATGATTGTTGGTGGGTCCGAGCCCATTGTTGCAGCTATTGGTGTGAGTCCACCTCATGGAGGACTTCCCTTGTTTTTGCTGGCCCTCTGCCAAACATGATGTCCTTTTCTGGTGATTGTTCTTTCCTGATGACATGTCCAAAGTGAGCAAGATGAGGTCTCACCGCCCTCGCTTCTAAGAAGCCTCCCAGTTGTATTTCTTCTAAGACTAATTTGTTCTTTCTTCTGGCAGTCCACAGTGTATTCAATGTTCTTCACAAACACTACAATTCAAATCCATCGCTTCTTTTCCTGTCTTCTGTTTTCATTGTAGTAACATAATAGCAGAATGCTATTATGATAATAAAATGCTGTGAAGATTATTGATAATGTGTCAATACCATGAGTGTTGTGCAGAGTAAACCAAACCAAACCTGTTGCTGTCCAGTCAATTCCGAGTCACGGTGACCTTGTATGTTACACAGAACTGTGCTCCATAGGGTTTTCTTGGCTGTAATCTTTATGGAAGCACCAGTGGGATCGAACCGCCAACATTTTGGTAGTAGTTGAGCGCAAAACACTTGTGCCAATGACATATTGTATGCGCCCAACAAATGGCAGGTTCTTCCCCACCTGTGAAACATCTGTCACTCCAGGTAAACACCATGACCCCTAACCCTGGGCTAAACTTGACCCAGATTCTCTGGCTGGGTCTCCAGAGCTGCAGAGTGGATTACAGAATCCTGGCAGGGCTGCCAGATCTTGGGATGCAGTAATGTTATGGACATAGTTCCCATAGCCCCATAAGTCCGCAGGACTGAGGACAGGCTCTGGAAGGGAGATGGGATGCAACCGACAGGTGGGATCCTCAGAGTCCCCACCTGAGGGCCTCAGAGGAGACAGAGGCGGATGAAACCAGGCAGGACTCTGCATGGCCTCAACCTTTCAGCTGTGACAAGGTAACTAAGCATGTGCTGTAATGATGATCAGTTTGTGCACATCATGGGGATGCCACCTTCTGCTCAGCCACCAACCATCGGGTGACCTGAGCGAGTCCCTTCACTTCCTGGAGCCTTAGTTTCCTCATCTACAAAATGGGATAACATTGCCTTCCTTGAGGGCGGGTCCCATATAATCATGGGTGTGAGCAGTTCTCTGTAAGCCGTAAACCTGCCTCCCATTGTAAGGGGTGATGACTGTGGACACTGTTATCAGAGACATGCTTGTTGCTGTGGGAAACTGTAGGCACTGGACCATTTTCTCCTCTTGCCACAGGTTGCTGGAATCACAACTTATAATCAATGCACAGTGAATATGGCTTGGCCCAGTTTCCCAAATTAGAACATTTCAATTACAACCGATGAAAAATGTGAAATTCTTGTCTTCTAAGCAGAACTAACTAGATAAACCTCCTTTCCCTGGGCGCCAGGTTTTCTTCAGTGCTAGTGAGTAAATACATACACCGAGCAAATAAATACTGATTTGCTTACCCTGCACCAGGTTTTATGCTGGACTTTACCCAGCTTGTCTCATTGAATCCCCACACAAGTTCTGTGAGGGAAGCATTGTTCTCCTGACTTAAAAATAAGGCAACTAAGGATCAGAGGTGTGAGGTTACTTGATCAAGGTCACGCACCTAGAAAGTGGCAGAAACACTATTAAGCCCAAGTTTCTTTGACTCCAATGCACCTGCTCTTTATGATACGCATGGTTTCTCCAGGCCCCTTGAAAGGGGAGCCAGGGTTGTCTGGGCAAAAGGAAATAAAGGCTTCAGGAACAAGTAGGGATGGAAGACTGCTTCTGGGCTCTTATGTGCCCCAACATCTCCGTCGACCATCCTGACCTTCCCTGGGATGCAGCTACTCATCCCCTTTCCTTTCTCCAGGCTGGGTCCTGGGTGCCCGTGTGATCTCTAGAAGCATTTATTGCCCTCTCCTCCTTTCCAGACCCCTCAGTTCTGTACCATGAGGCTGCTGCCTTGTCCTCAACCTTGGTTCTAATTTGGTCCGCTTCCCACAATTCCAGGCCTGTCTGGGACTGGACTGGAACTGGGGCTCCATCTTCCTCCCTGGGAGCCACTTCTCCCTGCACCATGGGCTGGTGGGGTGGCAGCTGGGCAGCACAGGACGTGGAGTCGGACAGATTGAGGCTCCTCTGGTTGCTCCTTGCTTGACTTTGAGAGAGTAACTGCATTTCTCTAAGCTTCAATTTCCTTATCTGAAAGTGGCGGGCAATGCATGTCTTGTGGGGTTGTTGTAAGGACTAAATGAAATAAAATATGTATACATGTATGGCATACAGTAGGCACTCAGCAAATGCTATTTCCTTCACTTCCTCCATACATCCAAAGACACGGAAAATGGTAAATCCTGTACTGTGCTACTTTTCCTCTGCAACTTGTTATTTTTTAAATGTTTAACTTCAACTTTGGTGAGTAGTATGAAGTGTGAATCTAATTCCTTTTTCAAATTCAATCCTCAGTATTCCAACATGATTTATTAAATAACCTTTCCCTTCCATATTGCTTTGATACTTGGCTCATCATACCTTACAGTCTTTCATATAATTTGATCTAATTTGTGATCCTCTTCTGTGTGGTTTATATACAGTTTCTCTTTGTATCTTTACTGCATTTTTATTATTGCATGAAAATAGGTTTTTATAGCAGGCAGGCTAATTGTCCCCACCCCTGATCTCGCCACCCCCACCATAATATTCTTGGCCATTTATTCTTCCAGTTATACTCTTTTATCAAATTTCAAGGGAAAGTTTGGAGCTTTTGATTAGGATTTGCTGGGCTACACGGAGGTTGTGAGGTTTAGCACTTATTTTCAGGAATTTATGCCTAAATTCCATGAACCTTGAAATCTGAAGCATTCAGCCACATACACACACACATACACACACACAAAAAGCCATTTCCACGCCTACTGGCCCCTCCAATGCTTCCCCACTGAAAAAGTATAGGAAGGAGGGCAGTAAAGAATGATAGTCATTTGGTGTCCAAATACAGTCCACTCCCAGGCCTGCATCCCATTGAAAGTCATGGGGATGAAACTGGAAATTAGTCCATTGTCAGGCAAGCTCAAGGGAGATCCTAAGAGCCTCCAAGTGCAGTACTGCTTTGTCAGCTTCCCACTACATTGGCTCTAAGACATTTAGTTAATCCAGAGGTTGTCAAAGTGTGGTCTCCGGGCCAACAGCATCAGCAGTACTGGGAACTTGTTAGAAATGCAAATTCTTGGGCCCCAATCCAGACCTATTGAATCAGAAGCTCTAGGAGGGAGGCCCAGCACTCTGTGTTCTAACAGCCCTCCTGGTGATTCTGATGCAGGCTCCAATTTAACAACCACTGGTGGCTCAGTGGTTAAGCATTTGGCTGCTAACCAAAAAGGTTGGCAGTTCAAATCCACCAGCTGCTCCTTGGAAATCCTATGGGACAGTTCTACTCTGTTCTATAGGGTCACTATGAGTCGGTACTGACTCAGTGGCAATGGGTTTGGTTGTTTTGGTTTAGGGGCTAAATAAAAGGAGCCCTGATGGCACAGTGGGTAAAACTCTCAGCTGCTAACTAAAAGGTGGGCGAATTGAATCCACCAGCCACTCCACGGGAGAACTTCTTTATTTCCAGTAGTTTTTTAAAGTTGATTTATCTTTTAAAGGTGTTGAATACTAACAGAAGCCAATTGCCATCAAGTCAACTACAACTCATGGCGGCCACATGTGTGTCCGAGTAGAACTATGTGTTTCATAGGGTTTTCAATAGCTAATTTTTCGAAAGCAGATCACCAGGGTTTTTTTCCGAGGTTCCTCTGGGTGAACTTGAACCTCCAACCTTTCAATAGTAACCAAGGGCGTTAATCGTTTGCATCACCTATTACTGCTGACTTTTTGCCTAATATCTGTTACATGAATTTCTGCTTCAGGTACCACCTTGGGGACAGCTGTAGGAATGGACCTGGATGAAGGATGATGAAGGGAAGGACATTCCAGTGGCCAGCCTCTTCCTGGAACTCACTTCTACCTGTTCCCCGAGCTAACCTCAATCCAGCCTCCGGGGTTCACCTGGTAAGAGGTCTTCTTCTGGCCCTGCAGCCCCCCGTGATGACCTGTCTCCTAGTGCTTCTCCCATTTGAAGACTAAATGATTCACCTTTGTTTTTACCCAAGTTTTCAAATTTGTTTGCATGGAGCTATGCAAACTATTCTGTAATCATTCTTTTGATTTAGCTTTTCTGTTTTCATTTTTATGTTTAACTCTTAGATCCATATGGAATTTATTTGCACATGAAGAATGAGGTAAGAAATCCCATTTCTTCTCCTTCAAATATCTAACCAGTTTTGCCAACATTGTTATTGAATAACCCGTCTTTTCTGATAAACTTACAGATGCTATTTTTATCAAACACTGAAGTCTCATAAGTTCTTTAATTCCTTTTTGGACTGCATGTTCTCTTACATTGATCTCCTGGTCTTTTTCGGCTCCAAAATTACATCGTTTAGATACCTGTGGACTTCAACGATGTTTTTTCTGGCCATATTCTCTGTATTTAACTAATTATTTGAATAGTAACAGTTTATGGGCTAGATTAAAACGCAGCAATATGATGTTTACAAAATCTCATCTGAAAAGGGCCAGTGAATGAATAGCAGGAAAATGCAAACAAAAGAAGTTGTGATGTTAATAGCAATAAAGTATCATAGTTATACTCATTATTTTTCTTTTTGAGATTTTTTTCTGATTTTAATCAGGTGTTTATTCTACCAGATAAAAGATAGTTTCAATTTATCAAATTACAAATAGAATTCTGATGGCAATTAGATAGGGAACACACTGAATTTAGAGATAAAGTTCAGGAATTGAAAACTACCCTACTGCATAGTCTTCCAAAGAAACACAAGGGAGGTTTTTCATTTACTAAAATAACTCTTATAGCTTTCCATAGGCTTTTTTTTTTTTTTTTTTTTCTTTTATTGTACTTCAAAAGATTACAGCATTGGAAACCCTATGGGGCAGGTCTACTCTACCTATAGGGTCGCTATGGGTCAGAATTGACTTGACAGCAACTAGTTTGGTTTTGGATATCTTTCTCATATATGACTGTGGAAGTTCCTATCTTACTTCTGACTTTAATGGGAATTCTTCTGGTCTATTACATTAAGCTGTGCTAGCTTTTGGGTGGAGAATTATAATGTCTTTATAATGTTAAGAAATATCCATTAGTACGTATTTTATTAATTAAAAACAAAACTGAATGAGGGTTGAGCAATAGCAAATGCATTTTTAAGCATAAGATTTTCTTCTATCAGGCCATCTTTACATTCTTGGGGTTTATTTATTTTGCTGTATCTTTCTTTTAACGTCTTCTGCATTCTTGTCGGCGTCCTTGGGTGGAGCAGACAGTTTACACGTCAGCTGCTAATTGAAAAGGTAGAGGTTTGAGTCTAGCCAGAGGCACCTCAGAAGAAAGGCCTGGCAATCTACTTCCAAAAAATCAGCCATTGAAAACCCTATGGAGCACAGTTCTACTCTGACCCAATGGGGTCACCACTGAGTCAGAACTCACTTGATGGCAACTGTTTTTTTTTTTACTGGCTTATATTCTCTTTGCTAATATTTTTTTATTTAGGATTTTTGTGTTGTCATAATTGAGATTGGTCTGTAGATTTTTCTTTCTTTCTTTTTAAATCTCTTCCCCCACTCCCCGTTTGTATCAGGTTTTGGTAAAGCGTTGTGTGAGATTCTTCTCTCTCTTGGAATAGTTTCAGTACCACTGTAATTACCTGTTGCTTGAAGGTTTGAAAGCAACCCTGGAGACCTGATTCTCTGGGGGAGAGTAGTTCTAATACAATTCTCTCAATTGATTTGTACACCTTAGCATCTTTAAAAGGTTATTGTAACTCCCTCTACTTTCCCTATAGATGGAATTCACCCATGAAACTGTCTAGCCTTATGCTTTCAAGGTGGGGATGAGCAAAGGGGTAATAATAATTTTTTGAATAACTTTCTCAATTTCTTAAATGGTCAGAACACTTATTGAGTAACTATTGATCGGTTATATTTTCTAGAAAAGTATGCATTTTATCCAGATTTTCTAATATTTAGCCATAGGGGTTGTATAACATACTTTATAATAATTTTTTAAATCAGAAGTTCTTCCTCTTTTCCCAGTTCAGATTTTGCTTGCTTTTTCTGCATTAAAAAGCAAAAGAGGCTAGGCCTTGGCTCGTCATGTTTTAATAATTTTTCAGAAAAATCTTAAATTTATGTCTTGGGATCTCTGTATCAATTTTTGTGGTTTTCTGTCTTCTATTTAATTGTTTTCTGATTTTTTTGATTAGCTCCTTCCCTCTGATTTCCTTAAGTTTGCTTTACTATACTTCTAAATTCTTTAAGTAGTTGCTTAACTATTTCTTTTCATTCTTTTTTAGTAGAAGAAGTATATAAAATATATATAAAAATAAAATATTTTTAGTAAATATTTACTAACTTAAGTGTTTAAGTTAATACTTTTTTTCTAAACACTGCTATAGTCACCTTCTGTCATGTTTGATAAGTAGTGTTTATTGTTTCATTAGTTTTATTTTTATTAATACTATAGAGCATCACTATCCAATAGAAATATAATAGGAGCCAATATGTAATTTAAAATTTTCTAGTAGCCAGATTAAAAAAATGAAAATAAGAAACAAGTGACATTAATTTTGATAATAGATTTTATTTAACCCAATGTAGCCAAAAGATTATCATGTTAACATGTAATCAATTAAAAATTATTCTTTTTTTCATATGGAGTCTTTGAAGGGAGCCCTGGTTAGTGCTCGGCTGCTAACCAAAATGTCAGCAGTTCAAACCCACCAGCCACTCCAGGCGAGAAAGATGTGGCCGTCTGCTTCTGTAAAGATTACAGCCTTGGAAACCCTAGGGGGCAATTCTCCTCTGTCCTGTAAGGTCGCTATGAGTCAGAATCGACTCAGCGGCAGCGAGTTGTCTTTGAAATCTGGCCTGTGGTTTAGGCTCCCAGCACACCTGCTTTCCGACAAGCCACATTTCAGCTTCTCAATAGCCGCATGGGGCTAGTGGCTGCCATATTGGTAGCACAGCTTTATGAATTTCAGCTTCGGTTTCCTCTTTCACAGAGGAATTGTTTAAGAGAGAGTTTAAAATTTAAAGAGTCAGGCTTTTTGTTTACGTTTTTTTTCTTTTGTGTTTTCCTTACATTTGGATCAGGGAAAGTGACCTGTACTATTTCTGGTTTTTTGAAATTGGTTGATATTTTCTTTGCTGTCAAATATATGAATTGTTTATAAAACTTTCATAGGTTCTTGAAAAAGAGATAATTTGCTGTTTTTACGGTATCGCGTTCATTTTATCCATATCCATTTGGTGGGGAGGTTGCCTAAATCTGACATGAGCTAAGTCAACATCACCTGTTATTATTTTGTTTGTATTAATTTCCTTTTTTATTTTTTGAAGATTTTTGTTTTATTTATTTTGACGTTATCCTATTTAGGATTTAAGGATGTGGAAGAGCTAGCTCTTCACTGGAGACTATCAATTTTATCTTCATGAAGTTCTCCCTTTTACCTTTCTGTCTTTGTCTCCACTGAAACTTTTATTGACATTAATATCACAACTTCTGCTTTTGTTTGCATTTTCCTGCTATGAATTCACCAGCCGTTTTTAGATGAGTCTTTGCAAACAGCATATTGCTAGGTTTTGATCCAGCTGATACATACTGTTCAAATAATCTGTTAAACACAGAGAATATGGTCATAAAAAGCAAAATGATAAATATTTATGGTTCCTCTGCTCCTGGTGAGACCAATTTATCTAAGGAAGGAAGACAATTCATCTAAGGAAGAACACAGTTTCTCAGCCCCAGCACTAGTGGCGTGTTGGGCCGGAAAGCTCTTTGTTGTGGGGGGCTGTCCTGTGCATTGTAGAATGTATAGCAGCTCCCCTGGCCTCTACATACCGATAGCACAACACCCCCCCCCCCCAATTATGACCACCAAGAATGTCTCTAGACATTGTCAAACATCCCCTGGAGGACAAAATTGCCCTGGGTGAGAACCACCGATACACAGAGGACATTCCGCAACTCCCACCCTGGGCTCTCCACTCACCTACCTCGTCTGGTGCCTCCAAACAAAGGTTTCGGAGTGAGTTGTGAGACAGTAGTGCTGCTTCTCAGAGGTGGAGAAGTCCCCAGATTTGACTCCTAGAATCTTTCATCCCGGATGCCACCTTCCCAATTTACGATGGGAAGTTGTGATTCTCCGTTTACTTAAAGAAACAAACAGAAACCATTGCCATCAAGTCATTTCTGACTTATGGTGACCCCATGTGTTACAGAGTAGAAATGCCCCATAGAGTCTTCTTGGCTGCAGTCTTTATGGAAGCAGATCACCAGGCCTTTCTTCCACAGCCCCACTGGTGGGTTTGAACCACCACCCTTTAGGTTAGTAGTTGAGCTCAAACCACTTGCACAGACTAGGCTCCTACTTACTTGAACATTACCAGTTTATTCTGTACTACCTTTTGTTCTCTTTCTGGTTTCTGTTAAGTTTATAGAGAGAGAGGCTTCGTGTTCCTTTATACACCAGTGCCATATCTCCACACCTGTCTCCTCCCTCAGTCCCAGCTCAGAGTTCCTTTCTCCGCATGTCTGACAGAGAGATGTCAGCTTATGGTAAAATTATAATTAAATCCATACTCATCTCTTATCTGACGGCATTAAACAGAGGAACCTGGAACAAGGAACAATGTTCTCTAAAGGGAGTAATATTTTTACATGAATATTTTGGTATTTGTTAATGTACTGGAGTTAATAGAGAGGTGTAGGAGGTGCTGAATAGAAATCCAATTTGTAGTAATTATTTCCGAATTAAGATTAGCACAGAAACCTGTCTAGAGTGGGAGGTAAAGTCTGCTCTTCCAACGAAGAGGTTTTAAAGGTGTAGGTGGGGAGAATGAGAAAAACTGAATGTAAGTGTTCTTGCGACAGGAATGAGGAAGGAGCCCGACAGCTGGGGCATCTCTTCAGAAGGAGGCTCCACAATCAGCCAACGATGACCAGCATCAGCCACTCCGTAATCCTGACCCTGCCAATATCCCAGAAATGCACCTGGTATCTTACAGCTTGCAAAGAGCTCTTGAGTATTTAGCATTTTAAGCAAAGTGGGAAAACGCGTGCGATAGCTAGGGATTTATTATGAGATCCCTAA
Source organism: Trichechus manatus latirostris (assembly GCF_000243295.1). Taxonomy (NCBI): domain Eukaryota; kingdom Metazoa; phylum Chordata; class Mammalia; order Sirenia; family Trichechidae; genus Trichechus; species Trichechus manatus. The sequence goes on along the minus strand of NW_004444122.1, from coordinate 1,544,822 downwards.
ATGGATGAAGAGATTCAAATAAGCTATGTAAGTTGTAATGAATTTCATTCCATAAACATTTTTAGAGCACCTATTGAGTTTCTAATGCTCCCTATGATGTAAAGATGGATGTCCCACACTCTCTGCCATCAAGAGGTTCGCAATCTATTGCAGAGGATAACAGTAAAATGCCAATGGGAAAGCAGTGTTATCAGTCCTATGTAAGAGATTCAATGGCTGTCCAAAGAAGGGTACCTAACCCAGACCATGGGGTAGGGAGGAGGGGAAAGAAGTCAAGGAAGGTTTCCTGGAAGAATTAAAACTGAACTGAGTATACATGGATGAGTAGAGGTTAGCCTGGTGACGTTGGCAAAGGCATTCTTGGCAGAGGAGTCTGCATGAGCAAAGACACTAAAGCCTGAAACAGCGTGGTGGATGCTGAAGAGGCAAAAGCAGCTTGGTGTTATTGGGCTATAAAGTCCGAGGCAGGCAGTGGCCATGAAAGGCCTTGGATGCTCAGTTAAAAGTCTTGATATTTCATCTTGTTGGTGATAGGGACCCACTAACTAGACCATCTTGCTGCGTTACTTTCTTCCTTTGGCTACTGGAACTTGACACTCTCCTGGTTTTCCTCCTCAATGGTCACAACAACTCAGTCTCCTTAGTCAGACTCCTCTCCTCTTCCACCTCTAGATGTTAGTGTGCCCCACGACTCAATATTTGGCCTGTTCCTCTTCTCTGTACGTACACACTCCCATGGATTTAAATACTGTCTCTCTGCTATGACTCCCAAATTTATATCAATAGTTTTGCCCCCTCCCAGATCCAGGGGCATATATTCAACTACCTACTCCCCATCTCTACTTGGGTGACTATATCAGTTAGAATTGATGTTCAGCTGCATGTAACAGAGACCCAAAATCACAGCGGCTTTAAAAGGGTAGAAGCTTATTTCGCACTCATGCAAAAGTTCAGGTGTAAACCATTCATGGCTGGTATGGTGGCTCCAGTCAGCTGGGACCCAGCCTTTTCTAGCTTTCTACTCCAGACTTAGAGTGTAGCCTTCACCCTTATGGTCCAAGATGGAGCCCTATCAATCATAACAAGGTTATAGGCAGCAGGATGAAGGAAGGGGTGATGAAAGTGGTGTTACAGGTCATATTCCCCAGGAGGCATATGACTTAAAGACCCATATTTGCATGCAGGAAGTTTATTGGGATGTGTCTCAGTCATCTGGTGCTGCTCCAACAGAAATATCACAAGTGGATGGTTTTAACAAATAGAAGTTTATTCTCTCACAGTCCAGTAGGCTGCAAGTCCAAATTCAGGGCGTCAGCTCCAGCAGAATGCTTTCTCTGTCAGCTCTGGAGGAAGGTACATGTCGTCAATCTTCCCTTGGTCTGGGAGTTTCTCTGAGCAGGGACCTCAGGTCCAAAGGATGCACTCTGCTCCCAGCACTGCTTTCTTGGTGGTATGAGGTTCCCATAATGTGTCTCTGCTCACTTCTCTCTTTTATATCTCAAAAGAGATTGCATTAAGACACTGTCTAATCTTGTCAACCTCATCAGTGTAACCTCATCATAGTGATAGAATTTACAACACGTAAGGAGATCACATATAATCTCTTCACAGTGGTAGAGTTTACAGCAGATAAGGAAATCACATCAGATAACATAATCATACAATACTGGGAATCATGACCTAGCCAAGTTGCTACACACATTTTTTGGGGGACACAACTCAGTCCATGACAGGATGTGTAATTGGAATCTTCACCTGTAGGGGGGTGAAAGAAGCAGGATCGGAAAAAGGGAGAAGTTGGACTACGATGCACCACCATAAAGGGCTCACAGGAAACTCTGAAGCTCAGATGGCCCTCAAGAATTGTCCCAACATCTGAGGTCTTAAAAGCTAGCGAGTGGCCATCTAAGATGCATCAATTGGTCCCAACCTACCTGGGGTAAAGGAGAATGAAGAACACCAAAGTCACAAGGAAAGTATTAGCCCAAGAGACAGAAACGGCCACATAAACCAGGACTGCATCAGCCTGAGACCAGAACTAGATGGTGCCCGGCTACCACCAATGACTGCCCTGATAGGGAACTCAACAAAGAGTCCCTGATGGAGAAAAGTGGGGTGCAGAACTGAAATTCTAGTAAAAAGACCAGACTTAATGGTCTGAATGAGACTGGAGGAACCCCAGAAGCATGGTCCCTGGACTGTCTGTCAACCCAGAACTAAAACCATTCCCGAGGCCAACTCTTCAAACAAAGATTAGACTGGACAATGGGATATAAAATGATACTTGTGAAGAGTGTGCTTCTTAGCCCAAGTAGATACATGAGACTAAATGGGCAGCTCCTTCCAGAGGTAAGATGAGAAGGCAGAGAGGGTCAGGAGCTGGTTGAATGGACACGGGAAATCAGCGGTAGGAAGGAAGAGTGTGCTGTCACAGTATAGGGAGAGCAGCTAGGGTCACATAACAATGTATGTATAAATGTTTGTATGAGAGACTAACTTGAATTGTAAACTTTCACCTAAAGTACAACAATAAAAAAAAGAGTTGTCCCAAATTGGGGTAAGGAACCCAGACCTTCTGATTCCCACTTCAATCAGTCACTGGATGTAGGCTGCACCAGAAAGGGGACATAACATTGGGTGAAGTGGCTCTCATCAGTCAAGGATAATCACTGGAAGAAGAGACTCAGCCGCAGTCCTGAAGATGGGAAGAATCTGGGTGGTGAATGACAGAATCCACTACAGTCCACCCTTTATGCCACCGCTCATATTCACTTGATTCAGATAAGTTCTGAGAGAAGTGGATCACCTTGGTGCCAACCATATTCTTCTCTGTCCCCATTGGGTAGATCAGAGTCAATCACTCTGACAGGTTGGTGATGTCTTTCTTTCCCTGTTGGTCTGTCAGCACGAAAAGTCTACAGCAACCAGGCTGCAGCCATAATTTGAAATTGAATGGGACTCTTGTTGTAGCTCTTGGCAGAACCAGCCCTCCCTGGGGGCCGAGACCTCTAAACCCACAGAATCCAAAGTTATAGGAACAGGATGCAGAAATTCCCAAATGTGTCCTTGGAAATGATGGTAGCAGCGCCACTCATTCATCCATCCCTTAGTTCCCAGACCCATGTAACCGTTGAAGTCATTTGAGTAGAAAAATGGCAATTTCAAAGCAGCAATGTTGAGAATGGTCCAGAAAGGAAAGTATTTGAAGCAGGAAGACCAGTGATGAGGCAGTAAGAATTGTCCAGGCAGGAAATTATGTGGGCCTAATAATGGAATATTATTAGGATCTGACATTTCCTTCAGCAGGAAAGCAAGCACTTGGCATCCAATTAGTGTCTCTGGGTACATCAGGAGGCATACTGTAGGTTAGGAAAGACATTTTTAAAGCTTTGCCTGCACTCACAGAGGCAAAACCATTACAGAACCATTCTAAAAATAACCCAGCCAAACTGGTGAGCTGCGGCTTGGCTGTACATCAGCTTCATCAGCAGAGACACAAATATTGCCACTCCAAGAAGAGAGACAAGCAGGTAGACTACATTAGCCCCACCCAGAGTGGGACTAGGGATTCTGCCCCCAGCCCTTGAACTCTGCTTGTCCTTCTGCCCCAGAATGTTTACCACCAACTGCCTGGAATTCAAGATATTTACATGTGTGGTTGTCACCTGCTCTACGCCTTGTGACCTGATAGAGCAAGAAGGCTGTCCTATACTGTTTTGAACCCCGAGTCCCTAGGTGGTACAAACAGTTAAGCACTAGGGTACTAACTGAAAAGTCGGCAGTTCAAACCCACCCAGAGGCACCTCAGAAGAAAGGCCTGCCAATCTGCTTCCAAAAGGTCACACACAGCCTTGAAAATCCTATGGAGCACAGTTCAACTCTGAAACACATGGGGTCTCCATGAGTTGGAATCAACTTGATGGCAACTACTCGTTTGATTTTAGTTTGGGATAGTGCTGTATGGCCCCTGGCCCAGAGAACAAGCTCAGTAAACGTTGAGTGGAATTGGAAATTTTGCAAGTGAGATCATGAAACTACTATCAGTGATCAAAATAATAATAATGATGATTCGTAATATTCATTGGGCCCTATTTCGGGCCAGGCACATTGCTAAGGACTTGATATGCATGTTCTTATTTAATCCTTCCAAAAACGCTATAAAGTAGGTATTGATATCTTTCCATTTTAAACGGTGAGGATCTTCAGCACAGAGTTCAGTAACTTGTCCAAGGCTACCTTGTTACTAAGTGGTGATCCCATCTTTCAAAAAAAAGACATAGGTTGTCACGGAATGAATTGTGTCCCCTAAAAATATTTGTCAACTTGGCTGGGTCATGATTCCCAGTATTGTATGATTGTCTACCATTTTATCATCTGATGTGATTTCCCTGTGTTTTGTAAATTCTATCACTATGATATCATAAGATGGATTACCAGCAGTTATACTGATGAAGTCTACAAGATTAGATAGTGTCTTAGGCCAATCTCTTTCAAGATGTGAAAGAGAGAAGCGTACAGAGACACGTGGGAACCTCACACCACTAAGAAAGTAGAGCCGGGAGGAGAGTGCATCCTTTGGACCTGAGGTTCCTGCACAGAGAAGCTCTGAGACCAAGGAAAGATTGATGACACGGACCTTCCTCCAGAGCCGACAGAGAAAGCATTCCCTTGAAGCTGACGCCCTGAATTTGGACTTGTAGCCTACTGGACTGTGAGAGAATAAACTTCTCTTTGTTAAAGCCATCCACTTGTGGTATTTCTGTTACAGCAGCACTACATGACTAAGACATAGGTGGATGCCACACACGGTGGCCCAGTGAATGTGTCACCGATCTTAGGCAGGATTTCAGAGCTATCTGTGAAATTAATGGTTATTAAGTACTTTCTATGATCTTTAGGAAACCCTGGTGGTGTAGTGGTTAAGAGCTATGGTTGTTAACCAAAAGGTCAGCAGTTCAAATCTACCAGGCCCTCCTTGGAAGCTCTATGAGGCAGTTCTACTCTGTCCTGTAGGGTTGCTATGAATTGGAATCGACTTGATGGCAGTGAGTTTGGTTTTGGTCTGTGATCACTAGGAACCGACAAGGTTCATTAAGATCAAGCCACAGTAGGTTAAGCTCGTTTCTTTTCCAGTTGTTCATTCTAAAAGTATATATTAAATCCCTTTTACAAACGGACATTGTAGTGGGCACAGCTTTAAAATGTTGAACAAGGCACAGCATCTACTTTCAAGGCACTTGTGGAATAGTGGGGGAGAAGGGGAATAAAGGCAATTGCAATACTTTAGAGTAAGCAGAGGGTGCTATCAATGTGTATGTGGGACTTCTTGGGGGACAAGGGTGTAGGAGTTACCTAAATGAATTTTTTTTTAAAGTTGCCATGAAGTCTATTCTGAGTCATTGTGACTCCATGTGTATCAGAGTAGGACTGTGCTCCAGAGGGTTTTCAATGGCTGATTTTTTGGAAGTAGATCCCCAGGCCTTTCTTCTCTGGCACCTTCTGGGTGGACATGAACCTCCAACCTTTTGGTTAGCAGCTGAGCGCATTAACCATTTGGAGTTTGAGACTCTACCAAATGAATGTTGTCGTTGTTGATAGGTGCCGTCAAGTTGGTTCCGACCCATAGTGTGACCCTATGTACAACAGAACAAAACACTGCCTGGTCCTGTACCATCCTCACAACCGTTGTTATGCTTGAGCCCATTGTTGCAGCCACTGTGTCAATCCATCTCGTTGAGGGTCTTCATCTTTTTTGCTGACGTAAATGAATAGTGAGTTATAATTAGAATTACGGTTAGGCTTAATGGCATTTGGGATAAAGGGAAAAATGAGAATTTCAAGCAGAGGAGTTGCCATGTTCAAGAGCCCAGAGGTGAAAAGAGCATGATGTCTTCAGGGGACTGAAAATAGTTTGCTTTGGTTAGCGAAGCGCAGTTCTTAACTTCAGCTGTTTGTTAGAATTGCCTGGGAAGGCTTTAAAAGTGCCCGTGGCTAGACCTCACAGCAGACCATATGAATCGGAATCTCTGTCTGGAGCATATAGTGAAGGGGAAGCAGTGGGTCCTTTCAAATGTCTCCGGACAAGGGCGAGACCTGCAGGTCTTTGCATGGTGTATTAATGAATCTGGGCTTTATCCTGGACACAAAGGAGAGTCAGTGGCATTGACAAATCAACACTTTAGAAAGAGCTCTGTGCCCACAAAGTGGAATGGGAATTGGAGAGGACATGGCTGTAGGTGAGGAGTCCTGCAAGGAGACTGTAAACCCATCAGGTAAAAGATGCTGTTGTTGTTAGCAATAGTACTTAGCTGTCGAGTTGGCTCCTGATTCATGCTGACCCCATGCACAACAGAATGAAACATTGCCTGGTCCTGTGCCATTCCCATGATCAGTTGCAGATCTGACCATTGTGAACCATAAGGTTTTCATTGGCTGACTTTTGGAAGTCGATCTCCAGGCCTTTCTTCCTAGCTCCAATGAAACCTGTTCAGCATCATAGCAACATGCAAACATCCACTGACAGATGGGTGGTGGCTGCACATGAGGTACATTGGCTGAGATTCAGTGGCCATGAATATTGGGAGAAATGAATAGTTCAAGAGATATTAAAGAGATATAATAAATAGGGCATGGTAATTGATTGGACATGGATGGCTAAGAAGAGATAGAAGGTAAAAAGATGGCCAAGTTCCTGACATGAGCAACTGGGGTGATGGAGGCACCATTAACTGAGATGAGAAAGCCTAGGGGAGAGGCAGGGTGCTTGGGCAAGTGGTGAATGGGTTTGAATTTAGTTTGAGATGTGTTGAGACATTTGAAAGGACCATAGGACATCTAGGAGAAGGTGTCCAGTAAACCATGCAGAAGAGGCAAGGACGTGGATGAAGCTGAGGCAGCGGCCTAGGAAAGAATTGGAAAAGGCAAACCACTGGGTTGTTCCGGTTGAACCAGGTTTTAGAGGAGTGGGTGTAGATTAGAAGAATCAGTTTACCATGTATTTAGTCAGGATAGACCAGGTTATGCTGCAGTAATAAACAATTCTGAAAGACTCAGGGGTTTAAGAACACAAATGATTATTAATTTTTGCTTATGTTACATGTCCAGCCCAAGTAAGCAGGGGGGTCAGCTCATCACAGTCCTTCAGGAACCCAGGCTCCAGGCAACAAAGAAGCCTCCACTTGGAGCATTGTCACCTTTATAGAGGGAAAAAAGAGTCTTGCATTGGCAATTTGCAGCTCCAGCCTGGAAATACCACATGTCACTTCTGCTCACACTCACTGGCCAGACTAATCACATGGCCCCACTTAATCACAGGGAGGTCAGGAAGTGCAGTCCCACAAATACCAGAACTGACTCATCTGCTGTTGTGTTGATGCTGACTCATGGCAGGTCCATGTGTGTCAGAGTAGAACTGTACTCCATAGGGTTTTCAGTGGCTGATTTTTCAGAAGTAGATCCCCAGGCTTTTCTTCCAAGGTACTTATGGGTGAACTCAAATCCAACCTTTCCATTAGCAGCCAAGTGCATCAACTGTTTGCATCACCCAGGGACCCCGTTCCAACCGATCCACAACCAATCACAGGGATGGCGAAAGACCACGCAGCGTTTTGTTTCGTTGTACATGGGGTCGCCATGAGTCAGGGGCCAACTCAACGGCAGCTAACAACAACCCTCCGAAAAAGTTCTGATCAGCTCCATGACGCAGAAGAGCTGCTCTTCTCTCGTATTCAAGTTTTACCCGATCCAAGATGTTAGCCTTATGCCAAAAGATTTAGCCTTACTAGATAGCAGCATCTCAGGCATAAGGCCCACTGTGCCGGGTGGAGAGCTGCCTTTTCCAATACTGAGTAGGGAGTCCCTCCAGCATCCCTGCAAACATCCTGCATCAATGGTTCTGTATTCCAATTCCTGGCCCCCACCCCCACCCTGCTGCCCAACCCCCAGCCGTATGCTCCTCTGTGAGCTTCACACATCCCTCTGACATTGGCATTTATTTTCAAGGAATCCAAGGTGTCGTTGCAGCTTCTCTGCATCCTTCCTCCACAGCTGCTGCCCTCTTCCCAAAAAGCTTCCAGCATCAGCACCAGGTAGAAAGTGCCTGCCGCTGGAGATACACAGTCCAGCTGCCTCTGCTCACATGCACAGCCATATCAGCCAGAGCACCAGGACCAGACGGCCTTACTCCCTCCTGACTCACCCTGCGCCTGGTCTCTGATTTCTGACCCACCGGAAGGACAGTTTGGTCACACTGTCCTGGACTTCAACAAGGAGGAGCTGGAGCCTCACCCTGTGCTGTGTGGCTTAGCCATCACCTCCCTCTCTCACTTCCCTCAGGGGCTGAAAGGATGCTGCAGGGAGGCAGCAATAAAGTACAAAAGTGAAACTAATCCAGAATTGGCTGAGAGATCACTTGTTCTTAACCGCTTCGTTTCTACATCTAATTAAGAAGTAAAGGAGCGGGGAAAGCGTAGAGTATAGCAATTGCCCCAGAGCCTGTTTCACTTTGCCTCTCCAAGTTTATCTTAACCTGGGTGGTGACTACGTGGGTATATAGATGTGCAATAGGTTTATACAGATACAAAAATTCATCAAGCTGTATACTTAAGATTAGTGCACTTGAATGTATGTATGTTATACATCAGTGTTAGTGTTGTTACTAGCTGCTGTCCAGTTGGCTCCCGACTCACGACTCACGACTGCACGAACAATAACAAGAGGCTCCCTGGTCCTTCGTTAGCCCTATGATTGACTGCAGATCAGCCCATTGTGATCTGTAGGGTTTTCACTGGCTGATTTTCAGAAGTAGATCTCCAGGCTTTTCTTCCTAGTCTGGAAGCTCTCCTGAAACCAGAGCTTCAAATTCGTCCATTCCAGTTCAAACCCCTGTTGAGAATTTGCATTTCTAACAAGTTCCCAGGAGATTATACGTAAGAATCACTTGGGGATCTTGTTAAAATGTAGATTCTGGTTCAGTATATCTGGGGGTGGAAATGCAAATTCTCAGCAGGGAACTTGCTAGAAATGCAAACTCTCAGCAAGGGTTTGAACTGAAATGAACTGGTTCAAAGCCCTGGCTGAAACCTGTTCAGCATCACAGAAACACACAATCCTCCACTAACGGATGGATGGTGGCTGTGTGTGAGGTGCATTGGCTGGGAATTGAACCTGGGTCTCCTGCATGGAAGGTGAGAATTCTATCACTGAACCACCACTGCCCCCCTTCATCAGTAGAAAGGTAATTTGAAGGGGGTGGGGGAAACCCAGCCCAATGCTTGGAGAGCCTTAACTGCCAAGCTGAGTTCTGACTGTGTCCTGTAATCAGGAGAGTTGCTGGAATATTCTAAGCAGGAAAGGAACCCAGTGGTTGGGCTTTCTCTAGACCCTTCTTAAAGTCCCTGGCCTTACACGGAAGCCATAGAGTGTCTCCCACCACCTGAGCCCCCTTGAGGGTGAGGTTCCTGCCTGCTTCATTGTGGCCCCCACCTTGATGTCTGGCACAGTACCTGGCACCTAGCCGGCTTCTAACAAGGGTGGGGGCCACTCCAGTGAGGGGAAGGGACACCCTAATCACTTATGGGAAACCAGTAGAAAAGAAGGCAGGCTGGTGTTCAAGGCCAGCTTGCTCAAGTCAGCCAGCATCAATAGGACACCAGCTGTATGCAAACTCCTGAGCTGGAGCCTAGAGAATCTGCTGGGAAAACAGAAATGTTCCTCGGTTTTGCTCCCCAAAAAGAGCCAGGCCCTCTCTCTGGTTAGCTTTCCTCACCAGCTCTGGCTGATAGTTTTCACTTTGGAGCCTCACCCAGAGAGACTCTTTGATATTACAGGATTTGACTAAAATGCAGCTTGCAGACTCCAGCCCAAGCAGTTTCCAAGAGGAGCTTAATGGAGACACCACCTTTAGGGCGAAAACAATCTCATTGCCATGGCAATCCTGCAGGTCATTACAGAGAAAACGCTTGCCTTGGGCTCCATGGAGAGTCCACTCAGGGCTGAGAAGGGGAACCACAGACCGTGGGGGTGGCACCAGGCAGAAGGCCTGTCAGGGAGGCAGAGGTTGCCAAAGTGTGCCCCCTCCTACCAAGAAAGGAAATATACTAAATATACGTGGCTGGAAATGATAAGACTCTTGGGAACCAGTAAAGTTTGCAGAGGGGGTCAAGAAAAATACCACTTACGCTGACTCAGGAGGCTCCCTTAGCTGGCCCCCGCATCTGGACGTGGCAGAACATCTGGAACGGCAACCACAGAGCAGGGAATGGGAACCTGGGAGCCACGCTCTCTGGACCAGGTGCACCATTCCAGAGGGGCTGAGGGAAGAGGGGAAAATGAGAGTGATGGGCGGAGGCGTGAGGGGGCGTGACCCTGACCAAGACAGTTCTCCCTGTCGGGAGTCCCCGGGTAAATGCCCGGAAACAGAGACCAGTCTGGCTCCCAGATCCTTAAGACTTTTTTGGCCTTAAGATAACCACCAGCATCAGGAGCAGGGACAAGGTGAGATTTTGGACCCAGCTCAGAGGCAAAAGCTTTCCCAAAATATTGCAGCAGCATCCACCATCCCCTCCCAATCCAGGGTCTTTCCCATCACCATGACAACCCACATCCCGTAACAATCAGCAGGATACTTCAGTGGGAGGGATGAGTGAAGTGAGCCCACAAAAGTAACTTTGGCCCCCAGTTCAGAGGGATTTGTCCACTGGGGCATCAAGATGATCATGTCTTCCTCAGTGCCCTTGAGAGAGCTGCTGAAGCTCCCAGGCCTGAGCATTCATTACTGAAGCTCCTGAAGTTGACACCTGGGACTCTGCTCATACATAGCATAGATACCCGACCAACGGACACCTCAGTAGGTAAGGCAGAACCCGACATTCGCTAGCTCCCATGGGAAGGCTCAAGAAGTCCATCTCTAATTGTGGCTAATCACAAAAGGGGACTATAAAATGTTCTGCAACGAGAGGTATTATAGGATGTCATCGAGAGACTGAGATATCAGAGAATGTGAAAAGTCCAGTCCGGGGACACTGAAGGGCAGAGGAATGCAGACGAGCTGTGAGACAGGTTTGAAGTAGCCACTGCATTGCTTGAGTCCTCGAGCTGAGCACCCAATCCAGGTCGCTCCAACTCTTTGAGTGTCCCTGCCCCAATTACATGCTTCTGCAGCAACAAAGAGCTGCTACAGGACTGGGGGTTCGATGCTGGACTGTGGCCTGAAGGTTGGACTGCCACACTTCTCCAGAGAATGCCAGCTGCTGGTGTCACAATGAGTCAGGCTTGGTCATGGAGCATATGATACGGAGGAAGGGGCCGGTCCTCTAAGCCTGGTCCCAGAGGGCATCAAGTAGCCCTGGGCACAGTGTCTGGAGGTCAGGGTACAGACATGAGGGAAGCCTGGCCACAAGTGCGCTCAAGGAACCTGGTTCTGGAGGTGGATGAGGAATCAAATCAAGCCCTAGGGGAGGGAGTACCAAGGGCCTGTGCAGGGTCCAGGTCCCAACCAAGGGGCTGGACTTGAGGGCAGGGAAACCAAAAGAGAAGCCCACAGTTTGGGAGCCTTGAGGCTTTGGCCATAGGTTTTCAGAAATCACTCATCTCAACAATGTATCATTTAGGTGAGGAAACAGACCCCAAGATCTCACTGAGTAGGGGGTGACAGCACCAGAACAGGGGAAAGGTCCAAGGTTCAGATGGACGGGAGTCTTCAGAAGGTCCATGCTGTCCTCACGAAAGATGGAGTTGGGATGCCTTGTCATCTTGTAGGAAGCAACAGAATTACGGCCTACTCCACTGTTATGGGTTGATTTGTGTCCCCCCCAAAAGATAAGTTCAAGTCCCAACCCCTGGTACCTGCGCATGTGACCTTATTGGGAAATAGTGTCTTTGCAGATGTAATTAGTTAAATTAACATGAGGTCATACTAGGGTAGATGGGCCCCAATCCAGTATGACCGGTATCCTTATAGGAGGGGAAGAGACACAGAGAGACACATAGGGAAGGTGTCACATGACAATGGAGGCAGACACGGAGTTATGCCCCCCAAAAAACCCATTCCCGCAGAGTGGCTGGTGGGTTCCAACCGCCAACCTTTCGGTTCACAGCTGAACAATTAACCCAGGCTCCTTACCAGGGGTTACTAGAAGCTGGAAAAGACAAGCAAAGATCTTCCGCTAGAGCCTCAGAGAGCGCCTGGCCCTGCCAACACCCTGAATTTGAACTTCTAACCTCCAGAGAATAAATTTCTGTTGTTTTGAGTCACCCAGTTTGTAGTAATTTGTTATGGCAGCCCTGGGAAACGAATTCATCTACTTTTACCCCAGAGCCCTCTGGGCTTCGATTCACGTTCATTTAACTAATTATGTCTGCAGAGATGCTATTTCCAAATAAGGTCACATTCACAGGTATGGGTTAGGACTTGAACATATCTTTTAGGAGGACACAATTCAACAAAACAGCAGTAGATGGCTGCAGGGCTCTATTTTGCTGGTGGCTATATGCAGATGCCTGGGGATACCAGCCCGATAAGGCTGAGCCCCTGACCCTCCTCCTTCTCTGCCCTTACCTCATTAGAACACAGCCTCTCCTTTAAATAAGTCCTGAACAAATATCTTAAGAATGGTGTTTTAAATGAAACCAAACCCATTGCCATGGAGGTGATTCTGACTCACAGCAACCCCATGTGTTACACAGTAGAACTGTTCCAAGGGTTTTCTTGGCTGTCATCTTTAAAGAAGCATATCGCCAGGCCTTTCTTCCGTGGTACTGCTTGGTGGGTTCGAACTGCTAACCTTTCGATTAGTAACTCATTGAACCAAACCCGTTGCCGTCGAGTACAAACCATTTGCACCATCCAGGGACCTTGACTAGTGTTTTAAAGGAGCCCAAACTCTTAGTGTGGGGGTGACAACCACATGCCCCGTCCAGTCCTGCTCATGTACTCTGTTCCGGCTGCCCCTGTGCCACTATGGCAGGTGAGTTACAGAACTTCTCAGAGCCTCAGGGAGATGGGGGCCTAGAGAAAGTCACCACGCCTGGACCCAGAAGGCCTGGTGTGCTTCCTTGAGCCTTTACAAATGACCTTGGGCATGTGTCCAAAGGAATAGGGTGCCTAGTCAGATTTTTCTTTTTGCTCTGAAATTGCAGCTAAAGCCCAAAGCGGAGAATGAAAGGAGGCAACTACACCACATTTGAAGCCTGGAGAACCACCAGCATCGGGGGCAGCCACCTGCCGGTTTACAGAAGCAGCCCCCCTCCCCACCCCCGCTCCCCCCACTCCCGCCCCGCTCCCTAGGGCAGAAGGGGAGGACAGGAAGTAAGGAAAGGACCTGCTCAGTGAATGCAGGATTCAGTTCCTGCAGAGGGTATGCTATCTTTCTCCTCCCTCTGGGAGCATGAAGGGGGCATTTCTTCTCCCCAAAGGAAAAGGAGGAAAGTCCCAAGACAACATGTAAACTGGGGGGGGGCGGTGCGATTTCAAAATGCAGAGACTAATTTGGTGCCTTGGTTAGATATCTGATTGGCTTCCAGACTTCTACCTACCCTTGCGTTACCAGAGTTGGGAAGGACTCTCTGGGGCCAGGAGGTGTAATACGGGACATAGCCAGGAAGAGGAGGCCAAGTCACCTTCTCTGTTCAGCAGTCCCCAAGAGGACGGAAATGGATCCCACACGATTGTAGCTGGTGACTGGCCGTGTTGGCCAGACAAAAAGACAACGGCAACAGGGAAATGAGGGGAACATCTGCTGTCCCCTCTCACCCCCCACATCTACTCCAAAGAGGAAGCGCCAGGACAGTGAGGGGAGGGGGCAGTGAGGGCAGACTTTGCCCATCCCCCCACCCTACACCAGCCCCCAGCCTCCACTCCAAACCATCAGCGCTCCCAGTCTCACCTGCTCTGGGGGATAAAAGGAGAAGAGCTTTTAATAGATGTGAGATCAAGGTTTTAAAATGAACAGGGCTGAGTTCATAACTGCAAGTGACTGAAGCACCCTGGAACTGGGCTGAGCAATCATTAAGGGTGCTGCTACCCAGAGAGAGGTGTTCAACATAACATGGCCAGAACAGCTACTGGGGAAAAATAAAATTTGTTCCATGTTTACACCCTAACATGTTGGAACTGCTTAATTAACCAGCCATGTTAATATGCACTGGATTGGCTCTAAAACCTGGGGCAGGGAAGGGAGGCTTATGCTTAGGGACTGTAGACATAACTATAGATGAGGAAGCGTGCAGGACAGGGAGCAGTCAGGTTGCTAAAGCCAGCTGGGGTCACGGTGGAGAGAAGCAGGAATGCCACGGGGCTGCAGGGGAGGAAGGGGACATCTGGATTTGAATCTGTTGGCGTTGGGAAGAGAAGGAGAGGGGCTGGGTGCTGCAGATTATGGGGCATTCTCATTGTGGAAGTGTATTCCATAGAGATTTATTGACCACCTGTCGTGTCCTCCAATGATGGGGCTCCACCATGTAGCACCTGTGGGGAAAGGTCTGGAGACAGTAAGCCATCCACACATCATGGTGCTTTTGGTCCAGCCACCACCTGTGACTGGTGTCTTCCTCTGAGCTCATACAGCCCCATGGCTGCTAATGAGACTATCACTCATCTCTTTCTCGCCAGAACTCAGCCGGGACCCAGCTCATAGTAGGTGCTCAGTGAGAATGTTTCTTAAATGAATGGATGGATGAGTAATGGAATGGCTGGCTGGCTGGCTGGATGGATGGATAGATGGATGGATAAGCAATCTGAAACCATTAGAAAGTAAGCATTATTTTCCCTGTCATATTCCCCCACCATATAAATGCACCCAGGCTCCAAACTGAGGCCACAGAGATTAGGAGACGTCACTGCTATGAGATGTCCATGACACTTAGTATGATAGGCTTAATGACAGGCTTGATAAAAGCACACTGTGCTCTCCAGAATCATCACAAAGAGAAAGCTTCCAGTGTCCACCCTCTAGTGTCCAGTTACTAGACTGCACCTCTGCTTTTTTTTTTTTTTTTTTTTTTTCCGTTACAGCCTATTTTCAAGAACAGATTGGGCAGGACTTTCTGAATTAGGGATACAAGGTATTCTATTTGGAGTCATTGACTTTTCTTCCCCTGGAGGGAAGGGCCTTGACTTTGCTCATCCTGTGTCCTCAGCAGGGAGCTTCATGTCCTAAGTAAGTTTGTTGAGTGGATGTTGCAGAGAGTTGTGCATTGAAAGGAGGCAGCTTCCCAGTCAGTGTGCCAGGCACTCTGCAGGCCACGAGATATTGACGGGTAGGGCTGGGGGCTGGAGCTCCCAAACCAGACTCCCCAGGCTGTAAGCACTGAGTGCTGCCTGGAGCTGCCTTCCTACCTGGGCATCTACTTGTGCAGCCAACTGCTGAGCATGCCTCTGCCTTTCCTAGACGAGGGGTGGCTGATAGTGGAAGTGGGGAGCAGGTGGCTCCAGGCAGCCACCTAAATCTCTGCTCATTTGTGCGCTTTTCATGGCATCTTTGGAACTGTAGGGTGACTGCTCTAACAGTGCATACCTTTTTACAAAATAAAGCTTCATGATTATTTTCAAAAACTTAATATAGAAAAGTTAGACTATGTATTAGTTTCCTAGAGCTGCTGTAACAAAGTACCACAAACTGGGCGGCTTAGAATAGCAGAACTTTATTCTCTCAGAGTGTTAAAGGCTAAAAGTCCAAAATCAAGGTGTTGGTAAGGCCACACTCCCTCTGAAGGCTTTAAGGAAGAATCCTTCCTTGACTCTTCCCGCTTCTGATTTTGCCAGCAATCTTTGGCATTTCTTGACTTGTAGATGCATGCTCCAACCTCTGTCTCTACCTGGCTGTCTTCTCTTTGTGTGTGTCTGTGTGCCTCCAGATCTCCCTGTCCTTACAAGGACACCAGTCACTGGATTAGGGCCCACCCTAATCCAGTATGACCTCATCCTAACTTGATTATATCTGCAAAGACCCTATTTCCAAACTAGGTCGCATTCACAGGGACCTGGAGTTATGACTTAACATGTCTTTTGGGGGACACAATTCAACTCACTATAGACTGGATTCAAAATCTATGCACATTATCCAAGGAAATTGTCACATTACAAGTGCCAATGAAAGAAAAGGAAGGACTGTTTGATTTTTAAGTATAATTTCAAATGGGAAAAATAGTTCTTAATTTTCTATCATTTATGTGAGTAGATGAATTTCTAGTTGGTGGTATATATTGAGTTTAAAAATATTGATCAAGAATTGCATGTAGGGACTTGGGCAGACATGGCTGTGGCAGCATGCTCGTCCGTTTTCCCATTCTTGCCTATTCTGTGATATTCTCTGGATTCAGGCAGACATTCTAGCTCTGGCAGCATGGTTGTCTGCTTCCCACTTTTGCCCTTTTGAATATATGCCAAATAAAACTTTCTTTTTACTTTAAAAAAAAAAAAGAATTGCACGTAGCCATTTCAAGTAGTCGTTGCTGTTACTTGCTGGGGAGCCGATTCCCGCTCATGGTGACCCCATGTGTGCTCCATAGGGTTTTCAAAGCTGTGACCTTTTGGAAACAGATCACCAGACCTGTCTTCTGAGGTGCCTTTTGGTGGGCTTGAACAATCAACCGTTTGGCTAGTAGTTGAGTAGTTAACCATTTGTGCCACCCAGGTTCTCCATTTTAACTGTGAAATCATATATATATATAATTATACACATATATATGAGATATAATCTCAAGTTTCTTATTAAGAAATTTGAAAAATTTTATTTATATTTAAGCTTTATTCAAACTCCATATTTAATATTTTCCCTAGTATTTTTATGTAACTTTACTCATCTTAATTATATACCATACATATATAGAATTATATATTGCTGTTTATATACCATACCATAAAACCAAATCTATTGCCACCAAATGGATTCCAACTCACAGTGACCCTAAAGTACAGAGTAAAACTCCCCCATAGTGTCTCCAAGGAGCGGTTGGTGAATTTGAACTGCTGACCTTTTGGTTAGCAGCCAACCTCTTAACCACTACTCCACCAGGGCTGCTTATATACTGTAAGGAAAATATAATAAAAAATTTCACCTAGTCCCATATAGATATCCCCAAATTCCCTCTAGTTAGCCCCCATGTGCAAAGCAAATTTTATTTTCTATGCATGCCTTAATATGAAAAAACTTTGGAAAGCACTTGGGTAAACAGTTGCCTATTCCAACTCAGAACTGCAAAAATTATTAAAATTCTTGTTAAAAGTGTGAAATTCTAACATAAGCTTGGGGAAGAAAAAAACTAGGAAAAATATGTCATAGCTCAGGTTCTAGAAAAGTTGTAAAATGTGCCTACCAAGATTAACGTGTGGCAGACTCTATTTTCCAAGGGTGACCGCAAGAATATCTTCTGTCCCACATGACCTTATTTTGTGACTGACATCCCTCCCATAAAGAAATGGGGTACGTGTTTCCTCCTCTTAAATCTGGGCTTGTGACTACAATAAAGATATGCTGTGTGCCTTACAAAGCAAGATCACAGAAAGTGATACATATTCTGCCTGGTACTCTTGGCACACTGGTTCTTGGAACTCAGCCACCATGCTGTGAGGAAGCCCAAGCAGCCCCATAAAGAGTCCACATACAAGTTTTCCAGCCAACAGCCCCAGGTGAGTTCCCAGCTGACAACCAGCACCAACTTGCCAATCACATGAGCGAGAGATCTTGAAAGAGGTCCTTTAGCCCCAGGTCAGTGGATCTTTTAGCCCCTGGCCGAGCCACCCCAGCTGACACTGCATGGAGTAGAGATGGGCTATTTCCACTGAGCCCTGTCTAAATTGCAGCTTTGTAAACAAAATAAATGATTGCTGTTGTTTGAAGACACTAAATTTTAGAGTGATTTATTACCCAGAAATGTATAGCTGGAACAATGAATAAAGAAAACATTCAGTTAACATAGGTCTGAAGACGACAAATCAGCAGTACTTACAAAAGCTTTCAGGATGTACATGCCCTTAGACTCAGTAATTTCATTTGGGGGAATTTAATTCTAAGGTACAAATTAAAGATGTGCTCTAAGATTTTGCTACAAAAATATTCTTCAAAACAGCAAAAAGCTCATAACGACCTTAATGTTCAACAGACAATTGGGTAACTTAATTACAGTACATCTAATTCTGTGAGTCCCAAATCTGATTGTCAGAATCCCTGGGGATCTTTTTCAGAAAATTATGATTAGTTCCTCTCCCCAGCTCCCCTGGTGATGAATGTTAAGATTGTTTCCAGTTTAGGGCTATTACAAAGAATGAAGTAATATATATCTTTACACATACAGCCTTAAATACTGTTGATTTTATTCTCATAAGATACATTCCTAGAAGTAGGTTAGCTCTATCAAAGATAGGACAACCTTAGTTGTAATAAATAATTTTCCACAAAATCTGTAGCAATTAAAACTCCTATCGGCAATATAGGACTTCCTTTTTTCCACAACATTGACAGCACTGGGCATTACTCATTTTTCAAATTTTGTCAATTTGTTGTACAAACATTGATTTTTCATTTTATCTTAATTTACATTTCCTTGATTACTAGTTAACTTGAGTATATGTTCATATTCCATTCATATTTCCTCTTCTAGGAACTTCATCCTGTATGTTCTTTACCCACTTTTTCCTCCTGGGCCGTTTGTCTTTCTTATTAATTTCTAGGAGTTTACTTATTAGGGATATTACTCATTTCTTGTTATATAAGTCGAAGGCATTTTTCTCTCAGGTCTGTGCTGGTCCATATGGCAGCCACATAACCACCTGTAGCGAAATAAATTTAAATAAAATTTGTAATTTATTATCCTCATTCACACTGGCTGCCTTTCAAGTGCTCCAAAGCTACTTATGGCTCCAAAACCAGACCCACTGCCATCGAGTCCATTCCGACTCATAACGACCCTATAGGACAGAGTAGAACTGCCCCATGGGGTTTCCAAGGAGCGCCTGGTGGATTCTAACTGCTGACCTTTTGGTGATCAGCTGTAGCCCTTAACCACTATACCACCAGGGTTTCCAAAACCTATGGCTAGTGACCACAGTATTGAGCGGTGCAGAATAGAACATTTTCATCACCAGAGAAAGTTCTATTGGACAGCCCTATCCTAGACTACTGTTTGTTTTTCATCCTTGTTTATGTTACCTATGACTGTACTTAATTTAAAATTTTTATACAGTTAAATCTGACAATCTTTTATTTATGGCTACTAAATATACCTTTCTTGCTTAAGAAGACCTCCCCTGCCCCAAAGTAATTTAAAAACAAACAAAAGCCTTCTATTTTGACTTCAGATATTTTTATACTTTTTCCATTTAAATCTTTAATCCATGAAGAATTTGTTTTTGAATCTGGTGAGGTTGTACATCTAGCTTTATTTTCTTCCAGACATGTAGCAACACAAATTGTTGAGTAACCCATTCTCTTTTTTACATAGTTTGTTTTTAATATTCAGACATGTGACATCCGTGTAATCAAAACAGTGACTTTCTTCTCTTGTGAATTGTGCTTGACTCTTATGCTTAGATGGTTGCATCACACTGTTGACCAGGTAAATACTCAACTGTATTTTCATGTAGATGCCGATGCTCCCTCCCCAATTAAAGATGGGAAAACTGAGTCCAGAACGGTAAGTAACCAGCTTAAGGTGTCAAGAGCAGAGACGAGGGGACAAGGCTGCAGTAGTCACAAGCATTTTTAATGCAGCCAACTGCACAGGCCTGAGGATCTCACAGTGTCCACGGTGCTAAGTCCATTTGCTGCACCTCTGCTCCGTGGCTTTTCTACTGCCAGTACCTGTGCTCAGCTGCAGAGACACCCAGATGATTTGGTCTGACCCGAAACACCAGTCGGCTCACCACTAGCCATCCTTGCAGACTCCGAGCAGGACCTAACACACCCTCCTCCCTAGCTGATGCCTGGGCATTCTCACTGACCACCCTCTGGGCTCTGCCTCAGCCAAAGGCAGCCAGCCTGGGTACAAAAAGCATGACTGGCACCAGGATACCACACACCTGATTCAGATGCAAGCTCCAGTAAAGAGGCTTCCCTTTTAAAGGGAGGGACCCAGTACAAAACGAAAATTCATGGCCTCTGAGTCAAAAGTCCCTGGGTGGTGTAACAGTTAACCACATGCTTGACTGCTAATGGAAAGGTTGGTGGTTTGAGTCTGCCCAGAGGTGCCTCAGAAGAAAGTCCTGGCAATCTACTTCCAAAAGATCACAGCCATTGAAAACCCTCTGGAGCACAGTTCTACTCTGACACACATGGGGTCTCCTTGAGTCAGAATCTACTCAATAGCAACTGGTAATTTAGATTCCCTGGGTGGTGTGAACTGTTAGGTGCTAATTGAAAGGTTGGTGGTTCCAGTCCACCCAGAGGCACCTCAGAAGAAATATCTGGTGATCTACTTCCAAAAACCCTATGGAGCACAGTTATACTCTGACACATATGGGGTCACCATCGGTTGGAATCAACTCAACAGCAACTGGTTTTACTGGTTCTGGTTCAAAAATTGTTAAGAATTTCAAGATGACGACAGCAGAGCATTTAACCGAGCACAAGGCCCTTCTAAGCACATGGCCCCGTGTGACTGCGTGGGTCTGCACAGCCATGAAGCCAGCCCTGTTCCTAGGCCTGACAGCCCAGGGACTTGGGAGTCCCCCCACGCAAGCTCCTTCCCCACTCCATTTGAGGTGCCTTCCCCCTCCTGGCACCAGAATCCAGAACCCTGAGAGCAGGGCTGGGTAGTGCCCCGCCCTCCTCCCACTCCTGTAGGCCCAGCTGTGCCCCCACATTAGGGACTCTACCTTCGTTCGCCTAATCTAGAAACTTCAGCTCCACAGAGACCCCACCAGCCCCCACCTCCACCCCAGCACACCTGAGTCACAGCCAAGGGGTACAGTCTGTGGGGTTGGACGCAGCGCCTTGGACCGCTGCAAACAAGGAAGAGGTGGGCTTAGGGCCATAAGAACGAAAACGCCATTGCTCAAGGATCAGACAGAAAAACAAAAAACACCCGGTGCCGTCAAGTTGATTCCTACTTATGGCAACCCCATGTATTAGAGGGAAACTGCTCCATAGGGTTTGCTTGGCCGTAATCTTTAGAGAGACAGATCACCAGGCCTTTCTTCGGCAGTACTGCTGGATGGGTTTGAAGTGCCAAACCTTTTTTTTCCCATTCAATTTGTTGTTGTTGTTGGAAGTACACACAGCAAAACATATACCAGTTCAGCAATTTCTACGTGCACAATTCAGTGCCACTGATTACATTCTTCCAGCTGTGCAACCATTCTCGCTCTCGTTTTCTTAGTTGCCCTTCCGCCATCAACATGAACTCACTGCCCCTAAGCTTCCTATCTGATCTTTCCAGACGGTGTTGTCAAATTGCTCCCATATAGGTAGTTAATAGTAGAGCACAAAAGGACAGTCCTACTTCAATTTCCGCTCTGCCACTCACCATCTAGACCAAGCTGAGACTCCGTTTAGGGATGCTAAGATCTATTTCAGGAGCTGCTGTGAAGATTAAACGAAGCCAAGCCCAGGGCTGGCATGGAGCTGTTGTTGTTAGGTGCCATGGAGTCGGTTCCAACTCACAGCGACCCGATGTACAACAGAAGGAAACACTGCCCAGCCCTGCGCCATCCTCACAATGTTTGCTATGTTTGAATAGCCCATAGCTTAAGTTTTAATCAGTTGCTGATTTTAAAGAGGGACAGTGTAGCCAAGCGGTAAGAACATGGACTTCCTGAAAAATCCCAGCTCTGCCCCTTAGCAGCTGTGTGGCCTAAATCAAGTTCCTGAATGTCTCTGAGCCTCAGTTTCATCAGAAGGAAAATGGGGGTGACACCAACAATACATTCCTTAGTGGGTCATCCTGATGATTACATAGGTTTGCAACTCAGTTTGGAACACTGCCTGGCACACTGGTTGTTGTTAGCTACCATCGAGCCCATTCCGACTCGTGGCCACCTGAGGGTTATATTAGTATTTATTGATCAGAGCAAATAAAGAATGTTATGTGAGCATTTAGGGTTTGGAATTTGAGATTTTGCGCCACCTTTTCAACCAAGGAAACTTCAGCAAGCCTTGTCAATTAGCTCAGCGTCAGTATTCTGGCCCATTTAATAGAAATAAATAGCTAGTGTCTTTGGATTGTTGTAAGACTCAAACTCAGCCCTCTGTGTCCAAGTGCTGAGAAGCAAGATGTGAGCGCTGGCTGTTGTTCCCATGATCCTCACTGTGTTTATCTTTCTGGTCATCAGAATCCCTGACCTTGGGGGCCGTGGAAAGAGCACAGGATCCATTCCTCATTCATTCAGTGACATTTACTGTCACCTTCCCCTGTGGCGAGCACTGGGCTAAGAGCTACGCACACAGAGGTGAGTATGTTGGCCCCTCTGCCCTCCAGGAGCTCGTATTCTCTTGTTTGTGGCAGACAAGTAAAAACCAAACCAAACCAGTTACTGTGGAGTCTATTCTGACTCATGGCAACCCCATGTGTGTCAGAGTAGAACTATGCTCCATAGAGTTTTCAGTGACTGATTTTTTGGAAGCAGATTGCCAGGCCTTTCTTCTGAGGCACCTCTGGGTGGATTCAAACTGCCAACCTTTCAGGTAGTAGGTGAGTGCTTAACCTTTTGCACCACCCAGGGACTCCAGCAGTCAAATGAGCACATGAATTATCCTGGAGGAACGTGAGTGTTGCAGTCAATGCCGTGAGCAATACAGAAGTGGACATGGCCACTGCAGGCGGGGAAGGCCGGCACGTTATGAATATCAATGATCACAGAAATGCAAGAGGGGTCCTTCACCCAAATTCAGATCAAGCAAGTTCACCAAGAGGTTATCATGAGGTCAGGAGAGGGCATGGATCTGGGCTGTTTGGGTCTCCAGCCAGGATGAAGGGAATTTCCGGACCTGGCTTTGCTGTCCCTTGTTCCTTTTATGAAACATCTGACTCTTCCTCCATCCATAAAGATGAAGACATTCTTCTGTGGGGATTTAATATCTGAGCTGCTTGCCTGGCCCCGGAGGAAGCCCACGCTCCCTCCTTTTGAGTCTAACCTGGGGCAGCTCTGTGTGCTCCAGACAAGCAGCATCCCCCTTAATGCCCCTGCAATTGCTTACTCACACCGAAATCCGCTGCCTCAGGGGTTTCCAGCCAGAAGTAAGCCTTCTTTTCATGGGCAATCAGGCGGTAGCCCGGAGCAGAAAGGGGCAGGGGGGCACCCTGCACGCCCCGCTGGGTCTCTGTAGACAGTTGATCACGCGAGGCCTCCCCTCTCCCTGACCCCGCGCAGTGAGCCCTGGGGGGAGGCACCCAGGCCAGGGGAGTCGCTGTGCAGTGATAGAAAGGGCATCTACACCCCTACTTTACAAACGAGGAAACTGAGGCTGGGTGCAGCCCCGGATCTGTTCATGTCAAAACCTGGGTTGGAACCAGATCTTCTGAATCACCGCCCAGAGCCCTCACTGCTTATGGCCGAGGTCGCCTTTAGGGTCTGAAGAGTCTTGATATGAGATATTTGTTGTGTTGTCGCTGACTTAGAGTGCCCATGTAGTGTGGGACTCGTCCACAAAAGGCCCTCTGCTCCTCTTCTTGGGGGATTAACTCACAAGCTGAGGTCTCTGGAAGCCTACCTTTGGTCAAGGGGCAGGGCTGTGTGGGTGGACATTGTGTCTGCCTGTCTGGTCTATGGAGCTTCTATTCAGCCAACATTGATTGGGAGCCCACTGTGTGCAGGGCATCATGCCAGGTGCTTGGGGCTCAGGGGTGAACAGAGTGGACAAAGCTAACCCCTGGCCATGCGAGTGGTAGAAGGAGTATGGAGAAGCCAACCTTGGTCCCCGACCCCTGACCCTGCCACTTACCAGTGTGCATCCTCGAGCAGGTGAGCTGCTCTGAATTTCTGTTTCCTCATCTGGAAGATGCATGTGGTCCTAAAACCTGGCCCCAGAACTGTCCAGAGGATCAAGTGATGGTTTGTAGATGATCTATCCCCTATCTGAGCCTAGTAGAGCATCTATAAATTAAGGCCAGTCTCAACTAAACACCCAAGGTCCGCACTGGGTAGTAGAGTGCAGAAGGTAAACACTGCCTTCAGGATCCAACAGTCCTGGATTCAAATCCTGACTCCACCCACTATCTGCCCTGGGACACATTACTTTACTTCTTTGGACCCCAGTACTCCCAGCTACAAACTGGGGATGCTAATAGTAGTACCTAGCTCAGACTGTGGGTGTCATAATTGAATGAACCAATGTATGTAAGAGGCTTAGCGCAGAACTAGTAAGCCCTAGATGTGAGCTATAATTTTAATCGTTCATATTCTCATGATCCAAAGGAAAATACAAGAATTTCTTTTCATATTCCCACATGCATGTCTTTGGAGTAATGCAAAAAAGCAACCGGGAACTCACAATACACAAAGACAGCGTTACGGGGACCTGTGAAAACCAAACAAAACCTTTTGGCAATCTACTGCAAAGACATACTCTGTTTTTGTCGTATTTCTGAGCCCAGACAGCGTCTCACCACGTGACCACCAGGTACTTTTAGCTCATATGCCACATCAGAGGATGGGGAATTATCAGATCCCTTTTTAAATGGCACATCACTGTCCAGCCCCTAACTGACTCTTTCTGCCGAGAAAGACAGCCAAATGTCTGGGCTGTGACTCTGCCTGTTCACCTGGTAGCTTTCTGCCCTGCTTTCCATTCCCTTGGTCCCAGAGCCAAGACGGGCAGGTGCTGAGTCACCTTCAGTAACTGCAACCTGGAGAAAACACACCTAGGCTCAGTCACCTCTTATATAGCAGGAAAGACTCTTAGGTCTTATTTTATTTCAAAGGAAACTGAGGCCTAAAGAAGGTTAAAGACTTCTCCAGGGCCCCATCAGGAGTTGAAGGCTCAGCCGGGGCTGGCAGGCGGGCACTTAGACTCCCAGATTTCTCAGCTGGCGTTATGCCAGGGGTTCTCAACCCGGATACACACTGGAATCACTGGCGCAGCCACCCTCGAGATCAACTGAATCAGAATCTCTGGGAGTGGGACCCAGACATCAATATCTCCCAGACATCAGTATCGTATGGGTAAGGTTATAGGCCAGTGCCTTAGAGCAAGGAAGTCCACAGGTGAATACTAAGTGCTTCGGTTCAGTTTTTTCAACCTACACTGCACACTGGAACCCCTGGAGAGCTTTAAAAACTATGGATGTGAGTTGAAGATAATGGCGATGGAATGATTTAGAAAAGGATAGTGAGAATAGCAGCACAACTGGAAGAACGTAATCGATGTCACTGAATTGCACATGTAGAAACGTTTGAAATGGCGTAACTTTGGCTATGTATATGTTCATCAAAAAAAAAAAAAAAGTCCTCCAAGTTTGAGAAGGGAGAGTGTTAACATGCCATGGGGTTGTTAACCAATGTCAGAAAACAATATATGTACTGACTGTTTAATGAGAAACTATTTGTTCTGTAAACCTTCATCTAAAGTACAATGAAACAAATTTAAAAAAAAAAAAGGACTGTCCCCTAGAGCCTTCAGAGGGAGCACAGCCCTGCTGACACATGGAATTCAGACTTCTGGCCTGGGAAATTGTGAGACAATAAACTTCTATTGTTTTAAGCCAAAAGAAAAAAAAACAACTATGAATACCCAGGCCACACCCCAGAGATTCTAATGTACTTGGCCTGGGGCATCAGGACCTTCCAAAGCTCCCCGGGTGATTACAATGTGCAGCTAAGGTGGAGAGCCACTGTTTTAATGTAGCATCTTAATTTAACTTCAAAACTCTATTTACTCTGTAAGGAAAATCATAATATTTAATTGTAGCAAAATAATAATAATAACACCTGTTTAGTTAAGATGTAATCCATTGTATGTTAGTCTGTGTTCACATTCTAGCTAACAGAAGCATGTGGATTTAGGGAAATGTTTATCTATGGTTTTATGTCTTTCCGCATCCATGTAGTTAGACTTGCTTCTGCTTCACTCAATTATTGCCAGTTGTCAATTCAACAAAATTTATTTACTTTGATTTGGTATAAGCAATTATTAGTTATAAAGGCTCATCCTTCTGGGTCAACAACAATAAATAACCATCTTTAATATAATAGAGAGGAGCAATGGTGATTCAGTGGTAGAATTCTCACCTTCCATGCAGGAGACCCAGGTCTGATTCCCAGCCAAGGCACCTCAAGCAGAGCCACCACTTGCCTGTCAGTGGAGGCTTGCGTGTTGCTCTGATGCTAAACAGGTTTCAGAGAAGCTTCCAGACTAAAACAGACTAGGAAGAAAGTTCTGGCAATCTACTTCCAAAAATTAGTTAGTGAAAACCCTACAATCACAACAGTCCGATTCCGTTGCGCACGGGGTTCCCAGGAGTCGGGGGCTGACTCAATGGCAGCGAACAACAATATAATAGAATATAAATTCAGTTAGTGCCATGAAAATGTCATGGTCCCTATAAACTGAAAAAGACCAAAGCATTTAGTGAGTATCTGTCATTTGATGAGGAAAATGTCTAGGATAAGACTTCCACTCAAAGCAAATGGGAATTCTTGCTCTTAGCTTTTTTTTTTTTTTTCTTTTCTTTCTTTCTTTCTTTTTAAGCAAGCATGCCTAAAATTCCAAAATCCTTTAGTCCCTTTATTCACCTCCTAACTATTTTGAGGAAGCCTCAGAGATAAGTCACCTCCTCCCCGCCCTCCCCCCACCAACCGGACTCGACTGTTGTTCTCATGGGGGACACCGTAAACACCGTCACAGAGGGAACATTCTGGATAAGCAAAATGAAGAACTCACTGAGAGCAAACACTGAGACTACAACAGGCATCTTCAGGCAGGGAGGCGGCCCGGCCGGCAGCTGCCCGCGGGCTCCCCCCGGGAAGGTTCAGTCCCCGGAGCAGGTGGGCATCCAGGCTGGAGCATCACGTCTCCCCAACATGCAGGTGTCCCGCCGGGGTTCCAAGGCTGCGAGAGTCAATCACCTACCCTTATCAGTTCTCCGTCCAACACTTAGAGACACAAAGCTGGGCTGGAAAAGTGATAAGGGCATGTGACTGGCTGGTGAAGAAGTTTGAAGTTTTGCAGGACAAGATGAAAACTGACAGTTGAAGTAAAAAAAAAAAAAAGAAAGAAAGAAAGAAAAAGAAAAGCTGACATTTGATTTCCCGACCCAACCATCCACCCAGCCATCACTGCACCGTCCCCTCAAAGGCCTCTCTGTGCCCCTTTGCTTTGCTCTGGCCTCTGCCCCTGAGTTTGGCCTCTGGACAAAGGACTTTCTCCCGATACTTGGCAAGGCATTTATGTTTCTGCACTCAAAAATCAACACACGCAGCCTTGGGCAGCTAGGGGAACTAGTGGAGTCTTCGCATTAAAAAAAAAAAATCAATTAAAAATAAAAATTAATTGAATTTAACTTTTAAAATTAATAAGTAAACCAAAGTTAGCAAAGTCTTTACCCAGTAGCTCCTGCAGGTCTGAGGCAGGGGGCCCAGCAGGTCCTGCTCCTCCCAGGGGCTCTGCTGCTAAGCCCACACCCACTCGCCATTCATAAAGTCTCTACATCGAGTCTCCTCCTCCAGCCAGGATTGGTCCCCCAGAGATGCTGGCCCAGGGCCAGGACCATCAGCTGCAAACCTGCTCGAGCTGGATATGTCCACTGTGCTGCTGGCCTTGATGGGATTAGGCCGGGTGGAGTTTGGGTGCCTAAGTTAAGTGAGTTCTCATGCCTCCGAGCCCCTGCCCCATCATTCCAGATTCCTCCCTCTTGACTGAACTTCCACACTGAGTCACTCACAGAGACTCTGAAAATCAAAAGCTACGGACATGGCTTCAACTGTGGAGACTTTAACACAGTTCTGTATTCCTGGATGAAACCAAAGAACAATCTTTCAGAGGAGCCTGGTGGTGCCACAGTTCAACCCTCGGCTGCTAACCAAAAGGCTGGCAGCTTGAACTCACCCAGCGGCTCTACGGGAGAAAGACCTGGCAATCTGCTCCCTTAAAGATTAACACGAAGGAAACCTGTTGCCATTGAGTCAATTCCGACTCATAGCGACCCTATAGGACAGAGTAGAACTGCCCCATAGGGTTTCCAAGGAGTGGCTGGTGGATAACTGCTGACCTTTTGGTCAGCAGCTGAGCTCTTAACCACTGCACCACTAGGGCTCTGCTTAAAGATTATAGCCGAGGAAACCCTGTGGGGCAGTTCCATTCTGTCACATGTGGTCACTATGAGTCTAAAATCAGCTTGACAGTGCCTAACAACGTCCTAAACAAAGAACAATCTTCCAGATTTCAGGAATGGATTCCTGTGCAGTATTGCCTTGTGGGAAGGCCGTAGCTTTGGATCAGGCTTGCCATGTCCTGGTTGTGTGACCTTGCGCAAATTACTGAATCTCTCTGAGCCTTGGTTTCCTGACTTATAAAACAGAGATGGTGTTGTTATTGTTGTGTGCCGTCGAGTTGATTCCAACTCATAGTGACCCTATAGGACAGAATAGAACTGCCCATAGGGTTTCCAAGGCTGCAATTTTTATGGTAGCAGACTGCCAAATCTTTCTCCTGCAGAGTGGCTGGCTGGTTCAAACCACTGACCTTTCAGTTAACAGCCGAGTGCTTAACCACTGTGCCACCAGGGCTCCTTTGTAGTCAAATAGACTACAGGGTCCATTCAACACCTCTCAAGATCCCAAGTTGTGCCAGAAAAGAAAATGGTCCATTTCCTTTCCCAAGAAAGCAATTGTCCCATCTATCTTGGGCCCCTACAATCCTTGTCTTCACAACATGGGCCTCAGTCTCTGTAAACATGAACCGGAGCTTGGGAACTAGAACAGTACTCTGGAATGTTCATATCTGAAGAGCACCTTAAAATACAACTCCTTGCCCTCCTCCCACCCAGTCTAAGAGCTAAGGGTTCAACAGGTGGTCGTTATTGTTGTTGGGTGCCATTGAGTTGACAGCAGGTAGGAGGAGCTAAATTTCAAAGACCCCTCTCCTCTCCTCTTGTGTCCCTAGTCCAAATACTGTTCACATTTGAGTGTTTAAACAAGATAAATTGCTTAATATGTAGATTTCTTATAATCTTTCAATTGAATTCATCTGCATGGGACTTTTTTTTTATTATGATACTTTAATACGTCCAGCAGGCACTGAAGAAGCCATTGCCACAGGCTGCCTTAGGTAGTAGGAATAGAATGTTGAATTCAGTTTCTGTGCTTAAGGAAATGGAAGACTCATGGCTGATATTGACCTGTGTGCTATGGAGCAGAGAGGAGGAAGCTATTCACTCCATTGGGAGGAGACTGCAAGAAGATGATATTCAACTGGATGATGCCTGGCTACTATTACTGAACATTTTGATTAAAGATTCTATAGAAGAATCCTGATCAAAGGGGGTAAAAATGTGGAACAGAGTTTAAAATTCTCATGGAATCCAGACTTTCTGGAGCCATTGAGCCTGGAACAGCCCCTGAAACTATCACCCTGAATAATCTTTAAACTTTAAACCAAAAATATTCCCTGAAGTTTTCTTCAAACCAAACAATAGTTTAGCTTAATTAGTAAAGAATGTCTGCCTTGAGCATTGTGCTCTTGTAAAGAACTATCTATATGGGATCAAATTGACAACAGCAGCTTGAAAGGTTGGCTAGGAAGCTTAGGGGGCACTGAGTTTATGTTAATGGAGGAGGAAAACTCTGAAAAGGAGGGTGAGAGTGGTTGCACAACTTGAAGAATATAATCAATGTCACTGAACTGTACATGCTGAAGTTGTTGAATTGGTGTATGTTCTTTTGTGTATATTTTCAATAACAAAAAATTAATTATTTTCTAAAAATTTTAAAAAGAAGGTGACAGTTGACCTCTGCATAAAAAACAGTTGCCATTGAGTCAATTCCAACTCATGGTGACCCCCATGTGTGTTAGAGGCACTCTATAGGGTTTTCAGTGGATGATTTTTCTGAAGTAGATCTCCTGGCTTTTCTTCCAAGACTTCTCCGGGTGGACTCAAATCTCCAAACTTTTGGTTAGCAGCTGAGTGTATTAACCATTTGCACAAAGACAGAAGGGAATGGAAGGCAGAGGGAGCAGCTTATGCAAAGGTGCAGAGGTATGAAAAGGGAATCCTGATTGGGAACAGCAAACAGCCCAATATGAGCGGATGGTGTGAAATGAGGCTGGAGGTACAAGATCAGGGCCAATCACGACACCTTGGGCACCGGGTTAGTTTGGGTCCTACCTAGCAGGCAACAGGAAGCTCTGGGGTTCTAAGAAAAGTAACATCTGATTCAAGGTGTTAAGAAGGAGAAGGTTTGGAAAGAGTAGGACAGTAGAGGGACCAGTGGGGCAGCTGCTGCTCAGTCTAGGCTAGAGATGGGAGGGCTTACATGAGGACAGTAGCAGTGGGGATGGTGCCTTTTTCACACATTCTTTAAATAACTAAACAACACAAGTAATAATACTTATGTTTGAGTAACATCTACTTGCCAGATGCTGGCCTCAGCTCATCTCTATATTTCATTTCGTTCTCTCAGCAACCCCAAGCAGTAGGTATTAGGGGTAGGCTCAACCTTCTTGGGAAGCAGCAAGGGCCATGTAAAGTAATAAAGGCGATAGGATGTCAGCTCATAAAGCTCCCCCAGGAGAGTGAATGCCGTCATTCCCCATTCTAAGGTCCCTTCCACCAAGGTCCCACACACCAAGCAGATAAGGGGAGACAACCACATGGCAACTTTGGTTTATTTACACTGGTCACAGCTACGCCAGTGGGTAAAATGCCAGCATGTACCATGCTCAGGACCCCCATGGGCTACAAGCTCAATATAGCCCTTTGATTTGCCACCCAAGCCTTTATCCCTACACCCCCTCCAAAACTCACTCCAATCCATCTTCCATAGCGAAGTCATAAGACGCAAGTCATAAGCCCCTGATTAAGACTTACTTCATTGTCACGTGGCTTTTGTTGTTAAAACGTCATTACATGCGGGGATGGGGGGAGCACAGCCAGGGCAGTCTGGAGGGGCTACCCTCACAGTGTCGTCATAGCTGAGCCCTCTGCCCCACGTGGTCCAACACTGGTTGCCTCCTTGGTTCACCCACTCTGTGGTCCCAGCCTCCCATTCTTCCTTCTGTTATTTGTTTTCATGGCTTTTTACCAAAACGTGTTCTAAAACCAATAATGCACACTTCATTAGAGCTTAAAACCCTCTAAAATATACTTTTGTATATGCATTATTTATTTGCCTTGAATTTTCGCACTTCCAATACAGAAGTTTACTGGAGCAATACTTTGTTCTGCTCAAAGTGTCATTGTTGTTGTTAGCTGGCATCGAGTCAGCCCCCAACTCATGGCGACCTCATGCATGGAACAAAACACTGTCCTGTCTTGAGTCATTCCTGTGATGAGTTAGGAATCGGACCTTGATGATCCATAAGGTTTTCATTGGCTGATTTTTGGAAGTAGATCACCAGGCCTCTCTTCCTAGTCCATCTTAGTCTGGAAGCTCTCCTGGAACCACATCATAGCAACGTGCAAGCTCCACTGACAGATGCGTGGTGGCTGCACATGAGGTACATTGGCCAGGAATCGAACCCAGCAAGAATTGGAAAGCGAGAATTCTACCCCTGAACACCACCGCTCCCAGCTCAAAGTATTACCATCTTCATTTTATAGATAGAAAACAGATTCAGAGAGGTTAAGCAACTTGTTCAAGGCTTCACCGTTAGTCAGAATTAGAGTCTAGATATTTCTGTCTCCACCTGATTTCTCCTACATCACCCTCCCTCTCTAAAAGCACAAACAAATGAGTGAGCATCATCTCAATGCTTCTCACAAAGATTCCAAGCCATGCATGCCTTTTAAAACAATTTCCTGTTCATTAGTCCCTAAACCAAAGGTTGGTCAAGGTCAAGGAGGCCTGCTGGAAGGTGAAGCAAAGTAATTGCGGAGGTGCTGAACCACACCCATCCATGTTGCATGGGCATCTAGCCCAAAAATTTACCCCAAGGATCCTGCCACCCCCTACCACTTACTCTGACTCCTTTGGCCTTGGCTGATCCTCTCAGGGTTGGGAAATCCCCACCCTTCCAGTTCTCGGCCTGAGCATCTGTCACATTGACTTTGCATCTCCCATAATCCTTTCCTGCCAACTGACTGGTTCCACCATAGCCTGTCTGCCCGCCTGGTAGTAAGTTCCTTGTGGGCAGGGCTGATGTGGATCCTCAACCTGTCAGGCCGCCCACCCCAATGCTAGCACAGACATACTCACCCCCTGGTTGGGAGGTGTCACGGGCTGTGGAGGGACTGAATCAAGAAGGGAAGGATCAAGACAGGAGCACAAGCCCCTTTCCGGATCAGGCGCTATTGCCTGGGCCTGGCTGTGTCCAGGGACCACCATCTGTCTCCTCCCATCCGCCTTCCGGCTGGGCTCACTTCACCCAGTTTAATGAGTTCAGGAATGTGCTCATTTGAGGCACTCAGTGTTTGATTTGGCCCCTTTGAGCCGAAACGTGCCCCGGGCTCTGCTCATCTGCCCGCGGGAGAGCATGGTTCAATTTTCAGAGAGAATCCAGCTCCGCCCAGACAGGGCTCGGAGCTTGCATTTAATATATTATGAAATATAACAAACATCAGCTGGGCTTGGCCTGCAGAGATGCCACAGACGCTGGGCTGGGAGCGGGAAAGCACACGTCTCTGAAGTTGGTTCAGGCTCGGCTGTCTGCCTGCCTGGCTGTCTCTTGCCTCGGAGGCAGCAGGTTGAGAATGTCCCTCCCTGAATAGTGCTTGGTGCTGAGGTTCCCGAACAGCACCCACCTCCCTCTGAAGCCCCCCTGCCAGTCTGAGCATTTGTCTAGAAAGTACCTTCTGAGCATCAGCTGTGTGCCGGGCTCCGAGCTGAGACCCTGCAGAGTCCAATCAGGAGCTCCCAGTCTGCTGGGGGCAGTGGGCATAGTAAAAGATAGTCACCACCAAATGTGATGGGAGAGACTGCCAAACGAAAAGCAGTTGCCGTTGAGTTGATTCCAACTCATGGTGACCCCGTGTGTGTCAGAATAGAACTGTGCTCCATAGGGTTTTCAGTTACTGTGACCTTTTGAAGAAGATTGCCAGGCTTTTCTTCCGAGGCATTTCTGAATAGAGTGCAATCGTCAATCTGTAGGTTAGTAGCCGAGCACTTAACTGTTTGCATCACCCAAGGACTCCACAGAGGTGTGGGAATGGGGCTGCAATTTCCAAACCAAAACTTAGGATGTGGTTAGGATTTTATCCTGACTTAGGGTTTACTACTATAAGAAAAGGCAAGAAAAACAAATTTTATGCTGAGATAGTCCCAGAAAATCTGACTTGTAAGCATAAAGTGGAATACAGCCCAGAGCCTAGGAAGCTATGCGTGTCGGGTGAAGGTGAGAGAACGCAGCATTTGAGGTGGGTCTCAGAGGGTGGGCAGAAGTGGCTGGAGAGGTGGGCAGGGCACAGAGTGGGCAGGGCCTGAGAGACCAAACAAAGGAGAGTGGTCAGTCTCCCGGAAACCGTGAGGAGCTGTGGAAGGACACCATATTCACTCCCTAGGGCTGCCATAGCCAAGTACCACAAACTGGGCAGCTTAAAGCAACAGAAATTTATTCTCTCACAGTTCCGGAGGCTGGAGGTCTGAAATAAAGGTGTCAGCAAGGCGTCTGTAGTCTCTGAGAGAGGATCTGTTTCTTGCCTGTCTTCCAGCTCCTGGTGGTTGCCGGAAATCCTTAGCATTCCGTGGCTTAAACCTGCCTCACTCCAGTCTCTGTCTTCATCGTCACCTGGCCTTCACTCCCTGTGTCTCTCTGTCTAAATTTCCCTCTTCTTAGAAGGACACCGGTCATTGGACTAGGGCCACCCTAACCCAGCATGACCTCATCTTCACTTGATTACATCTGCAAAGACCCTATTTCCAAACAAGATCACATTCGAAGATTCTGGGTGGCAGTAATTTGGGGGGACACTATTCAACCCAGTACAGGCATGAAATAGCATCTCACACACCTATTCTCTTTCTCCCCCACTAGAATGTAAACTCCAAGAGGGCAGGAAACTTGTCTATTTTGTTCATCACTGCTTCCAAAGTGTCTAGAATGGAACTGGCAGGCAGTTGATGTTCAATAAATATTTGTCAAATGAATGAATCAGCAAGGAAATGACTTTCTTTTTCGAAGAGGTTTTTTTTTAGGAATTTAAGTTTTTGTTAATACTGGTCCTACTGCCAATATCCTTTAAAAATTTCAGAATCCAGTCTCACGTCCAGCAAGTCCATTTCCCTGCATGGCCAGACATCCTGGGGAAGCCTGATTCTGGCTTCTGCCTCTGACAGCCCACAACCCCTGTGATTCCAATTCTTGGGCTGACCTTTATCCAGCCCGCTCTGCAAACCCAGGTCACTTGCCAGCTCCTTAGTGGAAATGAGACAGAACAAAGCCAGAAAAGGTAGCCTCTCACACCACGGAAAAAAGTCCCAATATGATGGAGGGAGGCAGTCACTGGGAATCAGAAGACCAGGATTTTCTTGCTATCCAGAAAAGAAAAAAATAAACAAAGATAGGGGCTACTTTTCAAAAACTTCCATGCACAAGAAACCATCTCACCACCACCATACCAGACCGCCTTACCAAGCTCCTGGCACATCTGTTCCTAAAATTAAGTGCTTCTGAGTAACAGGTAACACTCACAGTCTTGTCCTATAGAAGTACCCCTTGTTCTGGAAGTCTCAGTTGCTTCCATTGCCTCCAAAGCCCAGTCCTGTCTTCTCTGCTTAACATTCAGAGCTCTGTACATCCTATCCCCTCCTACTGCTCCCACCATATTGCCCACAATATTCCTGCATGAAGCCTAGTCACCAGCCACACAGACCAGCCAATGAAACCCAAATGTGCCCTCAACTTTTCCTTCTTTGTACTTTTTCCCATTGCAGTTCCCTTCATTTGGGATGCCTAGTATGTCTATGGAAACCCTGGTGGTACAGTGGTTAAGAGCTATGGCTGCTAACCAAAAGGTTGACAGTTCAAATCCACCAGGCGCTCTTTGGAAACTCTATGGGGCAGTTCTACTCTGTCCTATAGGGTCACTATGAGTCGGAATCGAGTCAACGGCAATGGATTATAATATGTCTATATAAATTCAAAGCTCAGCTCTGTTGCCATGTCCCCTGAGACACCTGCCCGCATCCTGCCAGAGAGAAGGAAGGCTCTCTGCTTTGTTCTGCCCCAGCAGCGCATTTGCACCTCTGTCCTGGTCCTTATTGCCCCCACCTTTGTAGTTACTTCTCACTTCATCTTCCCTTGGAGGAGAGGGGCCGTCCCACACTTTGAGTATCCTGACAGTGCTGAGCATTCTGTCGGCCATAAAGGGTGCTCACAAATACTTACCAAAGTGGGTGGTGTTGGCTCCTTTTCCCTGCACCCTCTAAGATTTTCTCTCGTACAACAACAGTGCAGGCAGGAGGAGAAAACGTGAATTTATGAACCTGGGGCTAGTTTACACTGCCTGGGGTCAGTGGGAAAAGCATCAGACCGTCCTCAATGCTCTTGAACATCTAAATTCCACGTACACGCTTATTTCTACACAAGAACCCTTTCTCCATAGGTTATCCGTCATTGTTCTCTCCATAAATTCCTCCCAAACACAATCAGTTCATCCAATGTCATGTGATTTCGACATAGAACCGCACGTCTCCTCCTTCATATCACTCCCATGTCTCCAGCATCTTGCTGAATGAGACATTTCCTTCTAATTCAACACAATCTCTGTCCACCAGACAAAATAGAACATCAAAATACTCCCAAACTTGCATAACTACATATAGAATCTCCTACAAGATATATTTCTTATACACTTTAATGTAAAACAACCAAGAAACTTTTTTAAATATTCCATGACTACTATGAGTAGCAGATATGGTCAATGCCCCCACCCATATCCCCTTGCCACTCACCATTCCTGTAAGTGCCAACTGCAAACATCCTCAACTCTCCACCTGAAGGCATCCTCTTGGCTTGTGCAGGGGGCAAGCTGGAGTTAACACCCTGGGAGAGTGGGAGGAACACCCAGTTAGCTCACTCCAGGTGGTCAACTCTGAGATATGTTCCACACCATTTCCCAGAGGTCCCCAGAAGGATTGAGCCCCTGTTGCCCACAGTGGTAACCTGCTACTAACACAGTCTATGTCATCTTCCTCTTCCCTATCTCACTTTCCCACTCAATATCCCAAACAAACCACTTGCATTCAAATCCTTGTCTAAGGGTCCACTATGGAAGATCCCAGGCTAAGACAATCTCCCTGTCATTTTAAACCCCTTTTTACAAGAATACAGTTTGTGCTTCTCCTCCATGCCCAAAGCTCATTTCTATCTGGAATCAGCAGGAGATAGACAGAGGTAATTCAAAAACAAAGGAATCTTTGAGTAAAAAAAAAACCTCGAGGATGCCCATCAAACATCATCAAAATTTAGAGCTAGGAATTTCTGTAGAAATTGGCCAATCTCAGCCCCGTACTTCTCAAGTGAAGCATCTAAAGACATTAAAGGAGCAGTGATTTGTCCGAAGTCACCCACTAGGTTAGCGACAGAGCTGGAACTAAAACTCTGGTCTCTTGATTCTCAAGTTCAGAGCTGGATCCTCTGTGCCATTTTGTTGTGAAAAGATTTAACCAAGTGGCAAGTCTTTCCTAAGGTCACAGGCTAAATTCATAGCCAGAGAAAACCAAGTTCTACCATTGCAACTCTTTCCCATGGACCCTGCACAAATTTAAATAGAAAGTACTCAGCCCTCTCAAAGCCCATGTGTCTGTACGGAAAAGAGAAGTCAATTCTAGATGCAGTTATCTAGGCAATATTGGCCCAGGGGAGGTTGGCTTTAATGAGAATCATCCAAATAATAGCCCATCTCCAGACCTCCTCTTAGTCTTGGTCAAGGAGACCCAGGGCTTATTAGCAGAGGGTGGAGAGTCTCAGTTGGAGATGGACAGCCCAATCCTCAGGAACAGAAAGATGTAACTCAAAAAAGCCTTATTCAAATGCCTATATATATTTTCATAATATACTACACAAAATAGGGTGGCTTTTGGGGAGGCCCAGATGCCGAGAATATTGAGTGAGAAGCCTAGGAAGGGGCATGGGCTTACATTTCTAAAAGGCTGAGCAGCGTTGCTCAGAGCAAGCATGGACCTGTCGCTCCAGCAGCTCCCTGCACAGCCAGGTCCCCTCGTGTCCTCTCTGTTTGGTCCTGTCCCCAGGTGGTGAGGACACATCAGAGTTTCACAGCAGGGTAACCTTCTCTTGTAGAGCACAGGCGCTGTTTTTAGAGCTGTGAAACTATCTGCGTTTCAGCAAAAGCATTTTGATCATGCATTGTGAAGGTGAAATGTAGGCAAGCAAAAATAGCATTTGCTTCAGGCCCCAAAATACCCACACAGACCATGTACACACACAACCAAGGTGTGGAAAGTGTGAGTCAGCCTGGGAGTCTTCGCAGCATGTCTGCAAATATATTTGAAAGCAAGAAATGAAAACTGAAGAGTGAACTAAAATGTTCCTACCCTTTGATCCTACAATCTCCCTCTCTGGCATTACCTCCTAGGGAAATAGCAGGAAATGGAAAGGGGAAGCTGAGCACAAAGATGTTTACTTCAGCATTATGTATAGTGGCCAAACAACTGGAATAACCAAAATGGCCACTAGCAGAAGTCCAGTGAAGTAAATTGTGGTGCATCCATTCTATGAGAAGTAATATTATTAGCCCTATTTACTGGATAATGTGGTGCGTTTAAAATATGTCCATTAATTCTTAGACGCTCATTCCATCAAGATGTGGAGTCCATGTTCCCTCCCCTTGAATCTGGGTGGGGCTTTGTAGCTGCCTCCACAAATAGAATGAGGTGGAAGGGACTCCGTGTGGTTTCTGGAAGCTGGGCAAAAAAAGACCATGCAGCTTCTATTAGTCTCTCTTCAGATACTCGCTCTGGGAGCCTTTAGTCACCATGTAAGTGGGTGGCTAGTCTGAGGCCTCTATGTGGGCAGACAACATGGAAAGAGAGCTGCCTGAGGATCCCCAGCTATTCCAGCCTCAACCATTTGAATCTTCCTAGCTCAGGCACCACACACGTGAGTAAAGAAAACTTTGAGATGACCACAACCCCAACCACCATCTAACTGCAACCACATGAGAGACGCTGAGTGAGCACTGCCCAGCTAAGCCCAGTCAACTCCTAGGTGAGCAAAAGAAATGACTGTTACTGGTTTAAGATACTGCTTGGGGGTGGGTTTTTACATGGCAAGAAATAACTGAAACAGAACGACTGAAATTCAGAGAGGTTTAGAATCTTATTCAAGGTCACATAACTAATAAGTAGGGAAGCCTGAACTAGAATCTGAACTTAGGTCTTCAGTCTCCAAGTTTGGCATTTTTTAAGTTTATCCTCTCTTCAAGGATGTTCCTGTGATTTGAAATCCGACCTTGTTTGATCATAACCACAAAATATATACACATTTTATTTAAAAAGAGCATCTGAATCAATCTGGCTCATGGAATAGACTCAACAAGGAGTGACAAAACCTAAAAATTTTGATGATACTAGACTAAGAGTTTCTCAGGATCAAGGCCTTGTCATGTTCATCAATTAACCAGCACTTAGCGCAGAGCCTGGTACACAGTAGTTGCTCAATAAATGTGTATGAAAGAAATGAATGTTAGAAGGCAGGGAGAGAAGGAGGTCTGTCCCATCCCTAAATCTTTTCCTCAAATCAGCTATGGTCTTACTCAAGGATGAATTACCCAATAAGCAAGGTACGCAGGAGCTCACCTGTGCTTACTTACTAATCTGTAATGCAAAATTTCACCTGTTTTTCACCACGTCAAAGCTTCAGTGATTTCCCTAGTAAAAACTGTTTGTGCCACCCAGGGATATTATTTAATAGCCCTGTGTGTGTATACTCAGAAGCCCTGGTGGCGCAGTGGTTACGTGCTCGACTGCTAACCGAAGGGTCAGCAGTCCTAACCCATGAACCGCTCCATGGGAGAAAGAGGTGGCAGTCTGCTTCTGTAAAGATTACAGCCTTAGAAACTCTATGGGGCAGTTCTACTCTGTCACATGGGGTCGCTATGAGTTGAAATTGACTCAATGGCAACAAGTATGTGTAATCTTAAAATGCAGATTTGGAGCCTTTTTTTTTTTTTAATCAGGAGCTCTGGCAATATTGCACCCAGGTTCTCACACGAATTCCATCAGCTGGAGCAGAGTATGGTCTATTCGGCCGCAGCACGAAAGAGCTCTTACTAGAGAAGAGAAGAAAGACTTCCCTTTATTGCAGAGCTCTTGTCAGTTCCTTCACGATTTTTCCCAGCTGGGGAATAGCTGGGGATCCTCAGGCCCATCACGCTTCTCCGCTCCTCTCGGCTCTGCTTGCCACTCGTGCGCCTTTGGAGGTGCTCATTGCCTAGTTCTCCCTGGTATTTGTGTATTTTCCCCCGTCTCCTTAACTCAGCAGCCTCGATCCTTCCTCATGTCAGACTCATGCCTGTACTCCCGTGACTGCCTCCACTGACGGTGTTAACAGTCTCCAGGTTCTCGCAGTCCTCAGCGGGTCCAGTACACTCATCGTGGGAAATCAAGGGAAGGATCTGAGAAGCAAAGGGGGAAACCGAGTCCTCTCCCCTGAGACCAGGGTGGTGGTAGCAGCAGAGTCTCTGGCCTGGGATGGCTGGTTCTTGCAGGCTAGGTTCCACTGACGGTCCTGGGCATCTGAGGCAGCAGAGAGCTGAGGGAAAGGGGGCGTCAGAATCGAGGGCTCAACCGACACCCTCTGAACAGACGTGAGACTACATCCTGAGAATCCCTCAGAAATGGGACCACGGGGCTGCTTCAGGGAGCCCATTCCTAACATCAGAGGTAGTAGAGCTTTATGCTGTTTTGAGTCGTTAAAAGGGATGTGACCTGATTCTGGAATCACAGGCTGGCGAGGCCCGAGACCAACGAGATAGGTGAATATGCCTGCAAAAGTTCCCCAAATAGCCAAGAAATTAGCACCCCCCAAGAAGAGCTGTGCAAGGGCGATGAGAGGATCACGGCTTTGTTGGGGGGGGCAGCCACTCCCTCCTCTTCCTCCTCCCCTATTTCACCCTCCTTTCCTCCCTCATCTGCCTCTTTCCTCCCCTTTCTCTCCTCCCTCTATTCCACCCTCCTCTGTCCCTTCCTCCCACCTTCCACACCCCCCTCTACCCCGTCCCTTCCTCCCACCTTCGACATCCTCCTCTCCTCTGCTTCCTCCCCTTTGGCAGGCCTGGAACCAACCAACGTGTGCATTTCCCAAAGGCTCTGAAGTAGCAAGCTCTCTGCAGAAGCCCTTTCAGGTCCAGTATCCACTTATTGGAGAGTGCGTGGCGCTGGGTGCTGGCTGCCCATCAGAACAGCCTCCTCATCACTTGGGGGGAGAGCTCCCGCTGAGGACATTTACTGTGAGAGAGGAGGTGCCCTGGAAGGAGAGTTCCTCTTATTATTGTAAAAGAAGGAAGGCAGGAAGGCGAGAAGGTGGGAAGGAAGAAAGGAAGGAGGGAGGGAGGGGAAAAGGGAGGAAGGAAGGAAGTCATGACATTCATTCATTTTCAATCAGCAATCTTGGCTAATGTATGGAGCACCTTGTTGGCGCCAGAGCAGTGCTACGCAATGGACAAGTGCAGGAGGAGCTACTAGCCTGGTGGGGGAGGAAACAGTGCAATAAACACTAAGGGAAAGTATATCCAGGAAGGTGTGAGAGCACAGAAGAGAGAAAGTCACCTCTTTGGGGGGTTGGGGAGCAGGGACAATTTAACTAAGGAGAAGGTGACTATATAATTCATTGTTCAACCCAGGACACATTTGAGAGCGGTGATCGCTGGGACAACAGGCACAAACCAGAACCTTCCCAGGCAAACTGTGACACAGAGTCACCCTAGCTCTGAAGATGGTTTGGGGGCCCCATTTGGAAGACAAGGGCAATGTGTTTCAAACAAAATGAACAGCAAGAGGGGTTTCAAAGCCTTTTGCTTGTCTGAGGAAGCACCTGTGACCAGGTGTGGCTCAAGTGAGGCTATGTGGGAGAGATGATGGGATGTGAGACAGGAAAAGGCAGTTTGCAGTCAGTCTTTAAAGGATCTTAGAGGCAAAGAAAAGAGTTCCACTTTTTCCTCTCAGGGGTTAAATATAATGAATATAATGATAGAAAAAAGGTTATTGATATCACATCAACAGGACAAAAAAGAAAAAAATACATACACATATCAACAGGTGACAACAATGCATTTTACATAATCTGATATCTGCTACGGACAAAGAAATACACTGTGAACTAAAATTAGAAAAATATTTCTTAATATAATAAAGATAGCTATCCCAAAACAGTGATCAACACCATATTTAATAGAAAAACACTGGGGTTGCGCCCATTAAAATAAGGACTAAGACGAGAATGTCTCTATCTCAAGCCTTTTTCTGGAGGGCCTCTCTGATGCGGGAAGAAAGCAAATGAGAGACAAACTCATAAGGAGATGAGAAAACTATACTTATTTTCAGGCAATAAGATTTTCTATCTGAAAAAAAAATCCATGAGAGCTTAGCAAAGTGGATAGTTATAAAATGAATATATAAATATCAACAGCTTCCTAAATGCCATTATAAGCAGAAAATATGAGGAAAATATTATTTACACATTACATATACACAGACCAAACCAAATCCACTGCCATCGAGTAGATTCTGACTTATAGTGACCCTGTAGGACCGAGTGGAACTGCCCCATAGGGTTTCCAAGGCTGTAAATCTTTACGGAAGCAGACTGCCACATCTTTCTCCCTCAGAGCGGCTGGTGAGTTCAAACTGCCGACTTTTGGTTAGCCGCTAAGCGCTTTAACCACTGTGCCACCAGGGCTCCATATATATATACATATATATATATACATATACATACATATATATAGTCACACACATTTATGTAAATATATACACACACACATACATATACACGTATATATGTAATCACATAATATTTGAGAATAAATTTGATAATGTAAGACCTATAAGAAAAAAATGCTAAAATTTATTGAGAAACCTAAAAAGACTAGAATAATTAAAAGTATAGAGCATTTTTTGAGCTAGGAAACAATATTATAAAGATGCCTATTCTATTCAAGTTAATTTATATGTTCCCAATATAAAATATTAATCAAACTTTATGACATTAAATTTTTATTTTAAAATTTTCTGGAAAGATAAATGCATGCAAAGGACCAAGACAATTTTTTTTATTGTACTTTAGATGAAGGCTTACAGAACAAATAGTTTCTCATTAAACAGTTAGTACACGTATTGTTTTATGACAATGGTTAACAACCCCATGACATGTCAATACTGCCTCTTCTCAACCTTGGGTTCCCTATTACCAGCTTTCCTGTCCCCTCCTGCCTTCAAGTCCTTGTCCCTGGACTGTTGTGCCCCATTAGTCTCATTTTGTTTTATGGGGCCATCTATTCTTTGGCAGGACCAAGACAATTTGTGGGGGAAAAGTCAACAAGATGGAACTGATGCTACAAGGTGTCAATATGCACTACTAAACTACCATACTGAAAACAGTGCAAGAAACAGGTGCAAGGAAGAAATCAATGGAAA
Organism: Trichechus manatus latirostris; assembly: GCF_000243295.1. Lineage (NCBI taxonomy): Eukaryota > Metazoa > Chordata > Mammalia > Sirenia > Trichechidae > Trichechus > Trichechus manatus. The sequence goes on along the minus strand of NW_004444122.1, from coordinate 1,502,146 downwards.
GTTCTGAAATGGTTGACCATACTTATAAGTGATCAGAGTAAAATACCTAAGTTTTCTGTTAAACTTCAATGGGACTTGTGAAAGCTAGAAAAATACCAAAATGGCATGCAGCTTTTTGTCTCAAAGTGGTGGGACTTTGAACTTGACCTCTATTTTAGGGCTGTGTTTTCATTCTGGTACAACTACCTGAATCAATTCTTCAGTTACACAAGTGTAAACCAAGAACCAACTCAGTGTTGAAGGATAGGCTGTGGAAACACCAATGTGGTAGAGATGCTGGTGTTCATCAAACGCTCATCAGCCCTCTGGCCCCTGCCCCTGCTTCCTTGCTGTTGGGCAGAGCCATGTCACTAGCTCTGGTCAATGGGCTGTGGGAGGAGGTAACATCCACTTCCAGCCCAAAATATAGAGGAGCCTGTTGCATGTCCTAGTTGTCTCTTTTCCTGCCATGACAACCACGGAAACCAAGTGTTTAAGATGGTGCTGTCAAAAGATAATGAAACCTGCGTTAGCTTGGGTCCCTGAATGGAGCAGTCTCCTCCAATCAGTTGCCATTGAGTCAACGCTGACTTATAGAGACCTCATGTGTGTCAGAACAGAACTGTGCTCCATAGGGTTTTCAGTGGCTGATTCTTTGGAAGTAGATCACCAAGTCTTTCTTCCAAAGCCCCTCTGAGTGGACTCGAACCTCCAAACTTTCCAGTTCCGTTAGCAGCCAAGCACATTAACTGTTTGCACCAGCCAGGTGCAATCTCCTACCAATGCTTAATGAATATATAGTGAAAAATGGACCTTTGCTGTGATGAGCCACGAAGATGCTGGGATTCATTAGTTACTGTGGCATAATCCAGCCTACCCTGACTAATACTCCTCATCCCCTGTTAACTTTTCAGACCAGTGGTTCTCAACTCAGGCTGCACATTGGAACCACCTGAGGGCTTTTATCAAATGCCAGTTCTGAGACCAACCCGGACTTCCTTGCTCCAGGGTCGGACTCAGGCACCAATAGTTTTAAGAGTTCCACAGGTGATTCTACTGTGCAGCCCCGGCTGAGCAACACTGCTTTGATTAAGAAGCTAAGTACTCTGTGAGGTAAGCTTACCTGGGACTCATGGTTGAGTCAGCATCTGCCCAGCAGACTCTGTTCTTTTCATGGAGTAAGAAACAAACCTGTGTTTTTATTGTGGATTTACACTGCCCTGAGCTTGAGCTGCGTGTGTTCTTTTAGGAGAATTCGGTAGCAGGTGTTATGAGGCTGCAATACAGGGGAAAACACTTGTATCATGTCTGGCCCCTGTTAGAGGCACCTCTAAACCAGAAAAGAACCAAACTAATTACAGATGAGTCAACTCTGACTGATGGGTGCTCCACGTGTGTCAGAGTAGAACTGTGTTCCATAGGGGTTTCAATGGCTGATTTTTTGGAAGTTTTTCTCCCAAGGCACCTCTGGGTGGATTCAAACTGCCAACCTCTTGGTTAGTGGCTGAGCTCTTAACCATTTGTGCCACCCAGGAACTCCTAGAGGCACCTCCACAGATAAACAAATAGGACCTGATGTGGCAAAACTCAGCCTGGAAGGTTCAGGCAATGAATGTGCATACAAGGTTATTGAGAACTAAGATCCTGTTGGCTTTCAGAAGCATGCTGGTCTTGCACTGCTGTGTTCTGATGTCATTTCCATCCTGGGGCCAGGACAGAAGCCACAACAGTGGGTGGGGTTTCATCTGAAGGGAGGGAACATTTCTTCTGACAACAGCCCAGGAGCCTGGATTTCAAGGGGTGCCGACAGGCTCACAACGCTCTCACACTGGAGGTGAGCAGCCCCTACTGCATGCGGCAGTCAGAGAGCTAGGCAGGGAGGTCACTGTATGAAATCATGACTGTCTGGAGTGTAAGTTTAGCCCACATTTTTAGTAAAGTTTCATCAACATTTACAGACTGGTTCCTGTCCCACTTTGGGGAACTGAGGACCCATGTCTAGCTGGTGTTGGGACGGTAAAGCTGTGTCTCCTCCCTGCTCCCGCCCTAGGCCTGCATGGCAGCAGTAGCCATGGCCTGATGTGGAGCAGAGGACACAGAGGCCCCTGTTGGGGACAGGGACCAGCAGAAGAAGAGGTCCCGACTGACCCGATACACCATCCTCGTGAACATTCGGAGAGGAACAAAATGGGGACAAAACAACTCAAGGAGGCTGAAGCCTGCAAACCTGGCAGACCAGAGTTCAAAGCCACAGTCATTCAGGGGATTGTTATCAATGGGACTAGTGATATGGTGAAGGCAGCATCTCACCAAAAAGGTTCAGAGTTTGGAGAAGTGGGGGAGCTGCAGGGCTGCCCTCACACAGAGAGCTGATCACTAGAATCACAGTGACAAAGGTGGCAGGTGCAGCCCCGAGGGGCACTGACCATCAAGGGGCTCCGATCCCAGAGGCTGGGCTCAGGGCTCCTCGGCAGCAATGATACTTCTTTGGTGGCGCGAGTATTGTGGTTCTGGCAGGGTCAGAAGGGAGCTGTGAGAAGAGTGTTGAGGTTCTGGGGTGGGCCATCTGGAATGAAGAAGAATGCTGAGGACCAGCTGGGAGGCTGGGGCCAATAAAAGCTGGCCATGGGGCCAGGATCCAGCCAAGCTCAGGGCAGATTCTATCCCCAGGGAGGAAACCAGAAACAAAGTCAAGCCCATTCCTACAGCCATGGACAAAACTGGCAGATCTGGGGCAAAGGCTCTGGCTCTGTGGACCAGAGTGGCCTGGGCCACGCCTCAGCAGAGCGGCTTGCAGACACAGGGGGGCATAACTAAGCACAGCTAAGGCCCTGCCTCGCAGCGGGAAAGGCGCCCTACATGCTTCTCACCAGTGTCAGGATTCTCTCGGGATCTGGATGGCGCCAAGCCTACAGTGTTGGAGTCCCTGGGTGGTGCGAATGGTTAACGTGCTTGGCAGCTATTTGAAAGGTTGGAGGTTTGAGCCCACCTAGAGGCTCCTCAGAAGAAAAGCCTGGCAATCTACTCCCGAAAAATCAGCCACTGGAAACCCTGTGGAGCACAGTTCTACTCTTACTCATGTGGGGTCGCCAGGAGTCAGAATCCACTTGATGGCAACTGGTGCTGGAGCCTGTAGTATTAGGCCCGAGGCTCCGGAGGGAAGGCTGGGGTGACCCGTAGCTCAGTGGGGGGCACATAGCATGCATTCAGTGTATATTAATTGGATCTGGAAGATCCATAGCAAGTACATGGTAGTGGCTGAACAGGAAGCGCATTTCTGCTCTCCCATGGTGCCCTTCTATTTCTGGAAACTCAATTTCCACAGGCCCCCACCCGCACTTTGTGTTCATTATAATGCAGCTCACCCCCTCCCCAAAAAAGGTATCACCTGGCTGGTCTGCAAATACACGGCAGGCAGCTGCTACTCTCCCTTCCTGGATGAATGGCAAACATCACCCAGTGATCCCAGCAGTCTTTCCCACCAAACCTGCCTGAGGCCTTGGACTCCTCAACATAGCAATCCAGGCAGCACTGTGCACCAGTCGGTATTGCTTATAGCCACCTGACACGGTGCCTTTAATTCCAAGAACTGACACCAAGAGCATGGTGACGCCAACTAGATCCAGCAGAGGCAGCAAACTACGGAACTCTGGCCAAGTCCAGCCACACCCATCTGTTCATGTACGGTCCATGGCTGTTTTCACACTATCGCCCTAGAGTTGAGTAGTTGTGACAGAGCCCTTGTGGCCTGCAAAGCCTAAAATATTTGCTATCTGTTTTTTATTGCTTTTACAGAATAAGTTTGCAGACAGCACACTTACAGTTGTTTTTTTCCTCACAGAATAATAAAATTGGCATTCAATTTATAAATACAGTATATGAACCTATTCATAAAAAGAAATGGAAATAGCCAGAGAATCATTATCTGACATAAAAAATAAGAGAATGGAAATGCCTAGTTATCACAGGAGTCAAATGCTGACCGACTTCGGAATTACTACACCTAGTTGACTAAACGTTGGTTTGAAAACTCGCTGTCACTTTCTTGCTAGAGTCAGAAGCCTTCCTGGGCTGTGTGCCCTGCTCACCAGTCTTTAAGGCTGCAGGGTGGCCGTGCCGGGGAAGCTTGCCCTCCCCTGGCCTATCACACAAAAGCACCAGAACAGGGGGCGCTGAGATCCCCTCCAGCTTGAGCGAGCTGTGACACCACTCCTCAAGCTTCCCTCCCTGAGTCAGGGTGGGAAAGATGAAGAACACAATTTCACCTTCGCTAGCTGCCTGCCAACCCATGACACCCGCTTTCCAATTAGGATGCTGTTACCGGGGTGACTCGTTGCCAGTCTCCTCAGCTGCTGACTCCTCTAGATCAGCCCCCCATTCTAATGAAGAGCTAATTAACATCAAAAGCACTGATTTATCCCACTGCTGCTTTATATAATCACTACCCATTCTCAGCAGCAGCTTCAAAGCCGCCTCTCCCTTCAGAACACATTATTCACATCAAGCATAGGTCGAAAGCCTCCCATGTTTTAAAGAGTGACTTCCTCACACTCCTGAAATGAAGTCACCAGCATTGTTAAGTCAACCATGCGAGCACCCCCTCTCTTGCCATCCAGGGAAACTCTATGAGCTCAGGAAGTATTTGTCCTTGCCTGCGTGCTAGAGAGACTGGGCTGGGAACCAGGGCTCCATCTTCTCTCCTGGTTCTCAAACATGTGTGTTGCCAAGAACTATTAGGAGACCGTGGCTGCCTCTCACTGTGTCATCCAAGAAGTAGCTGTTATACAAATGGGCCAGACAGGGCCCCTGTGTATTGGCCTAAAATGGCCCCCATGTTTATTTCTTCACAACTGGCCTCGACTGTTAGCCCATAACCCAGAGGCACCAAACTCAAATTCTCATACAGCCAGTTGCTTAAAAAACAGTCCAAATAAACATATTTTTAGCCATTTAGAACCGCTCTAGGAGCCCTGGTGGTACCATGGTTAAGTGCTTGGCTGCTGACCGAAAGGTTGGCATTTCCAACCCACCCAGTGGCTCTGTGGAATTAAGACCTGGTGATCTGCTCCTGTAAAGATTACGTCCCAGAAAACTCTATGCGACAGTTCTGTCACGTGGGGTCACTATGAGTCAGAATTGACTCAACGGCACCCAACAACAACAGAGCCTATTTTACAGACCCTGCAAAACTATAGCCAACATTTGCTGACCATAAACCCAAAAAAGCCAAACCCATTGATGTCAAGTCAGTTATGACTCATAGCGACTCCACGTGACAGAGTAGAACTGTCCCATAGGGTTTCCGAGGCTATAATCTTTATGGAAGCCGACTGCCACATCTTACTCCGGAGTGGCTCATGCCACAAACCCCTGTAGCTATTAAAAACCCCAAACCACTGCTGTCCTTCCGAGCTCTCTGACCCAGAGACTCCACACCTTGCTGCTGAACATCACCCAGACTTGCAAGCCCCCTCTCCATTTTCCCCTTCTCCCCCAGGAGGTCCTTGCCATGTTTCCGTTCTGGATGGTGACCTAGCACTACTGTCTCTGGAAAGTCTCTTGCTGGGAGGGATTTCTCCTCTCATGCAATCCTGTCCAAGTGCTGCCCAATAAAATTTGTGTGTGTACTGTCTCTCATTGGGTCTGTCTCTTCTGATCAATCCAAAATCCTCAAACTTATCACAATAGCTTAAAACCTTATTCTCACAGTGAGAAGGGGTATGTCATACCTCAGAGGAGGGACCTCCACCCCCAGCCCTGTGGCCTAGCAAGCCTGTAAGAGGAGAGCCACAGGGTTTTGCTGGAATTCCTCATCTCAGTTGATGATATTTTGTCCACCTGGTCATACATTTGGGAACAATCAGGGCCAGGTCATGGAGGACTTGAAAGCAAGACCAAGAAATTGGGACTTTGTCTCAGCAGGTTCTTGGGATAGAATGGAGACCAAAATTCCGAAACTGTCACAGCTAACGGGTCTTTAATTGAGGGATATGAGTGAGGAAATAAATCAGAGGCCAGGGAGAAAATTTCAAGAAAGAAAAAGATCTTACTGAAAAGAGATCACTACAGACTTTCCTTTTCTTAATAAGGCTCAATAGAAAGTGTGGCGTTTGCTGAAGACATTTTTCATCTAGATTTCAGGGAGACACATAACATGACAAACTTATGAACATGTTAGAACAGTGTATTCATTCAGGTCTATTGGAAACCAACTCAACAACTTTGACTAAAGATATTAATTAAAGACATTAATTGTCTGGAAGGAGTCAGAACGACTAGACCTCAACTGTGGATGAGGACGTGGAAGGCAAGATGATCTAATTTGCAAATGCCATGAAGTTGATCGCAGTATTGAACAGGTTTGATGATAAAGTCAGGATCCATAAGACTTTCATCTGCACAGCAGCACAGCATTGTGATTGAGGGCATAGACTCTGCGCCAAATTCACCTGGGACCAAACCCAACTCCACCACTTACTAGCTGTTTCCCTTTGGCAAGTTGCTCTGGCTGTGTGTGTCTCAGTTCCATCACTCAAATGAGAATCTCTCTCATTAAATTAATGGGGGAGATTAAAAGGAATAGCATTAGTAAAGTGCTTGGAACAGAGTTAGTATTCATTAAATGCTAGCCAGTATTGTTACCTGAGGCTGGGACATGGGATAACGCTCATATTTTATCAGTGAGGGTCCCATCAGGAACAGATAGCACACTCAAATTAGGATAACTTGAGGATGGGCTATTTATAAAAGACTATATACTAAGGTGGGGGCAAAGTTTGAAGAACCCCAAACATAGTGCTGTGGCCAAGAGTAGCAACAACAAAACCTAAAAGGCTGAGGAGAGGAAGCAGTTGTCAGCACCCAGAAGGAGAGAATAATGTCAAGGAACCCACCTTGAGGGCAACAGTGACCTTTGGTTGAAGGACACTGGTCATGACTCAGGGGAATACACACCCTAATCTCTCTCTGATTTCAGCTGGAGCTACCATTGGCCGAACCCAACAAGAATCCCAACTGCAGGTGAGCCTGACCATACAAGTCAGCTTCCAGGGCAGAGACTAGGATGGAGAGAGGTGGAAGGTGGGGCTGGAGGGACAACAGAAGGACACCTGGCACAAACATGTTCCATTTAATGAGGACAAAGGTAAAATCCTGCTCGTAACTTCAAAGAAGCAACTACAGCTATATTCAGGATGGCAGATATTTGGCTTAAGAGCAGCATCTGGAAACAATAACTCTGGGAGTTTGCTTAGCTACAAGTTCAATATCCAGTCGTTCATTTAGTCAACAAATGTAAGGAGTATGTGTGTGTTTGCACCTGCACAAGGCATTCTGAATATAAGAATAAATAAAACAAGAATGTACCCTTGAGCAGAGAAGACATAACCAGCCCATAGTAGGTGCTCAATGAATATATGTTGAACACGTCAGTGAATGGACTAATTAAAATATAAACCAGTTGCCATCCAGTTGATTCCAACTCATGGCAGCCCCATGTGCATCACAGCAGAACTGAGCTCCACAGAGTTTTCATGGCTGATTTTTTAGAAGTAGATCTCCAAGGCTTTCTTCTGAGGCACCTCTAGGTAGACTCGAACTTCTAACCTTTTGGTTAGCAGCTAAAGCATGTTAACCATTTGCACCACCCAAGGACTCCAACTAAAGTATAATGTGACAGAATGTCAACGGATGAGTCAGGGACAGTCTCAAACAGTCCAGTGTTGACATAGGTTATTTTGGGGGCAGCAGCTGCTGGGGCGAGGGAAGGTGAGGGACAGGAACAGGTAGTATCTGATCTGACCACCATGATTGCTAAGTGGAGGGAAAGGGGGTGGGAGACCTTGTTCTGGACAGGAGTGTGGGATAACCACGTGATTCTGGGTCCCTCAGGCCCCATCTACAAAGAGAAGCACGACTTGCGAAAGCTTGATTGTTCCCCAAATGTCCAGGGAAGCCCCAAGTGCTCGCTGGGGAGTGTGAGCCAGGTGAGCGGTGGCAGCTGGCCCCTTCTTAGTTGTCACTGCCTGTGAGCTCAGAGCGCAAGAGAGCAGGCCCTGCCAGGATTGTATGGAGGCCCTGGTATGGGGGAACGCCTGTTCTCAGGCAGGCGTGGTCCTGTTGAATCGCACAGGGAGGGGGCACTGGAAGCTGTCAGGCCCTGCAGGGGAGCAAAGAACAAGTCTAGGCTTCTGCAAGCGCAGACTCCCATGCCCAGCAATGGAGCAAAGCAGGGTGTGGTCTGCGGAGTATCGAGGTCACATCCTCATCCCCATCTCCACCCCGGGAAATGAGAAGCCCAAATAGCAGAGTCAGTGAGCCGCTTTAGACCAATGGGTTGGTAAAAAGGCCAGCACAAGAGCTGGGGCAAGTACCTGAATCCCACTGTCGGCAGCATCGCAGGGGCTAACGTGCCAGCCCAGTCATGTGTGAGGCATGGGGGCCTCCTGATGTCCTGAGGGCCACCTCCACAGAACCCCTCACACCAGTAGGTCCTAAAAGTCCTGCGGACGCAGACTGCAAGACCCAGATTAAAATCCAGGCCATTGACTGGTGTTATCGTTTGGGGCAAGTCACTTAACATTTCCAAGCCTTGATGTTGTCAGCTCTATAATGGGAATAATCCTACTTCCCAGGGCTATTGCGAGGATCCAGTGAGTTAATTATGGCAAAATACTTAGCATGGTGCCTGACACAGAGCCGGGACTCAATAGTTAATTCCTCCCTCTTCCTCCTCCATCCCCTACTGGAAGCTTTGCAGAAGGAGCCAGAATGGGACACTTAGGGGGTAATATTCCAGTATTCTAAAAAGCAATTGGGGCCTTGGAGTGAGGGGATAAAGTGAAGCCTGGGGCAATGAGTCCATCACCACGGATGAGAAGGGTAGACCACAGGGATTAGAGTCCTCCCAATTCTGCGGTTTGCCCATCCCCAACTTTGGAGGTCCTGGGGACCACGGCCATCCCATCAGGGGCTGGGAAGTCCAGATACCACCCCAGCTGGGGGAGCTTTACAGAGTCCTGGAGCTCAGTGGCCAGCGCCTCTGACCCTCCCTGACTCAGGCCTCGGGTGACTGAGTGGCATTTCCTTGGTCATTGGCACTTATCGGGAGGATTTTGCTCTTTGTCTTCCTTTGGCTTCCTTCACATTCCTCCACATCACTGGCAACTGGGTGCGTTTGCCAAATGTGGACACTCTGAGTTATTTGAGGGCATGAACATTCCAAAGGGGAAGGTCATAGAAATCCTGAACCCTGAGTGCCCTTGAGGTCCCTGGGTAGTGCAAATGGTTAACACGCTCCACTGCTCACTGAAAGGCTGGAGATTTGAAGTGCCTCCAAAGAAACGCCTGGCGATCTATTTTCTGAAAAATCAGCCATTGAAACCATTGGAGCACAGTTATACGGTGACACACTTGGGGTCACCAAGAGCCAGAGTTGACTCAGCGGCAACTGGGTTCTTTTGTGGGGGGAAGGTGCCCTCAGGGGTCATCTGGACTAGACCAGGGGCTCTTAACATTTTTGTAATGACAGATCTCTTTAGGAAAGCAATTAAAGCTATAGACTCTGTCCTCCAAAACTGTTCATACACACAAAATTTTCTTAAAATTTCAGAGAGTTCACAAAATCCCTAAAGCCCATTCAAGGGACTCCCCTGCCAAAAATTCATAGATGCCAGGTTAAGAACCCTGATTTCACCCAACCCTCTCACGCTGCAGGTTGGAGAACTGAGACCAGAGAGGGGAACGGACGGGACTCGCTCAAGGTCACACAAGGGTTATTGGCAGAGCCTGGGGGACAACCCAAGGAGGGTTGCCTCTTGATATTTCCTTCATGGAGAGAAGAGGTGCTTCCCTGAATGTGAGGACATGAGGAATGTGACAAAAAGCCTGACAGTGCCATATCCAGAGAGGTGTGTGGGGCCGGAAGCCTGCCCCCATGTGTCTGCATAAACAAGGGAAATAGCTGGGCTTCTCTCCAGCTGCCATAGCTCCGTCTGACCACTAGGTGGCGCTTATACCATGCGTTAGACTACAGTTACAGAAAAAAATATCTTCAAAATTAGGAGTGTCCAACTCCCTTCCCCTCCTGATGATAGACCGGGAAACTGAGGTCAAGAAAAAGCAAAGGATTCTTTGAGTTATTTTGGGCAATTATCTTCCTCCTTTATGACCTTTAGTCTCTCCCTTCCAACCCCAAATAAAGCATTTAGACTAGAATCAGATATTACGACAATGGAAACTTGAGTTTAGTGGAAGTTCCTTTGGGAACAGGATTTGGGAGAGAGGGAGGGCTGTGTCCAGACCCCTAGACCAAGTGAGCAGGGCCTGGGCCTCTGAGCCCCTCACTCTGGGCTGCCACCAGGCTAGCCCCTCTTACCTGGGCCTCTACAAAAGGTTGCATTTGAACAAAGGAGTCTGTGGCTAAAAGTCATTTGAAATCTCTGACTTAGGTGTACCCTGAGGGCGCCTATGGCCTGAGAATTGCATAACTCCACTCCAGGAATCTGTGTAGCTTTAAACACTTAGAACTTTCTTAACTGGCAAAGGCATCCGCTCTTTTGATAGCCAGAGAGATTCTCAGGCAGGAGGCAGCTAACAAGGGCCAGGCTGGGATTCAAACCCAAGGGGGGATCTCCCGATTCCAAGTTAGTGCTCATTCAACAGCATCAAAGGCACACCTTAACGGAGCGCCTGCTATACCCCAGGGATTGTCACCGTCCTGCTCAGTGTAGTCACATCTATAATTTAATCTGTTCCTCCCAGCATTCTGCACTCTGTGTAAGGATTATCTCCCTATTTTACAGATGAGGAAATTGAGGCCCAGATGATCTGTTTAAGAGAGGAAAATGCATCAGATTCTCTCAGGAATGAAATTAATTTGGTCTCCAGAAATGTAAGGCAGGAGAACTGTGGGTACCCCCAGAGCACTCCAGACCTGGATCTGAGACCCAGTCACTACCTCTACTCCTACCCCGTGAGTACATCTCTCCATCTCTCCACACCTGCTCAGTTCTTCCCTCCTGTTCCCCTCCCCCTCCAGCTCCACAGACTCCTGGTCATCCTCAACCTTGCTCTTCTAAAAGACATGGTCTCAGGAAGCCTGACGGTTAGAATGGGCAGAGGCTGCTGTGCACAAAATCCCTCCCCATCTCACCATGCCTGCAAGCCCACCACTAAGAGTGTCACTATTTGGGGCTTAAGTTTTTTCCAGGGAAAAAACTAAAATCCCTGAGAAGGCACACACTTTAATCTAAGACCAGACATTTGAAGCCCAGAGGAAATGAGTATCAGATCTTTTCCAGAGAGCAAGGTGAGAGGAGAAAATGAAGGTGCTTGGAAAGACAGGAGGGGCCGCCACTGAAAGGACAAGGGCACAGGGCGCTGGCACCAAGGACTAGCACCACTCACTCAGGGCTCTCTCGCCCGCAAACATTTACATTTTTAAGTGTCTGTTCAGGGCCAGGTCCTGTGCTGGGTGCAGCTAGAGAGATCTATAAGATGCAGTTCTTGCCTTTGGGAAAGTTCCTCCCCCATTGGGAACCAAACAGTTACCCTTGAGAGAATTCTGATTCATGGCAATACCATGTGTGTCAGAGTAGAACTATGCTCCATGGGCTTTTTTTTCTTATTTATTTTATTGTGGTAAATATATATGTAATAAAGCATTTGACATTTCAACAACCTTCACACGTACAAGAGGAACGACCAATCACTAGAAAAGCGTAGCAAGTCTGGTAAAGTAGAGGGTCAGTGACAACAAGGGAGACCGTCCGGAAGATGGACTGACATGGCAGCTGCAGCAATGGGCTCAAACAGACCAGCGACTGTGAGGATGGCACCGGACCTGGCAGTGTTTTGTTCTGTCACACGTAGGGTCACCGTGAGTCAGAGCCAACTCGAACGCAACTAACAACAACAGCAAACACATGTCCGGAGGGTTTTTCAGTGGCTAATTCTTCAGAAGTAAATAGTCAGAACTTTCTTCCAAGGCACCTCTGGGTGGACTCAAACCGCCAGCCTTTCCGTTAGCGGCTGAGCTTGTTAACCACTTGCACCACCCAGGACAGAAGGCAGAAATAAATACAATACCATGTGAAGGGGTAATAATAGAAATGCCTTTGTGATCCTGTAGGAACACAGAGCAGGGAACATTGACCTCTACTGGGGAGTTAGGGAAGGCTCCCCAAAGGTGCCACTGCTCTAGTTTCAGGAAAGATGAGTTCAGGCACTTCCAGTTTTGTGGGACCGGAAGTTTACGCAGTTGTGTAGTTGTGCGGTCAAGTCGATTCTGACTCAGAGCAACCTATAGGACAGAGTAGAATTGCCCCATAGGGTTTCTGAGGCTGTAATCTTTACAGAAGCAGACCGCCACATCTTTCTCCCACGGAGCAGCTGGTGGGTTCAAACCTCTGACCTTTCCATTAGCAGCCAAGCGCTTAACTACTGTGCTACCAGGGCTCCTTTTAAGCAAAAGAACACAAAATTAAAAAACCAAAATTGAGTACAAAATCTAATATTGCTTTAGAATGAGAAAAAAATCACAACAAACTATAATTGTTAAAGCTGGCAGGTATTACAAACTTCACAGCAGCCAGAAAGAGAACATCATATCTTCATCAACAGAACGCTTCACTTGCTTCTAAAATACTTTTCTCCTGCGTTTTTCATCCTCCTACTCTTAGAGATGTCATTTGTTTGTAGAGAGAAAATAAAGATAAATCAGGCTTCCCTACAGCGCGGTGGATCCGGGGAAAAAAATTTATGGTTGTCAATTCCCTTATAAGGTCAAGCAAATTTTTAGGATTGTTACCAATTTGAGAAAATTTCTATCATATATGAGCTGTAAGATTTCAAGGCACTTCGAATTTTCTTTTGCAAGAATTTGTCTTAAATTCTCTTAAAATTGTTAACACTCATTTACCACTTTTTCATCAATATACTTGGTATCACAGCATATTATCTTTGTCAAGGTCAGTATTTTTATAAATCAGCAAGAAATTTAAATCTTGTCCAAGTATGTTCATATGATGGACTCTTCTTCATTAATGGATGCTCAAACCATCCAAGAACCAATTCATTACCTGTATTCAACGTGTATCTCTTCTTCATAATGTTATATGTTATAATTCACCCCTCAATGCTGGAATAATTTCTCTGATTTCACAGCTCATCTTTTTAGCTTTTCTTTCATATTCCATTCATTTTTTATTTGAATATTTCCTCAGTTCCTAATACATTGAAAGATGTCAAAATAAGGATCTTTCCTATCTGTCCAAATCGGGAGTCTGTGATTTCTCACTTGTTTTATAGATACATTCCAAAACATCGTTCCAAACTGCAATTAAAATGGTGTATTCAAGCTTTATCAAACTTTAAATAAATTTTTTTTGTGTCTTCTATCAGTGTTCAAGTTTCTTTTCCAAGTCTTAAAAAATATATTGTAAAAAACAGTTGCTGGCAGAGTCAACTCCAACTCATAGCAACCCATGTGTGTCAGAGTAATACTGTGCTCCATAGAGTTTTCAGTGGAAGAAGATGGCCAGGCCTTTCCTCCAAGGCACATCTGGGTGGACTCAAACTGCCAAACGTTTGTTTAACAGCTAAGCACATTAACCATATGCACTTCCTAGGGACTCCAAAAACTACAATTAGAGTCCTTAAAATGTCAGAGACCCATATTGCATGACTTGAACCATGCATTTTGGGCTTCTATCCAAGGAGAAATTATATCAGGAGTATATTTAGTTTGTGTTTAGTGAGGTTCACAGTCAATTCCATGTAGTGTTATTTCAAGCTGTCTTGATTTAGGAGGGGCTTCCAGGAATACTCCCACCACCCACTATGCCAGCTCACCCAGTGTCGTGATCACAAAGTGCAAGCCCAGGGATTTTTATCAGGATATGAGTGTGCCCATTGGTGATTACCAAGCATCTTAGGCTGGGTTCTCTAGAAAAGCAAAATCAGTGAAGCGTATACAGATATATATAAAGAAATTTATCTCAAGGAAATGGCTCACACTGTTGTAGAGGCTGGCAAGCCCCAAGTCTGTGGATAAGGCTTCAGCCTAGAGGCTTCTCCTGACTCACATAGCTGCAGGGGCTGATAAATACAAGATTGGCAGGGATATGGCAGGCTGCTGGCTCACAGGCTGCGGAGGCTGACAAATCCCAAGATCAGCAGACAACGCGGCAGGCCACTGGCTCAAGTCCCAAGAACCAGAGGTCAGATGATGATGAGCTGGATGCAGGATCCACAGCAAGCAAGCAAGCTTTGCCAGAACGTGCATATATATATTGGATGCAGGCCACACCTCTGAGGAGACTCACCTTACAACTGATTGGCTGATCACATCAGAACACATCATGGACGATGACTACATCATTATGTAGCTACCAAATTACATCATTACAGAACTGCCAAACTACATCATTGCATAACTGCCAACCCACTGAGAATCATGGCCCAGCCAAGTTGACACACTACCTTAACCATCACACTCCACCTCTTGTCAGCTTGGCACCTGTACACATCTCCTTAAACACAATCTCTAAATAAAGATAATTACAGAGTCATACCTGTGGCTAACATGATACAACTAACATGCATGCAACTGAAAACACACTAGCCCCATTTACAGCTTATATTTTAAAAGTGAAGAAAATAAAAATATTTGATATACACATACAAGGAGGAAATATCATAACAATTACAGTCCTTCTTTCTGCAAATGTACATATGGTCATAACTGGTATTTAGAACTACTTTCTTCCACTACCATTCTGTATTCCCTTTACCCTCAACAAGCACCTCAATTGGTTGCAGTTCTTTGCCTGGCAAGGTGATCCGAACCTTCATTCCTGAAGGATCTGGGCCATTAGTAGTCATGTTGGAATTGGCTTGCGATAGTTTTCCATTGATTTTAATCACAAGGCATGGCAGTACTAAGTGATGCCCTAAGGGGTCTCCTGTATTCTGGACATAGTCTTTTTTACCTCCAGTATGCAACATAAATTCGATTTCTCCTTGGTTGTTAGGGTCGATCACACCAGCCCATATGGTAACTCCCTTGCTTGTCTGTAGATCCAGAGGCATCAGGAGCCAAAAGTGGCTGGGTGGCATTCTAAATTTTCAGTTCAATGAAATCTGTGTTTTGTCTTCAGGTGGGAGCATTCCTCCCTTTGGAACTAAGACCTCTAGACATGCAGAGCATAGGGTCATGGGGTTAGGAAGCAAAAATTTTGCAAAAGGGTCACTAGGGGTAGTAGTGAGTGGTGCCACTCCCATCTGCACCCCTTGACTCCTGGAACCATGAATCCTGGCTATGGGAGAAACAGCACCGTATATTGGACAGTGGTTTGGAGCATATACAGCCCCCAGGAGAACATTGCCGCATCCCTGCAAAGTGTTACCACATAGCTGGCACTGTAATTGTGTCTTTAGAAGGCCATTCCATCGTCCTATCAAGCCAGCTGCTTCAGGATCATGGGGAACATGGTGAGACCAGTGAATTCCATGAGCATGGTCCATTGCTGTACTTCATTTGCTGTGAAGTGAGTCTCTTGATATGAGGTTATGCTGTGTGAGATAACATGATGGTGGATAAGACATTAAATGAGTTCACAATGGTAGTTTTGGCAGAGGCATTGAGTTCAGGGAAGGCAAATCCATATCCAGAGTAACTGTATATCCCAGTAAGAATGAAATGCTGCCCTTTCCATGATGGAAGCAGTTCAATGTAATCGACCTGCCACCAGGTTGCTGGCTGACTGCCTCAAGGAATGGTGCCGTGTCAGGGACTCAGTGTTGGTCTCTGCTACTGGCACATTGGGCATTCAGCAGTGGCTGTAGCCAAGTAGGCTTTGGTGAGTGGAAGTGCATGTTGCTGAGCCTATGCACAACCTCCATCTCTGCCACCATGGCCACATGGTTCAGGATTCCATTGGGCAATGACAGGAGTGGCTGGGGAAAGAGGATGACTGGTTTCCAAAAAAACGCGTCATCCTATCCATTTCATTGTTACAATCCTCCTCTGCCGAGGTCGCCCTTTGGTGAGCATGCACGTGATATGCAAATGTCTTCACTTCTTTGGCCCTTTCAGAGAGGTCTGTACACATACCTCTTCCCCATACCTCCTTGTCACCAATTTTCCAATCATGTTCCTTCCAAGTCCCTGATCACCCAGCCAAACCACTGGCCACAGCCCATTAATCAGTATACAGTCTCACATCTGGCCATTTCTCCTTCCTAGTAAAGTGCACTTCCCAAAGTTTTGCCCATTGGAAAGATTTTCCTTCACCACTGTCTTTCAGGGAGATCCCAGAAAGGGGCTGCAGTGCTGCCACTGCCCGCTTTCAAGTGGTGCTTGCATATCACACAGAACCATTTGTAAACCGGGCACAAGATTTCTCCTCCTCAGTCAACTGATCATAAAGAACTCCCCATGAGGTCATAGATGCAGATGGGGAGAGGGCAGGTCATGTGGCAGAAGTGGAGACCATAGGCATTTGGACCACTTCCTCATGCAACTTACCAGTGCCTTCAGGTCCTGCTCAAGCTCGAGCTCATATACACCACTTCCATTTAATGATGGAGTGCTGCTGTGCACATCCAACTTTATGATTCTGTGGCTCAGACAAAACCCAGTTCATTATGGGCAGCTCAGGCCACATAGTGACTGGTGGCCTGTGGTTAAGCATTCAGTCTCTACTAAGGCCCAGAAACAAGCCAAAAGCTGTTTCTCAAAAGGAGAGTAGTTATCTGCAGAGTATGGCAGGGCTTTACTGCAAAATCCTAAGGGTCTGTGCTGTGATTCACCAATAGAGGCCTGTCAAAAACTCCAAACAGCATCTTTATCTGACACTGACACTTCAAGTACCACTGGATCAACAAGATGATACGTTCCAAGTGGCAGAGCATCTTGCATGGCAGCCTGAACCTGTTGCAGAGCTTTCTGTTGTTCTGGGCCCCACTCAAAACTAGCAGCTTTTCGAGTCACTTGATAAATAGGCCAGAGTAGCACAACCAAATGAGGGATATGTTGCCTCCAAAATCCAAAGAGGCCCAACAGGCTTTGTGCCTCCTTTTTAGGTGTAGGAAGGGCCGGATATAACAACTTATCCTTCACTTTAAAGGGAATATCTCGAAATGCCCAACACCACTGGACTCCTAGAAATTTCTCTGAGGTGGAAGGCGCCTGAATTTTTGTGTGATTAATTTCCCGACCTCTAGTATGAAAATGTTTTACCAGTGAGTCCAGAGTCATTGACACTTCTTCCTTAATAGGTATAATCAGCATAATGTCATCAATGTAACGGACCAGTGTGACGTCTTGTGGAAGGGAAAGGCAATCGAGGTCGCTTCGGACTAAATTATGACACAGGGCTGGAGAGTTGATATACCTCTGAGGTAGGATAGTGAAGGTGTAAAATTGGCCTTGCCAGCTGAAGGCAAACTGCTTCTGGTGGCCCTTCAAAACCAGAATCGAGAAAAAGGCATTGGCCAGATCAATAGCTGTATACCAGGTACCAGGAGATGTATTAATTTGCTCAAGCAGTGAAACCACACGTGGAACAGCAGCTGCAATTGGAGTCACCACCTGGTTAAGTTTTCGATAATCCACTGTCATCCTCCAAGATCCATCTGGTTTTTTCACAGGCCAAATGGGCAAGTTGAATGGGGATGTGGTAGGAATCACCACCCCTGCATCCTTCAAGTCCTTGATGGTGGCAGTAATCTCTGAAATCCCTCCAGGAATGTGGTATTGTTTTTGGTTTGCTATTTTCCTAGGTAAGGGCAGTTTTAATAGCTTTCACTTGGCTTTTCTTACCATAATAACCCTTACTCCACTTGTCAGGGATCCAATGTGGGGCTTCTGCCAGTTGCTGAGTGTATCTATTCCAATTATGCATTCTGAAACTGGGGAAATAACTACAGGATGAGTTCAGGGACACACTGGGCCTACTGTGAGATGAACCTGAGTTAAGACCCCATTAATAACCTGACCTCTATATTCCCCCACTCTGACTGGTGGGCCACAGTGATGTTTTGGGTCTCCTGGAATTAGTGTTAGTTCAGAGCCAGCACCCAGTAATCTCTAAAAAGTCTGATCATTTCCTTTTCCCCAATGAACAGTTGCTCTCATGAAGGGCTGTAAATCCCTTTGGGGAAGGCTAGGAGAAAGATTAACAGTATAAACTTTTGGCAGTGTAGTTTGGTCCTTCCTCAAGGAATTGTGGGTCTGTAAACTGGATCAAATCTGGGAATTGATTGAGGAGTCATGACTCTCTATTCTTGCGATTCGAGTTGGACTGCCATTTGCTTGACCTAGAATTCTTCCTCTTGTACAGATCAAGTAAATATTTAGTAGATTTCCCATCTATTTCACTCCTAGGGACACCAGGACTAAGTAGCCAACACCATAAGTCCATATGAGTCAAACTATTTTGATTACTGCTTTGACTGTGCTGTCCATTATGGTAACCATGCCCACCTTGTCTTTGTCAACCGAATGCCACCCCTTGGCCCCTACTACCACAGGGTCCAGTCAGCTCCATTGTAGTTACCCATTGCTGTCGAGTCGATTCTGACTCATAGCGACCCTATAGGACACAGTAGTACTGCCCCATAGGGTTTCCAAGGAGCAGCTGGAGGATTTAAACTGCCAACCTTTTTGGTTCACAGCCGTAACACGCCGTGGCTCTTAACCACAGTGCCATGAGGGCCCCCCATTGTAGTTAGGTGTCTTAATTCAGTTAGGGCAGTTCACACTGTCAAATGTGACTTACATACAATAACAATCACAGCAGTCTTCAAGGATGCTGGGGCTCCCTTCACAAATTTGTTCCTTACCGTTGTGTAAAAGATGTGTCTTCTGGGTACTCCATGTGTGAGTCTGTGGGTCTAACCTGATAAATCCACTCTAACATGCCAATTTCCCTAAGCTTTTGCATACGTTCTTCTACAGTCCACCAAGGCAGGTCTGCTACTTCAGCTTGATTTAGTGTAGGCCACCGCATAATCCATGCTTCAGGGACCGAATCAAATAAACTGTTAGATTCTTTCCTAATTCTCTAGCTGAAACATTGAATGAAGAATCTGTGCGTAAGCCCATATCAGTAAACCCAGACTGATCCAACTTTATGTTCCTTGCACCATTATGCACCATTCCTACAGGTGTTCCCCAGGTTTCTGTTTGTACATATTAGAAAAGTCAAGGAGTTCTTTCGGAGTGTAGCATACCTCCTCTTGGGTCACACTTTGTACTTCACCTTTTGTGGCTCACTGGGTCTTAAGTCTAGTTTTAGGTCTAGAAGCAAGAATGGATGGCGAGGATGGGTCCTGAGAACATTCAGCAATATCTTGTTAGGCATCTACTTCAGGTGCTGCCTCAGGCAATATCTCAGACATACACTCTTCGGGTACAACTGGGTTAATCTCATCAGATAGGGGTTGAAGGAATAATGGTTTTACTGGGGAAGGTGACTTAGCAGATAAAGACGGTGTGATCTCTTCAGATTGGAGTAGGAAGGCTGGTTCTGTTGGCTGGAGTGATTCAGTGGAATTTAGGGGCTCAGTGTCCCCAGCTTGCTGATTATCTGCCCATATGTCCAAATCCCAAGGTTCAGGATCATGTTTCTTCCCAATCAATGCCCTAACTTTAACTTCAGACATGATTTGAGGTTGGGAATTCAATTGGCCTTGTAATTCAGACATTCTTACAATAAGACTCTGGGTTTGGTTTTCAGCAATTTCAGCTCTATTACTACAAGAAATAAGGCTTTCCTTCAGGGCACAAGTGGCTACTTGAGGTCTTCTATGCAGTGCTTGAGCTGTGATTCTGAAGCCCTGAGCTCACCTCTTTCTTTCACCACTTTGTCTAGTGAAAGTAGGACCAACCAACAAGCATCCCTATACTTCTCATACTGACAAAATTGTAGAAGAGTACCAAACATTCTGACAAAATTGTAGAAGCAATCACCCAGAGCCTTGCTTCTCACCAATACTTGATTTATTGGTGGTGGTGTTTTGTGTATTAATATTGCCACTTTATGCCATGGATTAGCACTGCCTTCTTTACTATTGGAGGCAGAGTCATCAGCACCTTTAAGACTAGTCACACTTGAGAACCATTTTAGAAAACTCATCCTTATGATTTTGTTCCTCTAGAACCACTCTCAATACCATATGTCTTAAGCTAGGTTCTCTAGAGAAGCAAAACCAGTGAAGTATAGGAAGAGAGAGAGAGAAAAGGATTTATTTATCACTAGGAAATGTCTCACATGGTTGTAGAGGCTGGTAAGTCCCAAATCCGTGGGTCAGGCATCAGCCTGGAGGCTTCTCCTGACTCACGTAGCTGCAGGGGCTGATGAATCCAAGATCAGCAGGTAAGATGGCAGGCAGCTGGCTCATGGGTTGTGGAGGCCAACAAATCCAAGATCATCAAGCAAGACAGCAGGCTGCTACCTTACAGGTTTCAGAGGCTGACAAATCCCAAGATCGGCAAGCAACAAGGCAGCACTCTGGCTCAAGTCCAAAGAACCAGAGGTCAGACAATGATGAGCTGGATGGAGGATCTGGAGCCAGTAAGTGAGCTTTGCCAGAACATCTATACACATATGTATTGGATGCAGGCCACACCCCTGAGGAAACTCCCCTTACAACTGATTGGCTGGTCACATCAGATCACATCATGGAGGATGACTACATGATTATATAACTGCCAAATGACATCATTAGTTAACTGCCAAACCACTGAGAATCATGGCCCAACCAAGTTGACACACAACCTTAGCCATCTCACCGGGTATGGGTGTGGTGGGTGGGGGGGGAAGCACTCTTGAGATAGTAGACTCTTGTTATTTTTGGGAAAGCTGGCATCAAATATGGGTGAATGCACACAGCTTGGCCAAGGTAAATGATGTCACTAAGAAGTGCACAAGCCCAAAGGACATTCTGGTAAAGAATATAAACGTACCATGCAGCTCCTCTAATACTACAATATAAGGGCAAGTACGACGACAGGGGAAGACAGAGTGGAAAGAGCCAATGGGATTAGCCAATTGCAGTTAAAATATCTTACTTTTGTAAATTTTTTAAAAATTCACTGTCATGTGAATGGAATCCCTGGGTAGTACAAAAGTTTAACCACTTTGCTACTAACCAAAAGGCTGAAGTTTTGAATCTACCCTGAAGCACCTTGGAAGAAAGACCTGGCATCTACTTCCAAAAGATCACAGCCTTTGAAAACACTGTCGGGCACAGTTCTACTCCGACACACATAGGATCACCATGAGTTGGAAACAACTTGACGGAAATTGGTTTAGTCTTTTTTGGCTTATTATGTGAACACACTCCTAGGGCCTTGGAAGGGGCTGTGCACCTGAGGAGCCCTGAGGCTTAAGCTTCCTTAAACCAATAAATAAATAAATAAAGGAAACAACTGCTGTCAACTCTGACTCATGGTGACTCAATGTGTGTCAGAGTAGAACTGTGCTCCATATTTTCTCAATGGCTGATTTTTTGGAAGTAGTTCTCCAGGACTTTCTTCTGAGGCACCTCTGGTTGAACTTGAACCTCCAGCCTTTCAGTTAGCAGCCGAGCACATAAACTGTTTGTACCACCCAGGGACTCCTTCCTTAGCTTCCTGTAAATCCTCCTTTAAGGGTGAGAACGGATATGTCAGACAGAGAGGAAAGGGAATTCCAGGCAAAAGGAACAGTGTTAGCAAAGGCGTAGAGGCCACCCATTTAAAAATATTTAGCCAAGAGGAAGTTGTTGCTAGTGGATACCGAGTTCCTATTTGAGGTGATCAAAAGTTTCGGAAATACATAGTGGTGATGGTTGTACAACACTGTGAATGTAATTAACGTCACTGAATTGTATATTTATAAACTATTAACATGGCAAATTTCATGTTATATGTATTTTACCACAAAAAAAATTGTTCTAACCAGTAGTAAGTTCAGTGCAGTTAGGGAGAGGTAAAGTTGATGAGACAGACCCAGGGCCAGATGACAAAAGGCCTTATGTTCTTGCCTGAGGAGGTCAGAGCCCAGATGGGTCAAAGGGCCAGCATAGTATTCTCATGTTACGGGTACCTTCCCCTCTCACTTCCTGACAGGTTGCTCCTCCTCTGTCTTTCTTTCCTTTGTAACTGAGGACACTTTTTGAAAGCTCTGGTCAAGTGTCCAAGGTGGGAAGTGTAGAATGAGGACCTGAAGGTAATTGCTAGTTGATAGCAGAAGTTTAGAAGTGTGCAGAGTCCAACAACATCTCAAGTGGCTTCAGTGCTCCCTGTCTTCAGGCATCTAAGGGTCTCCTACATGGGCACTGTCCTCAGATCGATGGCTCCACAAACAGGAAGCGGATGCAGCGTTTGTTGTGACGCTATATTATGTGGAGAGGGCGCCTTTGGGTTTGCCAGACATTTTGCCACCTTTGGCTACTCTGATTTAGACCTCACATCCCTGGAAGGCAGCCAGGCAGTTACTGTGATTCCTATTGTTCAGTTGAGGGACCCCAGGTCCACAGGGGCTCAGATGACTCATTATAAACAGGTGGACAAAGCCCGCTGCCATGAGTCATCTTCTGGGCCAGGGAAAAGCTGGGCCCCAGCACCAACTACATGGTAGTGTCAGTTGTCAGAAGGCAGCCTGCCTTTGGAGCCATGTTGGAAGGCGACCCACACTGCTGGGCCACTGTCCTCTCCTACCGCCACCACAGTGTCAGACCTTTGGGCCACAGAGCCATTTCAGAACATTGTGCAATGCTGATCTACAAAAAAAGATCCTGACCTTTAATTCTCTGTTAGGAGTCCAGAGTGGCACAAATGGTTAAGTGCTTGACTACAAGCCAAAAGGCTGGCAATTCGAACCCACCCAGAGGCACCTCAGAAGAAAGACCTGGCAATCTGCTTCCAAAAGGTCACAGCCTTAAAAACCCTATGGAGCAGTTCTACTCTGCACACACGGGGTCACCATGAGTTGGAGTTGACTCCACAGCAACTGGTTAATTCTCTGCTAAACCCAAGAGGACCTGGCCTACCAGAAACTGCCGTCCTCATCCAATGAGTACATAGTAGATGTTAACGGAAATGGATGGTGATGAAGTACTGCAAATCATTTACATTGAGACCATTCAGCCCATGTATTCAAAATTGTGAGGATTGGGAGCAGAGCAGCAGGATTCATCTCCAGGTGTAATCACCTTGGATGCCTATAAACTTGGGAGTCACTGCTTCCCAGATTGTTAGGCTTAAAAAAGAGCAGAGGAGGGGAATAGCATTTCCTTTTGAAAGTGCACATCTAAAACTCTTTAAGCCATGAAATCTGATGCGCTAGTCTTCACACAAGCTCATCTGTCCAGGGATCTCATCTCAGAAGTTTCCATCCCTCCCCCATGAGAAGGAAGAGAAGTATTGACAGTTAATTTCCTCATAACCGCTGGGGGGTCGCTTTAGTGCTCAGTCGTAAGAGGCAACGTCAGCTTGGAGGTCTGGGGTGGGGAACTGATCATGTCAGTTCACACGGCAGGTGGGGTTGAAGGTGACCTTGAATGAGACCGTCTAAACCAGGGCCCAAGCACCGGGAAGTTGGGAGCCCTCTGTGAAGTCTCAGTTGTCCTGATGTCTGCCACGTATGAATCAAGACAGCATCTAATTCACTCCATGTTGACTTCTTTGGTGTTGACTTCTTTGAGAATCCCTGCTTCTCAAACTGTAAGGTGCATACAAATCTCCTGGGGATCTTGTTTAAACACAGTGCAGGGGGCTGAATTGTAGACAGCTGCTGTAGAGTCAACTCTGACTCACGGCGACTTTATATGCAATTGCCCAGTCCTGCGTCATCCTCACAATCACCAGCATGTTGGAGTCCATCATTGAGGCTACTGTGCAAATCCATCTTACTGAGGTTCTCTCTCACCCTAGCTGGACCTCTACTTCACCAAACATGATGTCCTCCTTCACCGACTGGTCCCTCCCAATGATATATCCAAAGCAAGAGAGTCAGACAGTGTTCTGTTGTGCTCCATAAGGTTCTCGCTGGCTAATTTTTGGAAGCAGATTGCCAGGTTTTTCTTCCTAGTCTGTCTTAGACAGGAAGCTCCACTGAAACCTGTTCTCTACAAGTGACCCTACTGGTATTTGAAATACTGGTGGCATAGCTTCTAGCATCACAGCAACATGCAAGCCACCACATTATAACAAACTGACAGATAAGTGGTAGATTGAATTGTGGTCTCCAGGAAATATGTCAATGCCCTTACCCCTGGAACCTGTGAATGTGACCTATTTGGGAAAATGGTCTTTGCAGATGTAATTGAATTAAGGATCTCAAGATGAGCTCATCCTAGATTATACAGGTGAGTCCTAAATCCAGTGATAAGTGTCCTTCTAAAAGAATGGCAGAGGGAGATTTGACACGGAGAAGAGGAGAAGGCCATGTAAAGATGGAGGAAGGGATTGGAGCGATGCAGTCACAAGCCAAAGAACACCTGGAGCCACCAGAGCTGAAGGAGGCAAGGAAGGATTCTCCCCTAGAGCCTTCAGAGGGAACATGGCCCGGCCAAAATCTTGATTTTAGACTCTTGGCCTCCAGAACTGTGAGGCAATAAATTCCTGTTGTTTTAAGCCACTAAGTTTGTGGTAATTGACTACAGCAGCCCTAGGTAATGAATACACACAGATTCTTACTCAGCACCTCTGGGGTGCCTGAGACTCTGCGTTTCTAACAAGCTCCCAGGTGATGTCGATGCCTTTCTGATCTGAAGACCACACTCTGACTGGTGAGGTTTTATACCAGTCTTTGCCATCATTCTGGCTTCCTTCCAAGACCAGTAAATGGAGGAGGGGGCAGGGGACAGTAGGGACAGATGACGTGTGAGCCACGGCATCAGTGACAGTAGCAAATGAGACCGCTTCTCTGTAGAAAGCTTCCCAACCCAGAATTCAAAGGTGGCCTGTGGTTCCCCCAAAATAGTTTGATCTTTACAGCGTATCCTAAAGGTGTCCAGTCAGCAAATTTTTTGGGGGGGGTGGGTCTCCTTTCTCCACTCACCTAGCACTATCAGAACCAGGTAGTCTGAAGGCTCCTGAAGATGGCCATGATCATTGTCTTAATCATCTAGTGCTGCTGTAACAGAATTACCATAAGTAGATGGCTTTAACAAAGAGAAATTTATTTCTTCACAGTAAGGTAGACTAAAAGTCCAAATTCAAGGCATCAGCATCAGGGGAAAGCTTTCTCTCTCTGTTGGGCTTCTCATCAATCTTCCCCCAGACTAGGAGCTTCTTCTCGCAGGGACCGGGGTCCAAAGGACAGGCTCTGCTTCCAGCACTGCTTTCTTGGTGATATGAGGTCCCCCACTCTCTGCTTGCTTCCGTTTCCTTTCATCTCTTGTAAGACAAAAGGTGGTGCAGGCCACACCCCAGGGAAACTCACTTTACATTGGATCAGGGATGTGACTTTAGTGAGGGTGTTACAATCCCACGCTCATCCTCCTTAACATAAAATTACAATCACAAAATGGAGGACAACCAAACAATACTGAGAATCATGGACTAACCAAGTTGACACCTACTTTGGGGGGACACAATTCAATCCATGACAATCATCCAACTAGAGACATTAGCCCAGCTCCTTCATCACTTCAGAGGCAGTAGGGTATAATGGTTAAAACACAGTGCGCTGTTGCCAGGCTCCCCAGGGCTTATCTGGATTTTGTCTCTAACAAGCTGTAAGACCTGAGAGAACCGCTCTGAGTTTCAGTTTCTTTTTCAATAAAATGGGGGTAATAATAGTACCCACCTCATCAGATCATAAAAAGGAGTGAATGATCTAAAGTGCTTAGCCCATAATAAGCACCCAATTAATGCATGCTCTCACAAGTAATAGGAGTCCCTGGGTGGCACAAATGGTTAAGTGCTCGACAACTTAACCAAACGGTTGGCAATTCAAATCCACCCAAAGGCACCTAGAGAGACAGGCTTAGAGATCTGCTTCCAAAAGGTCAAGCTTTGAAAACCCTGTGGAACAGTTCTACTCTGCACACACAGGCTCACCATGAGTTGGAATTGATGGCAACAAACAACAACATCACAAATAATATTATAACTTACTATTTGTCAGAATCAAAAACTACACCAAAACTCAATCTGCCATAAAACAGGTTCTCCAGCTATCAGAAGCCGTTTTGGACCCCAGAGTTCATCGCGCCCCAAAGACCACTCTACTGTAGGTTCTGATTATGTTCACCAATCGACAAGTGATGGAAGACAGTCATTTGAGAGAGACAACCAGAGGCCTCCAATTTTCAATCTTACTTTGTCACCCAAACAATAAACCTCAGGAAGCCTGACAGGCAAGTCTGGGATTAAATATTTGTGTCAGGGTGTACTCACTTGGCATTTAAACATCGAGGACAGTCTTCAAGGTTGGATGGCACCATTCTCCCACTCATCCACCAAAACTTTACTGAGCCCAGTTCTGGGCTAAGATACAGTATGTACCCTCCGTGTCTGTA
This sequence comes from Trichechus manatus latirostris, assembly GCF_000243295.1. NCBI lineage: Eukaryota > Metazoa > Chordata > Mammalia > Sirenia > Trichechidae > Trichechus > Trichechus manatus. The sequence continues at coordinate 1,475,650 of NW_004444122.1, read as the reverse complement.
TGTGGTGTGTGTATGGAAAGTGGGCATTTCGAAGTGAAAAGCATGCCTTCCCTCCCATCTGAAGGGCCATGCCCAGAGAAGGATGGCTAATAGCATGAGGATTCTGGAAGGCATCACTTACAAACAACTTAAGGGCACCAAGGGCATCCGGCCTTGAGGAGAAAGTCTGGGCTGTTGGAAAGCAATATTATGTAATTCTCTGTGTCATAGGTATCTGGTCCTGCTGTAACAGAAATACAAATGAATAGCTTTAACAAACAGAAATTTATTCTCTAGGAGGCTATTTAATCTAGGAGGCTAGAAGTCTAAATTCAGGGCACCAGCTCCAAGGGAAGTCTTTCTGTCTCTGTCATTTCTGGGGGAAGGTCCTTGTCATCAATCTTCCTCTGGTCTAGGAGCTTCTCAGTGCAGAGACCCCCAGATCCAAAGGACGCGCTCTGCTCCCGGCACTTTTTTCTTGGTGGTATGATGTCCCTCCTCTCTGCTTGCTTCTCTCTCCTTTTATCTCTTGAAAGATAAAAGGTGATGCAGGCCACACCCCAGGGAAATTCCCCTTACATCGGATCAGGGCTGTGACCTGAGTAAGGGTGTTGCATCCTACCCTAATCCTCTTTAATATAACCTGATCTTGCCTCTTTAACCAAAGGTAGAGATTAGGATTTGCAACACATAGAAAAATCACATCAGATCATGAAATGGTAGACAACCACATAATACTGGTAATCAGGGCCTAGCCAAGTTGACACATATTTTAGGGGACTACTATTCAATCCATGACTCTCTGTAAATGCCTGAAGATGCAGAATGGATGAGGCATTATGGATGCTACAGAAGCATTGAAGGGAGGCAGCATTTGTCTCCATACAAAGAACTCACCAAAAATATGGTCTCCTCCGCCATCTGCCTGTCCTTAAGGTGTGGCTACTCCCTGAGATTCTCTCCTCAGCCCTGCTTCACACTTGGCACCTTCCACATGAGTCTAGTGAGGGCACTGGTTGGTCTGGATACAGATATGAGGTTCATCAGCAGGTGATGTGACTAGAGACTCAAAATTACTTGTCTCCATCCCACTCCTCTTTCCCGAGCTCCAGATATGATATCCAGCTGTCCCCTGTGTATCTCCACCAGCTAGTCTTGCAAGAACTACAGGCATAGTTCATTCAACATTTACTTAATTATCTTTACCACTGCATCCAGACTGGTTTTCCTCTTCTATCCCATTTAAATAAATAAATAAATAAAACCGTTGCCATCAAGTCAATTCTGACTTATAGCAACACTGTAGGAGAGAGTAGACCTGCCCTATAGGGTTTCCAAAAAGTGGCTGGTGGATTTGAACTGCCATCCTTTTGATTAGCAGCTGAGCTCATAACCACCGTGCCACCAGGGCTCCCCTCTATCCCACAGAGCAGTGTTTTTCAGCTTCAACACCACTGACATTTGAGCCAGATAATTCTTTGTTGGGGGGCAGTGAGACAGGGGGAGTGTGCTGTCCTGGCCATTATAGGATAATTAGCAGCATCCCTGGCCTCTACCCATGAGATGCCAGTAGCACCAGCCCCCTCCCCTGTCATAATAATCAAAAACGTCTCCAGACATTGCCAAATTGCCCAAGATTGAGAACCACTGTGTGCCGGGATCACCAAGACCACCCTCAGGCTCAGTGATTTATTAGGAGGGCTCACAGGACTCAGAAAAACTGTTATACTCACAGTTAAAGTTTATTACAGTGAAAGGATACAGATTAAAATTAGCAAAGGGAGAAGAAGGTGCATAAGGGCAAAGTCCAGAAAAAACCTAGCGCAGGCTTCCAGGGTGCGTTCTCACAGCAACAATGCGTGACACCGTATGTGAAGTGTGTCAGTTGGGGAAGCTCACTCAAGCCTTAGTGTCCAGGGTTTTTATTGGGGTCAGGCACGAAGGCAGTTAGCGACAGCGTGACTGACCCCAGCTACTTAGATTCCACTCCCCCAGAGCAAAAATAGGCATTCAACACAAATCACACTGTTAGCATAAACTATCTGATCAAACTGTGCCGTGTGGCCCAAGATCTCAGACATACAAAAGCACTCTTATCAGGCAGGATATTCCAAGGGTTCAGTGCTCATCCCCCAGGGACCAGCCAAGGGCCAGTCCCAAAGACAGGCCTCTCTGGAGAATAGGTAGGGTTTCAGCAGCCCGAGGAGTGCAGAGCTAACCCTTTCCTGCACAAACTGCCATAGAAACACCTCCAGGCAACTGTCTCAAAATATGACCAACCTAAACTTCCCCTACTTCTTCACCGCTTTATCCAACTGGTCACATGTCCTGCCTGTTCTATATGGAATGTTCTTCTGAGCCTTCTCCAGTCCAACCCAACCTCTCCAGCTCTGGTGTGGGGGCTGTAGTTCAGGACTTCCCATTCCACCTGAACTATCAAAACAAAACAAAAAAAACCAAACCCTTTGCCGTCGGAGCCAGGTATGGGCACTGAGACTTTGCCCGTCCATACGCAGACGGTCCACCACAAGCAGCTAGCACCCAAGTCAGGACAGGCTGAGGAACAGAGTGGGAAGGGTGACTGGGCTTAACTAGATTGTTTTTGTTGTTGTTGTTAGGTCAGTTCTGAATCATAGCAATACTGTGTACAACAGAACGAAACACTGCCCAGTCCTGCGCCATCCTCACAACCATTGCTATGTTTGAGCCCATTGCTGCAGCCACCGTGTCAATCCATCTTGTTGAGGGTCTACCTCTTTTTGGCTGACCCTTCACTTTACCAAGCATGATGTCCTTCTCCAGGGACTGGTCCCTCCTGATAACATGTCCAAAGTACATAAGACGAAGTCTCGCCATCCTCGCTTCTAAGGAACATTCTGGTTGTACTTCTTCCAAAACAGATTTGTTTGTTCTTCTGGCAGTCCACGGTATATTCAATATTCTCTGCCAACACCGTAATTCAAAGGCATCAATTCTTCTTCAGTCTTCCTTATTCATTGTCGAGCTTTTGCATGCATAGAAGATTGAAAATGCCATGGCTTGGGTAAGGCACGACTCAGATGGGGCAGTCTGCTCCTGTAAAGCTTACAGCCTTGGAAATCCTATGGAGCAATTCTACTCCATTCTATAGGGTCGCTGTGAGTTGAAATCCACTTGACAACAATGAGTTTAACTAGATTAGCCACCTGCATTGGTTAGTTTTTCCAGATAACTTCTCAAAGTTCTGCTTCTCTTGGTCAACAAACTCTCTAAACCTCTGTTTACACATTCGTGGTATCTACTTCAAAGGGTTGTTAGGAGAATTAAATGAGTTGATACTTGTAAAGTGCTTAGAATAGTGCCTGACTCATGGTAAGCACTCAATAAATGTTACTATTATTATTAAGACTACAGACAGAGTTTAGACCCTATAAACACTTTGTGTTGTTGTTGTCGTTAGCTGCCATTGAGTTGGCCTCCAACTCATGGCAACCCCGTGCACAATAGAGAGAAGCGCTGCCCAGGCCTGCACCATCCGCGTGATAGGTTGCAGATCAGACCATTGTGACCCATAGGATTTTCACTGGCTGATTTTCAGAAATAGATTGCCAGGCCTTTCTTCCTAGTCTATTTTAGTCTGGAAGCTTCACTGAAACCAGTTCAGCATCATAGCAACATGCAAGCTTCCAATGACAAACAAATCGTGGCTGCACATGAGGAACACGGAGCAGGAATCAAACCTGCATCTCCTGCAGGGAAGGCGAGAATTCTACCCCAAACCACCGCTGCCCTCAAACAACTCATAACAGAGTCTTTACAGGTAACTTTTACTGAATGCCACAATGTCCCATATGCTGTGTGTGCTTAGCACTTTACATTTATTATCTTACTTAATCCTCACCACAACTGTGACGTGGGTACTACTGTTATCATCATTATTTTACAGATGAGCACACTGAGGCTCAGAGTGATCGATAACGTGTCCCAAGGTCACACAGCTAATAAGTGATAGTGCCAGAATTTAAACCCAGACAGGCTGATTCCAAAAGCCCATCTCCCTCTCACAAACATCACTTCTGTGCATTGGAACGGTTCTTCCCACTATTATAGAACAAGAAACAGGCTCAGGGAAGTGCAGCGAGTTCCCCAGGATGAGGCTGAGAGGGAGTGGTAGGTAGAGTGGGCGTGAAATCATGGCTGACTCCAAAGCACATGTCTTTCTACTAAACGTGGGGCCTCAGGCTCATAGCCCCTTACATCCTCACGAAGATCACGCAAGCTGTTTACAAATAAGTGGAGCCTTTCAGAGGGTAGCGGACAAAAAGAAATAAGGTTTCTGCCTTGGCCATCCACCCGTTGCCGTGGTCTCTGTGTGCTTTCACAATTAATTCCCCCTATTAATTCCCACTATTACCCAGCTCATTAGATTTCTTCCCTTACGTCTACTGCTGACCCTGGGGCCAGGCTGTAGTTCAGAGAAGGGGCAGCTGACCCACTCCACAGGGGGGGTTCCAGTGGGGTCACCTGCCAGCCCTGCACAGCGTCAGGGGAAGCAGCGCGAGGTCAAGCCCTGGGGTTGCACAGTAAGTGTAAATGCTTCACCTCCCAGCCACCAGGCCAGCGGTGGACTTGAAGATCTGCCAGACAGGACCAGCTATGGGCAACTGAGAAACACTGAGAGATCAGCGATGTCAGGAGAGCACTGGGCTGGGAGTTAGGAGCCCTGGGTCCAGTCCCTGCTGCCAGTTACCTTGTGTTCTCAACCTTCCCTCCCTATGGTCTTTAGTTCCCTATGCCAACTGCCTCGGATTTAACATCCTTTAATGTATTCAGCAGTTAACCAAAAGGTTCAAGGCTACCCAGAGGTGGCTCAGAAGAAAGGCCTGGCCACCTACTTCCAAAAGATTAGCCATTGAAGACCCTGTGGAACACCATTCTACTCTGACACCCATGAGGTCTCCATGAGATGGAATCAATATGATAGCAACTGGTTTTTGGTTTTCAGCAGAACCTCAAACCTGTGACCAGGGCCCAAGTGGGGCCTGGGGCCGGGGACTCTGAGGTCAGTGTGATCCCAGGAAAGACAAGTGTGGGGCAGCTAGGAGTCCAGCATGGTGACATCCGAGGCAGGCGAGTTCTCCTTCCGGGTCAGTGGACAGAGTGGCCTTTTTGGGCTGGGTTCGCTCAGAAATGCAGCAGGCTGGAGTGCACAGGCAGCCTCTTCAGGGGGGTGGGGGAAGAGAGGCTGGGGCTGCCCCCTTGGCTTTCCCCTGGACACAGTGTCACTCCCTGAAGAAAGAGGGGCCAGCAGTGATGAGCCTGGAGACAAACACCTTGGTCTCTGTGGACACGGCTCCTTGGGGGTGAAAAAGGAGCATGGAGATGGCCCAGTTCAGCTCTGGGACCCGGGTAGGGAAGGAACTCAGCCACTGCCACCTAGTAGGTAAGAGCAGAGTTAGGATCAGATTCCAGATCGCCAGGCCACTTCTCACAGCACCTAGGCCCCTTTGCTGTGACACCGTGAAACTGAAGACGCGGTTCTTTCTCACACACACACCAGCAGTGTTCTAAATAGCTATTTCCACCTGACTGCCTTGCTCAGACCCTTTCCCTCTCATATTGCTGTCTGTGGCCTTGTGGTTATTACTATTAACACTAATTGTCTGGGGCTCCCTCCTGGGTGTGCTGCACACTTGATCTCATTCAGTGGAGTGCTCTTTCATTTCTGTCAGGTATTTTGAATTCGCTTTCACAGGTAAGGAAACTGAGGCTCAGATAGATAAGGTGACTTATTCAAGGTGACACAGCTAAATAGTGGCAGAGCCGGGATACAACCCTTTTGCTAAGACCACACCGAAGCAAGTCAGCCCTCCCAATACAGTTTCACCCACCTTAAGAGTACTTGGGAACCCTGGTGGCGCAGTGGTTAAAGCAATCGGATACTAACCAAAAAGTCTACGGTTCAAACCCATCAGCCACTCCGAGGGAGGAAGATATAGCAGTCTGCTTCCTTAAAGATTTACAGCCTTGGAAACCCAATGGTGCAGTTCTACTCTGTCCTATAGGGTGGCTGTGAGTCAGAATCGACTTGATGGCAGTGGATTTTTGGTTAAGAGTATTTGTGGCTCTCCGTCCTTCTCTGGCCGTGTCCTAGCAGCACAGACAACCAGAGTGCAGGCTTTTGACCTTTTAAAAATCACTAACCTCTCTGTCTTAAAGGACAAAGTCCCCGATGTTGACCCAAGGGAATGCTGAAAATTCTGGAGTGGGGAGGCATGGTCCCTCTGCCTAAAAGCAAAAAAAAAAAAAAAAAAACCCATTGCCATGGAGTCGATTCCAACTCATAGCGACCCTATAGGACAGAGTAGAACTGCCCCATAGGATTTCCAGGGAGCAGCTGGTGGATTCGAACTGCTGACCTTTTGGTTAGCAGCCGTAGCTCTCAACCACTCTGCCTGAAGGTACCCCTGAAATGAACCTGACCAGACCTCCCTCAGGTCCAAGGTGGGATGATCCCCTGAAAAAGGAAGCACCACCTCCCACCAGACCACTCCCCGAATTTGCTCTGGAGTTGAGTCGGGGTGGCCAGCCCAGGGGTCTGCATTATGGGACCTGTTTCCCCAAAGGGACTATGGTTATAACGGGTGTTTAAGGCTGCGTGAAGCCTGTGTTCAACTCGACCTCGGCAAGGAGACAGATTGGTCTACTAGAGTCCAAGGACGAGTCTCGCTTTCCTCATTCCCGTTGATGTTAGTTGTTGTGAAGCTGATTCCAACTCAAGGCTGTGGCACCTCCGGGTGGGTTCCAACCGCCAACCTTTTGGCTAGTAGTTGAGCGACCGTTTCCACCACCCAGGAAACTTATTCGTACAACAGCAAAAGGAAGGCCCAGCTGGCAGAGCTGAAACAAGGATTGACTAGATGACGCGTGTGAAGGACCGAGGGCAGAGCCTGCTCGAGGCGAGCCCAAACACCAGTTCATTCTCCTCCCCAATTCATCTGTGAAATGAGAATAATAAAGATAATGACAAACATTCACCCCCCACAGGGAGGTGAAACAGACAGATTAACCACCAGGCGTCGGTGCCCGGTAAGATCAGTCTCATCTAAACAAAGAAATATGATGACGGTGAGCCTCCTCCTGAAAAATGTTTTCAACATTTGTGGTTTTAAATTTAAAAAATTTAATTCTATTCCAAAGCATCCCATACGGAAGAGCACTCAGACCAAAGTTACATACCTTTGCTAATCTTACCATTTTGCTTAGACTGTGAAGAAGACCACCACCACCTGTCTGTCAGCTTGTCGCACTGCGGTGGCTTGTGTGTCGCTCTGATGCTGGAAGCTACGCCACCAATATTTCAAATACCAACAGGGTCACTCATGGTGGGCAGGTTTTAGTGGCGCTTCCAGCCTAAGACAGACTAGGAAGAAAGGCCAGGCAATCTACTTCCAAAAATTAGCCAATGAAAACCTTATGCATCATGACAGAACACTGTCTGATATACTGCTGGAAGATGAGTCTGCTACTTTGCAAGGCACTCGAAATACACAGTGGCCATGACAATGGATTCAAGCACACCAATAATCATGAAGATGGTGCAGGACTGGACTACGTTTCATTCTGTGGGACGTGGGGTCGCTGTGAGTCAGAGCCAGCTTGACGGCAGCTAACAACTGCAACGAAATACAGAGGTGAACGCCTCTCCGCCATCCCCCAATCAGTTAACTCACAGGTAGTATACTTCCAGGCCTTTATCTGTGTTTAAATAAATACATGTTGACATGTGCACTACATGAATAATGGTCAAAGCCATTCTAAGTACCTTCCTTATGTAAGAAATAACAACAAGTGTGTTAAATAAGAAAAAAATGATAATATTTTAAAACTTAACTAGAGAGAAAGAGCACGCTATTAGCCGATGACTCGGCAAAGCTGACTCCCACCTCGCACCCGGGTCAGTGGGCAGCCAGGGGCTGCAGAGAAGGCTGTGACTCAGTCTGACCACTGATCGAGGCAGACAGGGGAAAGCAGGCAGGAAATGTCAGGAGCTCGTCAGGGGAACGTGGCTTATCAATGTGGCATCGGCGCCTGCCTCTGGGAAGCTCCAAAAAGTGATTCTGAATCGAGCTGACAAGCCCGTTGGTTGCCAGGTCTGGCTGTATCTTACTTGACTGACGACGAACCCAGAGCCAGCTGGACGACACAGCCAGATATACACACAATCATGCAGGGCATGACAGGACATAGTACTTTTGCTGACAATCGCAGTAACTGTCACTGCTGAGTACCCACTCAAAGCCAGGCATTGTTCAGCCGTATCTCGTTTAACCCCCTCAAACAACACCTCCATGAGATAGCTATTGTTATTGTTAGCTGCAGTGGGGTTGGCCCCTTACTCACAGCGACCCAAAGCACAGAGGAAGAAAATGCTGCCTGGTCCTGCGCCATGTGATCCATAGGGTTTTCATTGGCTGGTTTTCAGAAATAGATAGCCAGGCCTTTCTTCTTAGTTTATTTTAGTCTGGAAGCACTGCTGAAACCTGTTCAGCATCATAGCAACATGCAAGCCTCCACTGACAGATGGGTGGTGGCTGCACATGAGGTGCATTGGCCAGGAATCGAACCCAGGTCTCCCTCATTGAAGGCAAGAATTCTACCACTGGACCGCAACTGCTTCATAAGTTAGCTATTATTTACCCTATTTACAGATGAGAAAACTAACGCTCAGAGGAGTGAAGAAACTAGCCCAAGATCACATGAGTAGAGAAAGAGCCCATATTTTAATCATACTCCCTGTGGTGAGAAGGCATAGTCTCTATTCTTCATATCATCCAGTTTACAGATGAGGAAACTGAGGCCCTGAGAGGTCAAAATCCACATCCTCTCAATCTGAAAGTCTTATTCCTCCCCCCTGGGTGTCCCTGGGTGGTGCAAAGGGTCAACACACTCAGCTGCTAACCAAAAGATTGGAGGTTCGAGTCCACCCAGAGTCCTCTCAGAAGAAAGGCCTGGAGATCTATTTTAGAAAAATCAGGCATTAAAAACCCTAAAGAGCACAGTCCTACTCTGATGGTGGTAGTGGGCCCCGGTGTGGGGGTGGTGCTGGGTAAATTCAGGGAAGGGCAAGTTACATAACATCCCTCATTCTCCTCCCAAAGCTACAAACACCCACTTTCCCCATTCACGAATCTGGGCAATGAGTGGTAGGAGTCAGGGGAAGATATTTTAACAAAATTGTCTTCAGTCAGGGAATTTCACAGTATAATTATATAGTGAGGACACCAAATTAGCAGAGAAAGGGGACTGCTGGGTGCAGCAGCCACACACTGCTGCCTCCATCCCCACGTTCACAGCTCGCTCAGCCTCCGGGTGGGCTGGGAAACGCTCCCTCCAGATCCTAAACACACACAACTGTTTGACTGATAGAAAGGACATTGCTGAAAGAGTCCTCAGAGATCATTGACCCCAAACCTCTCATGTCACAGTTGGGGAAACTAAGATAACCAGAGAGAAGTTCCTTGCTTAAAGCTACACAATGATAGGCCCAGGACGAAAGCCCAGTCCCCCAACTCCAGCCCCAGGCCTCTAGACCCACAAGCCTCTCAGAAGCAGAAAGACAGAAATAGACTACACTTGTGCTCCTAGAGTCCAAAATAAATGCATGTACAGCTCTTGGCATTGTTACCATGGTTATAGATAACAAGGGCTGCAGCAAAGCACAGCAAATTAGTTAATGATGAAAGAGAAACTTCCAACAGTGACACATTCTGTATGAACAAATTGCTTTCCTAATTCACTAGCAAGCTGGACCCCAGTGGCAAGACAAGTTTCTGGAGAGAGCGGAAGCGCAATTATGGTGGAGGTGAGAGCAGGCATTGCTTGTTATTCGTGGCCTGTCTCCCTCGCTCCCCACGCCCTCTGTCATCAGAAACAGATGTGAAAATTAGAAGGCTCACGTGGCCTCTTTCAGCCTTGCTTCCCAGGCCAACAAGGAAGGTGGTGGTTGTGTTCTCTCCAAGACCCACAGGGAAGCAGCAGATGGCCCCTAGCAGGATGATGGTCAGCTCAGGGAGGTCTGAGTAGAACTGGGTAAGGTTAAAGAGTTAAGCCTCTGGTAAGACCTTGGTTGATCACTCAGGGACTTTGCTGTGTCTTCATGTTCCTGGTTCCAGTCCTGACAGTGATAGTTGTTTGCAAAACTAGCTACAATGATTCTCCTCCCTATCCATACCTCTCTGCAATGTGACGTCAAGAGGAGCCTTTTTCCCCCCCTCTTAATCTGGACTGGCCTATTGACTTGTTTGGCTCAGTAGAGTACGTTGCTGTGCCATGAGTACAAAAGTCCTTTGTCTCTGACCTAGGAGTCTCGTGTCTTCTGCGTGCATCCATGAAACAGTCTCTAGCATTTTACCCTATTAGCAAGCAAATAGAGAGTCCCTGGTTGTTGCAAACAGTTACGTGCTCAGCTACTAACAAAAAGATTGGCGATTTGAACCCACCCCGAGGTGTCTTGGAAGACAGGCCTGGTGATCTGCTTCCAGAAGTTCATAGCCACGAAAACCCTATGGAGTGCAGTTCTACTCTGCAACACATGGGCTCGCTATAAGTTGGAATTGACACGACAGCAACTGCTGCTGCTGCTTAACACGTAAATAGGGTAAAACCAAATCCTAGCCCCAACACAGACCAGGCTCATGCCTTAGGATCACTGCAGACTCCATTCCCTCAGCCTGGAACACTCTTCTCTCAACAATCCACATGGCTTAGTCTCCAACTTCCTTCAAATCTGTGCTAGTCCTGGTCCTCCAAGAAGCAGATGCCAAGAGGGATTAATCATGCAAGTGTTTAATTAGAGAAAATGCTTGTGTGCAAGGATATAGGGACAGAGCAGGGGAAGCAGTCAGATGGTAATGCAAGTCTTACCCCCAGGGAAGGGGAGAAGGAGAGAAGATGCAAAGCCACTGGGGAGTCCTTGAGCCAAAATTCACCAACAAGGGAGTCTCATGTATCCCAGGAACAGGTCTGCCTTAGTATCCCAATCACGCTCAGTCATTGGCAGGAAGCAGCCTGTGGGAGACATAGCCTTCACACAAAAGCAGTGATAAATTTCAACTAGCAGCAGCTTAGGCCCCAGTCAGTTATGTTCCCTGCATTAGGAGGTTTGCAAGATGCATTCTCATGGGTGCCCCCAAATCTCTGCTTAAATGACGCTTTTCAGCTAGGCCTTCCCTCATTATGCCATATAAACGAAAGCCCCCCACTCCAGCATCCCTCCGTGGCTTATGGTTTTTTAATTACACTCATCACCCTCTGACATATGATGTTACTATTTTCTTACTTGTTAATTTTCCCATCTCTTACCACTGAAAGGTAAGCTTCACGGCAGTAGGGATTTTTGTCTGTTTTCTTTACTGCTGTATCCCCAAGACATAGAATAGTGCCTGGCACTCAAAACATATTTGTTGAAATACTGGGGAAGCCAGCACAGCTTGCCCAAGGCAAGGTCATGGAAGCTCCAAAAACATATCCAAACTCCCTGAGGGACCGAGTTACTGGGCTGAGGGCTGTGGGTACCACGGTCTCAGGGAACATCTAGTTCAGTTGACATAACATAGTTTATAATGAAAATGTTCTACATTCTACTTTGGTGAGTAGTGTCTGAGGTCTTAAAAGCTTGTGAACAGCCATCTATCTAAGGTGTTCCACTGGTCTCACCCCATCTGGAGCAAGGGAGAATGAAGAAGACCAAAGACACAAGGGGAAGATTAGTCCAAAGGACTAATGGACCACAACTACCACAGCTTCCACCAGACTAAGTCCAGCACAACTAGACAGTGCCTGGCTACCAACACCAACTGCTCTGATAGGGATCATCACAAAGGGTCCCAGACAGAGCTGGAGAACAATGTAGAACAAAATTCTAACTCACAAAAAAAGACCAGACTTACTGGCCTGACAGAGACTGGAGAAGCCCTGAGAGTATGGCCCCCGGACACCCTTTTAGCTCAGTAATGAAATCACTCCTGAGGTTCACCCTTCAGCCAAAGATCAGACAAGACAGGCCCATAAAACAAAACAAGACTAAAGAGGCACACCAGCCCAGGGGCAAGGACTAGAAGGCAGGTGGAGACAGAAAAGCTGGTTAATAGGGAGCCCAAGGTCAAGAAGGGAAGAGTGTTGACATGTCGTGGGGTTGGTAACCAATGTCACAAAACAATATGTGTACTAACTGTTTAAAGAGAAGCTAGTTCGTTCTGTAAACCTTCATCTAAAGTACAATAAAATTTATATATATGTATATATATTTGTTGAATAAATGAATGGATGGATGAATGAGTGAGTGGGTGAAATAATAAATATTTCCTGATAGGTACTGAAGGGCTACTTCCAAACCACACAAGCTCCTGGTCCAGTGTTAGGTCACATGGTAGAGCATCAGTAAATTTGCGAACCGTTTGGCTGCAGGATAAGCACGTCTTACTCTTCATAACTCCATGTGTCAACAGGAAGTGGGACCACCTTTGTGGTGGCTGCTGCTAGTTGACGAGGAGACAGGAAACTTGTGTGTGTGTGGCTGGTGGTGGCAGATGTACATGAGGGAAAGGAGGGGGACAACATCCTTTGGTCAAGCCTCTAATTTCCTATCCACTTAAATTTCCTGTCTCAGACTATCCTGGGCATTTGCACGCAGCAGTGCCTGGAAGACATGATGATGGATGAAGACGGGCTGGCCCCATGGTCCCATCAGCCCCAGAGCTCTGGGGTAGTTTTCCTTACCCTGTTGCTATGGCAACAGAATCCAGCTGCAGGTACCCACCTGTCACCAACATGGGGGCCAGACTCCAATTACATCTGAGCAGGCCTGACAGCTTGGGAAAGAAGGAAGCAAACATGAAAAGGCCTTGTGTAGCCTCGGGAAATTCCAGGCAGCAGTTAGGAAGCAAGTCCAGGTTACAAATGTGTCGACTCTCCCTGCTGGGTCCCTGCAAGTCTTCCAGGGCAAGGAAGCTGTGGACTCAAGAGGAACCAGTGCTCGCTAGCGAACAGTGATGAGTTCTAACTCCAAGCAAGGTACTTCCTGCATACCTTCCCCCAGCCCATCCCACCACCTCCCCCAGTAACTCCTGACCTGCCTTAGACCTGAGGGCCATAACCCAGACCTGTTAGTTCACCTCCAAACCAAGGGTGGGAGTCGGCGTTCTGTCCTGCCCATTCAGCCCCCAATAACCCACTCTGCCCCCATCATGGTGGCATCTCCAAGGAGACAAAGACCATGCCAGGGTGTGTCACTCACAGATCACCAGGCTTGGCTCCAGGCTCCACTCTCCCTGCAGATTCCCTTGGTAGCCTCCTTTCTCCTAAGTCCCTCCCTCCACCCCTCACCACCCCCACGTCCTGGGCCAGGCCACCTTCTCCTCTCCATTTGGGCCATTGCAGCAGCCTCCTAAACCACCTCCTTTGCTGTCACTCTCCTCCGTGCCTGCAGCAGCCAGAGAGAACCTTTAAAATGGCAAATAGATCAATGCAGCAAGTGGGCTCCAAGCTTCCAGCGTCCCCCAGCCCACCTAGAACCCACAGGACCCCAGACTAGAAGCCTTATCTTCCTGCCCTGCTCCCCTCCCCTTGCTCACTCCCTCCTGTCACACTCACCTCCTGAACAGTTCCTCCCTCACCCCCAGTTCCTTCCCTCCTGGGTCCTGTGCTGCCCCATTGTCAGCTGGAAATGCTCTTACCCCAGGTGACAGATAATAGTCAGGGCCACAAAGTGACTTTCTTGAACCCCAGGCACTTCTGTCTTGTGGGCCTTTCATTTAAAAAACAAAAAAATTATTTTAATTAAATTAAAAATTACATTTTTCAACTGTGTTGGTATAAAGGCAAATATAATCTAGACTGGATTCGTTATTATATATTTATTATTATATTCATTTTTTCTTCTGATTTTAAAAGAAATTAGAATTAAAACATTTCTCTGGACCCCTAAAAGCTGTGGGCCCTGAACCCTGTGCTGGGTGCCTGATGGAGAAGTTGGCCTCGCTAATGGCAATATTGTTGTTAGTTGCTGTACAGTTGGCTCCAACTCATGGCGATCTGATGAACCACAGAAGGAAATGTAGCCCCGTCGTGCACCGTCTTCGTGATTGTTGGTATGTTTGACTCCATTGTTGAGGCTGTTGTGTATCTCGTCGAGAGTTTTCCTTGTTTTTGCTGACCCTCTACTTTACCAGCCATGATGTCCTTTTTCTAGCGATTGGTCTTTCCTGATGACATGTCCAAAGTAAGCAAGTTGAAGTGTCACCGTGCTCGCTTCGAAGGAGCATTCTGGTTGTATTGCTTCTAAGACAGATGTCTTCATTCTTCTGGCAGCCCATGGCAATATTCTTTGCCAACACCACAGATCAAATGCATCAACTATTCTATCTAATATGGCTTCTGTCTAATGACTAAGAGCAATAGCCAGCATTTACTATTTTCTTCCCCGCATTAGCTCACTTAACTGCCCCAATAACTCCATGAGGTAGGCACTATTAGTATTCTCATTTCACAGATGAGGAAACTGAGGGACAGAAAGCTTAAATCACTCATCTGCATTTATTGAGCAAGTAGATGTCTCGGCTGTGATTTGAATTCTGGCCTTCTGGCCTTAGAGCTCTGATCTTAGTGAAGGCTCTAAACTGCCCTAAATGCTCACCTGGCTCCCTCCTCACCCCATTCAGGTTTCTCCTCATATGCCGTCTCCTCAGAGCACCCGACTTTGGCACCCTCTATAAACTAGCACCACTTCCAGCATGCTCTATCGTCTCACCCCACTTCGTCGTCCTAGCACCCATCTGACACGATGTCATAAGTTAATTTGCATATTTGTTTATTATCTCTCGTCTTCTCCGGAATGTAAGCTCCCTGGTGGAGCAGACCCTGCCTGCCTTGGACAGCACACGTGTCCTGGACAGCTCCTGGAACAGTACCTGGTGCTCAGTAAATGGTTATTGAATGAACAAATGAAAGAAGGAATCATTTGTGTGTGGCACATTTTGGTCCAGGCACATAGAGCCCAGCAAATTAGACAACTATGCTGTTCTAGGGGTTAGGTTGTTGAGGCTTGAAACTCAAGCACCTTACCTTTCTGGGCTTCACTTGTCTTTCCCAGAAAACAGAGCTAATACCACCAGCCCAGCAGGGATGAGGTGTGGACAGAGCTAGAGAAAACGTGCAGAGAGCCTCTCCAGGGCCAGACAGACATAACAGGGATTATTATTATTACTGTTTGGTTCTCGCTGTTATATTTGTAGTCTAACTGTTCCTGGGACTCTCTACCCTGTCTGTACAAATGACATCAAATCCCAGGTCACTGTGGTTCTCACTACCATCCTCGAGGCTTCGGCCACTCATCAGAGTCTCCCCAGAAAGTTATTTCAGTGCCCAAGGTGCCCCCACATGCACAGCTCTCATCTCTTCTTGCTCAGTCACCCTGACTTGCCATCAGGGTGTTTCTTTGGTGCCTCTGGTCCCTGTACCCCTCATGAGAACCCCACTGAACCAAGCATGGCCCTCCTCCATCATTGACCATCCAGGGTCCCCAGAGTGCCCTGTGACCTGTATCCAAATATGAAGGCAAAGGTAAGAGCAGAATGCCTGCTGGGTTCTGAAGCAGCTTGGGTTCAGGGTGTCACAAAATCTTTCATAAATACCGCTCTTCTGACTTCTGCCCAACCCTCTCTCCATCAAAAGCTCAAAGCCAATTCCTCAGGGCACACCAAGGGTGGGTGGCAGGACAGAAGAGAGGGGACAGTCATTAGACATCTCCACCACTCTCTTCACGTCCCAGTCTCTACCATCAGTGCTTATACCCCAAGCCCCTGCCCCCTCCTCTAGACCAAAACCGACAAACCTCACGCATATTAACACAAGCAAGCAGATCCCTGCAGGTCAAGGTGTCCCCAGTGCCAGATGTATCCATATCGCGGCTCTGCCCTAGCCAGAACACCCGTATGTCAGTAGACGTAGAGGTAGTATTTTTAACAGTGAGACTACTTATGGTGCAAGCAACAGAAACCCAACACAGTGCTTCTAGCACATGTATTATCTCACATAAGAAGCCCAGAGGTGGGGCAATTCCAGGTGTGATTCGTTCAGCAGTTCAACATTATTATGGACCCAGGTTCTGTCTATTTTTTTCTTTCTGCCATAATCTGCTTGAGGTGGCTCATCTTCCCTCATGGTCTCAAAATGTCAGCCACATTTCCAGTCATCACCTGCAGATCAAGTACAAGCAGTAGCAGAAATGACTTGCTCTCTCTCATTGTTTCAGAGCAAGAAATTTTTTCCCAGAATTCCCCTGGTAGTCTTCCCATCATATCTCATTGGCCAGAATTGTGCCCCACACTCATTCCTAAGCCAATCACTGGCAATCAAAAATCAAAAAACTAAGCCAGGTGTCATCAAGTCGATTCTGACTTACGGTGACCCCATATGTATAAGAGTAGAACTGCACTCCATAGGGTTTTCATGGTTGTAATCTTTCAGAAGTAGAGCACCAGCCTTTTCGTCTGAGGTCCCTCTGGCAAGAGTGATGGAATAAGCAGCATGATTGGCTCAAACTAATCAAGAGTCAGCCCCCTGGGGCAGGAGAGGGGTTCCTGTTCACCTGAGAGAGAACTGAACTGGAGCTCTGTCAGCAAGGAGAAGGAGAGTGGCCGCTGTGGAGGCAATCACCAAGTCTACTTCGATAGTCATACTTCACCTACTCCAACCAGGTGTGCCCAGTCCTCCTCCAAGCATAGGCCAGGACGCAGGTTTGGGAGGAAAAGACTGGGGGGAAAAGGACCAGCAGGGACAGACACTAGGAACATTATTGCAATGGCCCAACCAAGGATGCATGAGCAGTGTGGTGGGAGTAGAAAAGAGAAGACAGATGCAAGAGAAATTTTAGTGTCAGACTGAGTGAGTCTTGGCAACTCCTTGGAAGTGGAGGATGTAGAAAAAGGGAGTGAGAGAGACTTGGAATTTTCCAGCCTGGGTGATTTTGAGGATGGTGGCACCATTGGTGTTGCTGGGCTGAGCACATCTCTTCTGAATAACAGAGAAGGAAACATGCACACATACAGGACAACAGTTTTCAAGCCTTCTCCATGCTCATTGGTCTCACTGGCTCCTCACAGCAACCCTGCAAGGCAGGCAAGATGGGCAAGTATTATGTTCCCATTTTACAGATGAGGACACTGGTGTTTGGTGGCATAACCGGCCTCAGGTCCTCAGGGTGACAGAGCCTGTGGCTGGGACACCACCTGGGCACCAGAGCTGGGGTCAGGCCCATCTGGGCTGGGACCTCCTGGATTGCTGCAGAGATGGCTCTGGCCTCCGTTTTTTGGCTTCAAAATTTGAAATTTCGTATCAGAGTTTCTTTTGTTGGTCAATCTCAAAGGAAAGGACTTCTTTCTACCACACTTAACTGATACTTTTGAAGTATAATAATGGGAAACTTTTGTTATTACCTCTGAGTGGAGAAGGACTTCTTAAGTATGACTGAAACCCAGAAGCTGTTAGAAAAAGAAAAGAAGGGGGGAGGGGAAGAGGGAAAACGGAAAGAGAGAAGGGGAAGGAAAGGAAAAGACCAATTAATTCAGCTCTGCAAAAGCAAACATTATAAAAGCCACCTTAAGCAAAATTAAAATGCAACCTAGGAAAAATAGAGTATTTGCAATTCATGTCACAAAGGGCTAATTACCCTAATAGATACACTAGGGATGTGTCTGCCTCGGTATTCATACTTCACATGTTCCAATCAGGTGTGCTTAGTCCGCCTTCAAAGACAGGCCAGGGCCTGGGTCTGAGAGGAGAGGACTGGAGAAAAAAGGGCCAGCATCGACGGACACTAGGGACGTTATTGTAATGGCCCAACCAAAAAATGAGGAATGCTGAATGATGACAGACAGAGCAATCTGAAAAAAAAAAAAGGACCAACAAATGAATAAAGTGGGCAAAGGATAGGAACAGACAAATTTCTGAAAAGGAAATACAAATATTTCTTAAACCTATGAAAATATGCTCAACCTCAAATTAAATGCAGTGATAAACCATTTTTTATCTGGAAGTTTTTGTTAACAAGCAAAAAAAATGGATACTGTCTTGGTGAGGGTAAGAACGAACTGTTATGAATTCTAAGGTAGGCAGGCAGTATCTATCCAAATTATAAAGATATATGATCGTTGACCCTGAAATTCCACTTCTAGGAATTTCTCCTGCAGAAATACTTACACTTGTGTCAAGTGACATATGCACAAAATCACATTACAACAGTATTTGTAAGAATAAAAGATTGAATGCTACCTGTTATGGCTTGAATTGTGTCCTCCAAAAATACATGTTGTAAATCCTAACCCCTATACTGGTTATGCAGCCCTGGGGGCATAGTGGTTAAGAGCTTGGCTGCTAACCAAAAGATCTGAAGTTCGAATCCACCAGCTGCTCGTTGGAAACCCTATGGGGCTGCTCTACTCTGACTTATAGGGTCCTTATGAGTCAGAATCAACTCTACTGCAAGGGATATGGTGGTGATAATCGCATCTGGGAATGGGTTTTCTTTGTTAGGTTAGTGAGGCAGTATTAGTGTGTGTCTCTAAGTCAATCCCTTTTGAGATGTAAAAGAGCAGATGAAACAAGCACAGTTGGGGGAAGATAGATGACACGCCACTTGAGATCTCCAAGGAACCAAGAAACAGAAGCTGAAAAGAGACAAAGACCTTCCTCCAGAGCCAACGGAGAGAGATAGCCTTCCGCTAGAGCCAGTGTGGAAACCCTGGTGGCATAGTGGTTAAGAGCTATGGCTGCTAATCAAAAGGTCGGCAGTTAGAATCCACCAGGCACTCCTCGAAAACTCTACTGGGCAGTTCTGTTCTGTCCTATAGGGTCACTATGAGTCAGAATCAACTCAATGACAGTGGGTTAACAGGAGAGCCAGTGTCCTGAATTCAGACTTCTACCCTCCTAAACAATGAGAAAATAAATTTTTTTTTTGTTAAAGCCACCCACTTGTGGTATTTCTGTTATAGCAGCACTAGATAACTAAGACACAACCTAAAAGCCCACCAATGGGAGACTGGTTATTAAATTATGATACATCTGCCTAAAAAATAGTTGATTGTATTGATACAGAATAATCACCAAGATACATTAACTAAAAAAGAAAGGTTAAGAGCAGTATATATAGTACAGTGCCATTGAGGCAAAATAAAAATACGTATGTAGTCATACTTGCACATAAATGGGTAAAGCTTCCCTGGAAGGATAAACAAGAAATTGGTAACATAGGTTGCCCCTGGGAAGGGAAATTGAGCAACTGGGGACAGGGAAGCAAGAGAAGAAGACTGTTGTGTGTTGATTTCCATCCCCTAAAAAGATATGCTCAACTCTTAATCTCTGGTACCTGTAAATGTGACCTTATTTGGAAATACAGTCTTTGCAGATGTAATTAGTTAAGTTTACATGAGGTCACACTGGAGTAGGGTGTGTCCTAATCCAACGTGACTGGCTATCCTTATAAAAAGAGAAGAAGAGACACGGGGAGATGGTCATGTGGAGACAGAGTCAGAGATTGGACTATGCAGCCACAAGCCAAGGAACGCCAAGGATTGCCAGTCATCACCAAATGCTAGGAGAGAGATATGGAACAGATTTTCCCTCAGAACCCTCAGAGGGAATCAACACCACCAACACCCTGGTTTCAGACTTCTGGCCTCCAGAACTATGAGAGAATAAATTTCTGTTGTTTTAAGACACTTGCTTTGTGATACTTTGTTACAGCAGCCTTAGGAGACTAATACTAAGACTTTCTACTTTACCCTCTTTTGTAGTTCTAAAATTTGGTACCATATGAATTCATTATCTATTAGTAAATTAGATACAAAACAAAATTGAGATAAAAAGATGTACTGGTTTACAGTGTTGGGAATGGATATTGTATTCATTTTCTATGCTGCATAACAAACTAGCAAAAATTTAGCAGCTTAAAACAGTATGTGCTGATTATCCCACAGCTTCCATGGGTCAGCAGTCCAGGCACAGCTTAACTGGGTCCTCTGTTCAGGGTCTTACAAGACTTAAACTGAAGTGTCAACCAGGCTGCGGTCTCATCTGGAGGCTCAACTGGGGAAGAATTTTATTCTAAGTTCACTCACTTTGTTGGCAGGATTCATTTCCTTGCAGCTGTGTGACTGACGGTTGTGGCTGTTGTCTGTCTGTTGGCTGGAGCCTGCTCTCAGGTCTAAGAGGCCACCCACATTTCCCTGCCACCTGGGCTTCTCCAAGATAGCTGCGTACTTCATCAAACCCAAAAGAAGAGGATATCCCCAGCTGGCTAAGATGGAGTCTTACTTAATGAAACATAATCACAGGCGTGATATCCCGTCACCTTTGCCATATCTTATTGGTTAGAAGCAAGTCACAGGTCCCACCCACACTCAAGGGGTGCTGATCACACAAAGGCATGAGCACCAGGAAGCAGGGATCATGGCAGGCCATTTTAGAGTCTGTCCACCATAGATAAGGTCTTTGAGGAACCTTTTAAACAGTATTTCTATATTCATGCATTTGCCTTAACAGACATTTACTGAGCAATTGCTGTACACCAAGGGCCATATTTGACATTAGAGTTATAATCAGAAATAACATGAGATAGACTATATGTATTCTCAGACTTATCTCACTCTCCTTTTGCCTCCCTGCTCAATGCTCTGGAGACTGTGTCCTGAACGAAGCCAACCTGTTCCCTGCTCCCCTGAAGAAGCCATGTGGGGCAGCTCCATTAAAAGGTTCAAGTCAAGAGCCAACACGAAAAAAAAAAAAGCAGAGCCTGCTGTGCTTTGTGCTGGGTATTGTCAAGGAAAGAGAGAGACAAGCAGCAGCATACACAGACTGCTGAGCTAAACAGTCTACCTCCCAGCCCCAAGTTGGCTCTCATAGTAATGGCAGATGCTCACTGTGGAGGCGGCAGGCATCTGGGGCCTGCTGGAGACAGAGGAGGGACTGAGTCTGCGAAGACCCCAAGTTCTCTTTGCCCAGCTCCCCTCCAAAGCACTGTCTACATCCTGAGAGCTCTTTCACTGCTGAGATCTCCTACCTCTCTGGGCCAGGAATTTTCCCCACATCAAGAAACCAGAATTTTTTATGACCAATATACTAGGGGTCCCCCAGGCAAGACTAATCTGGTTGAACCCATCATGTCCTCCTGCCTCTTCTGGCCACACCTCTCACTCCTGAGATCCCCACTCAGACACTGGATCATGGATCTGCTCCCCGACTCCTTTGTAATTAAGTCCTACAGATGGAACATCATTCTACGGGAGAAATATTAAACAACCCAGGAAGCATCAAAAGAAAAACACAGAGGAAGGAATACACAGATATAGTGAATACACAGAGTCACTATGCAAAAAAGAATTGGTCGATGTTCAACCATTTCAGAAGGTATCATATGATCAGGAACCGATCGTACTGAAGGAAGAAGTCCAAGCTGCACTGAAGGCGTTGGCAAAAAACAAGGCTGCAGGAATTGATGGAATACCAATCAAGATGTTTCAACAAACAGACACAGCGCTGGAAGCGCTCACTCGTCTATGCCAAGAAATTTGGAAGACAGCTACCTGGCCAATCGACTGGAAGAGATCCACATTTATGCCTATTCCAAAGAAAGGTGATCCCACCGAATGTGGAAATTATCGAACAATATCATTAATATCACATGCAAGTATAATTTTGCTGAAGATCATTCAAAAACAGCTGCAGCAGTATATCGACAGGGAAGTGCCAGAAATTCAAGCAAATTCAACCTGGATTCAGAAGAGGACATGGAAAGAGGGATGTCATTGCTGATGTGAGATGGATCCTGGCTGAAAGCAGAGAATACCAGAAAGATGTTTACCTGTGTTTTATTGACTATGCAAAGGCATTCGACTGTGTGGATCATAACAAATTATGGATAACATTTTGAAGAATGAGAATTCCAGAACAGCTAATTGTCCTCATGAGGAACCTGTACATAGATCAAGAGGCAGTCGTTGAACAGAACAAAGAGATACTGTGTGGTTTAAAGTCAGGAAAAGTGTGTGTCAAGATTGTGTCCTTTCACCATACTTATTCAATCTGTATGCTGAGCAAATAATCCGAAAAGCTGGACTATATGGAGAATGTGGCATCAGGATTGGAGGAAGACTCATTAACAACCTGCCTTATGCAAATGACACAACCTTGCTTGCTGAAAATGAAGAGGACTTGAAGCACTTACTGATGAAGATCAAAGACCACACACAGTCTTCAGTATGGATTACACCTCAAAACAAAAATTCTCACAATTGGACAGCTATAAGCAACATCATGACAAATGGAGAAAAGATTTCATTTTGCCTGGATCCACTAACAACACCCATGGAAGCAGCAGTCAAGAAATCAAAAGACGCATTGCATTGGGTAAATCTGCTGCAAATGACCTCTTTAAAGTGTTGAAAAGCAAAAAAAACTAAAATGTTGAAAAGCAAAGATGTCACCTTGAAGACTAAGGTGCACCTGACCCAAGCCACGGTATTTTCAATCGCCTCATATGCATGCAAAAGCTGGATGATGAATAAAGAAGACCAAAGAAGAATTGACGCCTTTGAATAGTGATATTGGCGAAGAATGTTGAATATACCATGGACTGCCAAAAGAATGAACAAACCTGTCTTGGAAGAAGTACAACCCGAATGCTCCTTAGAAGCAAGGATGGTGAGACTACATCTTACGTACTTTGGATATGTTATCAGGAAGGATCAGTCCCTGGAGAAGGACATCATGCTTGGTAAAATAGAGGGTCAGCGAAAAAAAGGAAGACTTTCAACAAGATGGATTGACACAGTGGCTGCAACAATGGGCTCAAGCATAATAACGGTAGCGAGGGTGGCGCAGGACTGGGCAGTGTTTCGTTCTGTTGTACCTAGGGTTGCTATGAGTTGAAACTGACTCGATGGCACCTAACAACAACAACAACAGGAATGGAAGTCCATTGGGAAGCTCCAGGGTTAGGCATTTTGTACTAGACATGTAAGTATGTGTGTGTGGTGTGTGTGTGCATGTGTGTATGTGTATGTATGTGTGTGTGTATAATCCAGGACTCTTCTTTCCACAGCTACAACTACATGGTATTGGAATAGTTCCTCCCCATCTAGGCCAGTGATTGCTAAACTCTTCTAGACTTTGGCCTTTCGTTGTTGTTGTTGTTGCTGTTAGGTACCATTGAGCTGATTTTATACTCATAGCAGCCGCATGCAACAGAGTAGCATGGCCTTGTAGAGTTTTCTAGACTGAAATCTTTATGGGAGCCAATCACCAGATCTTTCTCCTGTGGAGCCGATGGGTGAGTTTGAACCACCAACCTTTCAGTTAGCAGCTGAGCACTTAACTGGGCTCTTAGTAAGAAATAGATTTTATATTACAGTGTAGTACTCACCTACATCTATAAAAGTTTCAGGAAACAATCTTCTACTTTCAATACTCTCTGATCTTGCATATTTTATTTCATTTTCTTAAACGCTGGTCATGATCCATTAAACTGGTTTCATAACCCACTCATGGGTGGCAATTCTCAGCTTTAAAACACTGCTCTGGACAGCCAGCTCCTGCATTCCTGGGCCTAGCACAGGGTTGGTACACACTAGGTACTCAATAACTCCCCAAGCCTGACTTCCGCAGGACTCAGGAAGTAACTGGTCTCCTGAGGCCCAACAACCCCAGTGGTAAATTCTCATTATCCAGATTAAATTCAGAAGCTTCTAGATGAAAAGTTTGGAATTGGCCCTGCCCTCGGAGAACTCTACTAGTCAGTAGGTCCGAGGCCCAGCACTTTGAGAGGCTATCCGGTCCCACCACCAGGGACACGGACCTGCCATGGTCACACAGCCCTGGCCTGAGGAGAGAGAGAGTGCCAGAGGGCGTGGACACTGTCAGCTTCCTGTGTGTAAAAATGGTGGTGTGGGGGGCATCCGACCTCCTTGTCTAACTTCACAAGCAGGGAGGAGAATCCTTATCAGCATTAACAGCCCCAGGCTGATTGTTATGAGGTGAAGGTCAGACATACCTCTACCCTCCAACCTTTTTACCAGTTCTGACACCAGCCATCCCTCCCACGGCACTCTCTACTTCTCTGCTGGGTTTGATAATTCATTACATGGCCACACGGAACTCACAGACCATATTCACAGTTATGGGGTTTATTAGGGAAGTAATAGGTTACAATTCAGGATCAGGAACGACTCAGGATACAGTTTTTCAGTCAGGATAGCTTCTAAGACATGCCCGAAGGCAGGCCTCTCTCTGGCCCTTGGCCCCTCTGCCCCTCAGCCCCTCAGCCCAACCTCTGCCCTGCTGGGGCAAGTGTTACAAAGCTCTTTAGCTCCACCATAAGTGCCGAGGGTCACCCTACTCCACCAGTAAGCCTCCACCCAAAATTGCTCAGCTCTCTTGCTATGTGGGTCAGTGAGCCTAGCTCCACCAAGTGCCCAGAAGCACTCCACTCTGCCTGCAAGCCTCCTGCCCGAAGGCACTCAGCTCTCTCTCTTCCTCCTTAGGTTGGAACACTTGCTGTAGCTGTCTCATTCTGTGGGTCAGGAAGCCCACCACACCGTCTCACGCTGGTCTCCTGGTTCTGCTGCTGTTTCTCGGCCATTGCTTCTCACCATGTTGTGCACCATCTTCAGTGTTACAGCTCTCTCACTCTCTGTCTCCTGGGTCTAGGAGGTTCTCAGTGCAGGGACCCCAGGTCCAAAGGACGCACTCTGCTCTCATCTCTTCTTGGTAGTAGTGAGGTCCCTTCTTTTTACCTCTGGGATGGCTCACTTTAAGCCTAGCCGGATGGCAAAACTGACCAATCTCATTAAGGGTTCCATAGACCTTATTTGCATGGACTCACCCCCACAAGGGTGCCATGCACCTTATTTGTATTATTAGCAAGCTATCCAGTCCCCTTGATGGGCCACGAGCATTTTATTTGCATAGTCCTACCCAATCTTTTAGTGGGAGTTACAAGATCATAGCTAGATAGGCCATATAAAAGCAATCCATTGCACTGCACTGTGTCACTGCCATGGCGGGTAGCACTTGCCAGCTGGGCAGTGACAAACAGGTGAGCTTCATCAGCCCTGGATTTCGCCTCTGACTAAACAAAGACTGAGCTCACTAAGAAGTGGGGTTCTAAATTTAGCAACAAACTCTGAGAAACTGGTGCATTTGCCCCCACTGCCTGGGGCAAAGTGGGCTGTGCAGTTGCTGCTCCATTTCTCCCACTCTACTGGGCTGTCCTGATGCTCAGGAGTCCCATTGACTCACCCAGGGCTACTAGGCCGACTGGAAAGGTGCCTTAATGACCCTTATCTGGAAAGACTACTGTTCAACTCAGAGAAGGGGGTGGGAAGCGGGGGGGAGGTGGGGCTCTCAGTTTCCCAGGCCTAACAGGTGCTCCCTCACCAGTTCCACCACTGCCCCTGCCTCTGAAGCCCCACTAATGCCCCCACCTCATGGCCTGTGCTAATCCTAGTCCTGACTGACACTACCCACCACATTCCATCTTCGTCTTTGGCTAAGGAAAGTCTCCCGGGGCTGGGCAATGCTGACTCCTTCCAAGGGTGAGCACTGGGTACCTACGCAGCTTTTGAACCACAAATTATAAATGGGTTCCCTTGGTCCTTGGATCATCTCCCTTAATCCTCATAAAAACCTTGGGAGGTAGGTAGTATAATTAATCCATTCTACAGAATGGGAAGCTGAGTCTTAACAGCAGTTAACTAACTTGTCTGACATTATACAATTGGGTACGTACACCACCACCAGCTGCTGTTGAGTCAACTCTGACTCATGGTGATTCCATGTGTGTCAAAGTAGATCTTCACTCCCTAGGGCTTTCAGTGGCTGATTTCTCAGAAGTAGATCACCAAACCTTTCTTCCTAGGTGCCTGTTGGTGGACTCGAACCTCCAGTCTAGACTCCTGCCTTTAATGGTTCCATTCCACACGCCTCTGCACCTGGAGACCTCCCCCAAACTGCAGCACTCTATCTGAAGCCTGGTCCCTTGCCCAGCTGTTGCTATCACTGGCCTCCCACAGCCTGTGAAATAGAGCCTGGGTTAGGATGAGGCTCTAGAGTCAGACTGTCAGAGTGACCCTTCCTACCTGTGTAGGGTAGGCACGTGAATTAGCGTCTCTAAGGCTCAGCTTCCCTATCTGTAAAAGAGGGGTGGCTTAGTAATGTGTCAACTTAGCTTGACTGAACTACATTTCCCAGAATTCCCTTCCCTGTATATTTCTGGTTAGAGTGGACCACAAGAAACACTCTGGTGGCAGCTTTGGAAGGCGGGAGTGAAATTGCAGCCATTTTGTAGCTCACACATCGCTTATCTGCAGGCTCACTTCTTTGGTGTGAGGCCTCTAACTGCTCTACCTTCCCTTGAATTCTCCTTCAGCTTTTCCAACTTTCGAGCAAACTGTATGCATTTAGCTCCATGAGTGAGGGTACCAGATTTCCCTGCTACCTTCAATCATCAAGTCCAGAGACAGCAAGACTGACACAGGTTTCAGTCCATCCTCATGGTTTCCAGCTAGGATGACCACCTCTTCTCAGTTTGCCTGGAACTTTCTCAGTTTTAAAATGGAACGTCCTGCATCCCAGGAACTCCCTCAATCCCAGGGAAAATAGGACAGTTAGTCACCTTGCTCCAGTTCATGCTTATGGGTTCCAGCTGCTTCTTGATCTCCCCTACTTTTCATCTATCTTTCCTCCCCAACTGTCTGCCCTACGGAATTCAAGCTCCAGCATCACATGCAAAAAAACTGCTTAACCAGCTCCTACAATGGTAAATGTCAGATCCCTATAACAAATCTCTTATTTGGTAGATGGATAGATAGATGGATGGATGGATGGATGGATAGATAGAGAGATGTAGATCAATGATAGGTAGACAGAGGTAGATAGATACCAGATAATAACAGTGTTTGCCTCATAGAGCTGTGAGCATTAAATGGTATGTGTATAGGTACAGCGCCCGGAACAGAGGACGTAGACAATACATATTTGTTGTTATTGTTGGTACTTAACAAGCATCACAAACTGTTCGTTTGTAAAATGGTGGTGGCAATAGCTGCCCCTTCGATCCTCAGAGCAACATGTTGTCGGCAAAACTAATCTAGGATAATAGTGGTTACCTCTGGTGGTGGTGTTGATTGGGAAGGGACACCAGGGAGCCTGCTGGGGTGCTAGACATGTTCTACGTCTTGATGTAGGTGGTAGTTACATGGGTGTATACGTAGGTGAAGCTCATTGCTTTGGACATACAAGGTTTGTATACTTTACCTGAATACATTATAACCCTATAAAACACTAACTTTTTTTTAAAATGTTGTGGTAGAAATACCAGGAAAGGTATCCAGTTTCCCTCTGCCACCGATTTTATGTATGACCTCAAGGCATCTCTTTGGGTCACAGTTACCACCTCAGTAAAATGGGCGAGCATTGCCGGAAGTTAGGGAACTGGTCCACGTGATCCTCTTGACCCCAAATTCTCTGGATCCTTGTTTCAAAATAAGCAAGAAAAAAAAAGGCTGCTACAGAGAAGGCCTATGGGGAATCAAGGTGTTGTCCAGTCGAAAGGAACCGTGCTGCCCTGTAGAGGGTGCCTGGTGCCTGCATTTCCAGACACTGCCCTTTGTGGGTTTGTGTCTACACTGGAAAGGCCTATAAAAGAACTTCAGAAAGGTCACAATGCTAGAGAAGAAGGGAAGCCAGGAGACGAGGATGCCTGGGCTGGGTACCAGGCACTGGAAGGAACTGCAGGGGAAGGTGTATGCTCAGGACCTGCCTTATCACCTGGCAGAAGGAAGGAGGCATATGCCCGTGATTCATAGACCTACTATGTGCCCAGCTCAGCACAGGTGCTTCGCATGCATCATCTCATTTTACCCAACAGTGGAATAATGTGCAGTCATTAAAAATGACATTTATGTCTGAACTAGGAGAAATTGTGTGTTTTTTTACTCATCTGCATCCTCTAATTTTTTACTACATTTATTCAGCAAAAAAACATATATATAGCAATTTTAAAATGCACAATTGTCAAAGAAGCTTTTTTTCTCTCTGTGGAAAGGGGTGACTGCATTCTAAATTCAGGTCTCAGTTGAAAATAATCCAAAGCAGTCTTAAATCAATGCAAAGGAGGTAGGCAGCGATCGCACCTGCTGTATCATCTAGGGGTTGTGATTGTCCCACTTGCCACATGTTTGATCTCAACTTTGATTAACAGCAAGCAGGCTTGGTTGGAGGCAGAGAGACTAGCCAGGAGGCTACTACAATGGGAAACAGTCAAAGCATGTGGGACCCTGTTGCTATAGCAACAGCACAGCAAAGTCATTTAGTTGTTAACTCCTGAGAGAAAAGACAGGACAAAAATTAGTGGAAAGTTATAGTACAATTTGGACTGCGAGTATTTAACCTCTCCCCACTCCCTACTCCTATGAGTATATTCAGCACATTCACAGCTAGCTGTAACTGTGAAATCGTATCTGAGCTACTCAGAGTGCAGTTATTTGAGGATGATCCGCAAGTGCAGCACTTTCAAACCATAAAGGGCATGCCAACCCCCTGAGGACCTGGTGGCACAAAGGTTAAATGCTCTGTTGCCACCCTAAATGTTGGCAGTTTGAACCCACCCAGCGGCTCCATGGGAGAAAGGCCTGGCAATCTGCTCCTGTAAAGATTACAGCCTAGAAAACCCTCTGGGGGAAGTTCTACTCTGTCACATGGGGTCGCAAGGACTCCATGGCAAACAGCAAAAGAGTCTGACTCAGCAGGCAGGTCAGGGGTGGGATGCTACATTTCTAACAAGCTCCCAGGTGATGATGATGATGCTGGTCCACGGACCACAATTTGAGTAGCAAAGTCCCAGCCTACACTGTTAAACCTTTATGAAGGAAGGGATCAGACTGTGTACGTCATGTCCCTTGCTGTATCCTGACGTGGGGGAGGGGGAGGACTCGATACTTGCTATATGAATGAATGAAAAAATGGATGAATGAATATTGAATTCAACCACGTGTTTATACTGATCATTTTAATGAAAAGTAATGAATGCCCATGGTAAAACGTTGAAACACTGGGAAAGAGCAAGCTCCTTCCTGTCTGGGTTTTCAGTCACCTGTTAACAGGTTTTTACTTATTTGATTTTATCCTTCCAGAAATTATTGTTAATACATATCTTTTTTCTTAACCCAAATGGAAGCATACTATGGGCATTACTCATTGGCTTATGTTGGTGTTGTTTTTCTCTTAATATAGATATTATATATTGGAGATTGTTCCATATTCACATATATAGACCTACTTCATTCCCTTAAAAGGCCACTTAGTATTCTATTCCAAATATATTTAATCATTACCCTATTGCTGGACATTTTTGACTCTGAAGTCTTTTGTTATTTAAGGATTCCTTGGGTGGCACAATCCACGAAGTGTTCAACTACTAACCACAAGGTTGGCAGTATGAATCCACCCAGAGGCACCTCAGAAGAAAGTCCTGGCGATCTGCTTCTGAAAGGTCACAGCCTTGAAAACCCAATGGAGCAGTTCTATTCTACACACACGGGGTCGCCATGAGTGAGAGTCAACTCGTCAGCAACTGGTTTGTTTTGGGTTTTTTGCTTTTGTTTTGTTTTGTATTTACTATTTGAAAGAAGGCTGCAATAAACATCCTTGTATATATGCGTTTGGAGCCCTGGGGGCACAGTGGTTAAGAGCTTGGCTGCTAACCAAAAGGTTGGCAGTTAGAACCCACCAGCAGCTCCGAAGGAGAAAAGACCTGGAGATCTGATCTCGTACAGATGAAACCCAAACCCGTTGCTGTTGAGTCAATTCTGACTTATAGCGACCCTATAGAACTGAGTAGAACTGCTCCATAGGGTTTCCAAGGCTGTAATCTTTACGGAAGCAGACTGCCACATCTTTCTCCCTCAGAGTAGCTGGTGGATTTGAACTGCTGACCTGTGCCAAAATATATCTCAGATCAAAAGTCAGCATTATTCTTTATGATGAAAGCCTATCAACACTATTAAAATCAGGAACAAAATAAGATGCCCATCTCACCATTGTTATCTGATATTTTTTCTAGAGTTCTAATCAGTAAGAAAAAGAAATAAAGGTATAAAATTATAAAGGAAGAGACAAGATGATTGGTGTTTTCAGTTGCTATGATTGCATACTGGAAAACCCAAGGACTCAACTGAAAAAAAGCTATTAAAAACAGCCGGGGAATTCAGTGAAGCTGCTGGTTCCCAGATCAATACCCAAAAATCGATAACTTTCCAAAATAAAATAACGTTTTTCTAGTTAGTGTCGTGGTATAGAAACTTGTGAAAAGATGCTCAGTCTCATTCCTATGAATGAAATAAAATGAAGACAACGTGTCATTTTCACTGATCAGTCTGGCAAGGTTAAAAAATTGATAGTACATAGAATTCAAGGCATCGGGAAATAGACCTTCTTATAAAATGTCGGGAGTATAAAATTCGTGCAACTGCTTTGGTGGGCGATGAAGGATTATCTGTCGGCATAAAATAAAAAATATACACACTCAGCTATTCCACATCTAGGAATTTATCCAACAGATGACTTTGACGTGCATAAACACATGTATGAACCCATGGAGTCGATTCCGACTCATAGTCCCTGTAGGACAGAACAGAACTGTCCCATAGGGTTTCCAAGGAGCAGCTGGTGGATTCGAACTGCCAACCTTTTGGTTAGCAGCCAAGCTCTTAACCACTGTGCCCCCAGGGCTCCAAACGCATATATACAAGGATGTTTATTGCAGCCTTCTTTCAAATAGTAAATACAAAACAAAACAAAAGCAAAAAACCCAAAACAAACCAGTTGCTGACGAGTTGACTCTCACTCATGGCGACCCCGTGTGTGTAGAATAGAACTGCTCCATTGGGTTTTCAAGGCTGTGACCTTTCAGAAGCAGATCGCCAGGACTTTCTTCTGAGGTGCCTCTGGGTGGATTCATACTGCCAACCTTGTGGTTAGTAGTTGAACACTTCGCTTAACCATTGTGCCACCAGGGCTTTTTGTTTATTTGCACAGAATGGTGGTGCAATGGCTAAGCACTTGGCTGCTAACCAAAAGATGACAGTTCAAACCCACCAGCAACTCCATGGGAAGAAAGATGTGGCAGTCTACTTTAGTAAAGATTACAGCCTTAGAAACCCTATGAGGCAGTTCTACTCTGTTCTGTAGGGTCGCTAGGACTGGGAATTGACTCGACAGCAATGGGTTTGGTTTTTTGTTTGGAAGTAAAATATTTGCTTAAAACACATCTAATTTCCTCCGTATCTATGATTATTTTTCAGTTCTCATTTCTAATTTTGTGTGTTTGTGCTTTCTCCCTTTTTGTCATGTGTAGATTAGCTAGTGATATACCTATCTTATTATGCGTATTTTTTTAATTACCTAGCTCTAGGATTTATGTTCTAGTGTTCTATGTTCTGAGCCAGTAATTTCTGTTGTCCTATCCCTAAATCCTTCCATTTGTTTTCCTTATGCTGACTTCTTAATATTTTTCCAATTTCTTGGGTTTAAATACTTATTCATTCATTTTTCATTCCTTAAAGTTTAGTAGTGTAAGGCTCTGAGAACAGCTTTCACTGTTTGTTCCATGTCCGCGCTGTTCAATACAGTACTTATAGCCACGTGTGTCTATTTAAACTTAAATTTGAATTAATTTAAATTAGATAAAATTAAAATTTTGGTTCCTCAGTCACAGTAGCCACATTTCAAGGGTTCAGCAGCCACATATGACTACTGGCTACTGCGCTGGACTTCACAGATGCAGCATACTTCCTTCATCACAGAAAGTTCTATTGGACAACAATGTTTTGCTGGTATTAAGCTCTTACAGTTACAAATGACAAAAACTCAACTCAAGCTCATTTAAGCCCTGAAGATTCCAGTACCTGAAAATTCCTACATACAGCTGGCTTCAGCATAACTGGATTTAGTGCTTTATTTCTCTCCATCTCTTGGTCTGTTTGTCTTGGGTTGCTCAAATCATATGATCCAGGTTCTTCCTCCCTCTCACTCTCTCTCAGGTCTGCTTCTCTCTATTCGGCTTTTCTCTGCTCATGTTTAATTTGTAGCACAGCATTTAAAACCTTGAGCTCTGAAGCCAGACTTACTGAATGTGAATCCATGCTCCATCATGTATGTAAGTAGTTTATTATTTAACCTTCCTACGTCTCCGTTTCCTCATTTGTAAAATGAGAATGTAATAGAACCTACCTCGTCGAGTTGTTGCATAGATCCAATGAGATAAAGCATTTATGGTGCACGGAACAGTGCTTGGCACATAGTAAGTGCTCAACAAATATTAGCTGTTGCATTATTGAGGCATGTTTGCTCCACATGGCGGGCTATCTGGCTACTGGCAGCTGAAAGCTTAAATCATCCAAATCTAGCATTCCCAAATAGGAAAGATACAGCCTTTTCCATTAGCTGAAAAATCTCAGATAGGACTCTGATTAGCCCAATCTGGGTGATATGCTCATCTTTAAAATAATCACCGTGATCCAGAGCATGAGACGTCTTGACTGTCCAAAGTAAGATTTCTCACCATGATTAATAATCCTATCAAAACAACATAGTTTGAGGCAGGGATAGTTTTCCAAAGAAGAAGTGGGTTACTTTCACCAGAGAAGGATATGGAAAAGTGTGCTGAGTAGTCAAAAACTATAGCTAACAGAGTCTACTGCATTCCACTCTTGAATATCCAACATGTACACACACAAGCATGCACAGACACATCCACTTCTTCATATATATGTACATATGTGTATATATAGACACCTACTCCTCACTTATTGACTCTCTTGTTATCCTACATTTTGCATTTATAACAACAGTAAAAAATCTATCCAACTATTTTGTGCATTAACGACATATATCTGGCAGTAACGAGCACTAAGGTGCGAGGTGAGAATAACACTGGCTGTGATGGTTAAGGTTATGTATCAACTTGGCTGGGCCATGATTCTCAGTGGTTCGGCCACTATGTAATGATGTAATTTGGCAGTTATGTAATGATGTAGCCATCCTCCATTTTGTGATCTGATGTGGTCATCCTCCATTTTCACATAACCCTAATTTTCATATAACAACCTGGTCTTTGGAATCTAATCATGTCAATATATATATATATACCCCCACTGCTTGCTGTTGAGTCGATTCTGGCTGATAATGACCCTATAGGGTTACCAAGGCTATAAATCGTTACTGAAGCAGACAGCCACATCTTTCTCCCATGGAGCCACTGGTGGGTTCAAACCGCCAACCTTTCAGTTAGCAGATGAGCACTATAATCACTGTGACACCGGGGCTCCATATAGATATATCTTTTTTAGGTCTTTGAATTTTTTAAACAACAGTAATAATTTATTTTCTCTCACAGACAAGGAGAGTGGGAAATTTAGGAATGGCTTGGCTGAGTGGTTCTGACTTGGGGTCCCTCATGAAATCAGTTAGATGTCAGCTGAAGCTGCCATCGTCTGAAAGCTTGACCGGGGCTGAAAGTTCCACTTTCGAGGTGCTCGAGGCTGTCAAAGTAGTGCTGGCTATAGATGGGAGGCCTCAGTTCCTCTCCATGTGGACCTTTCCACAAGACTCCTTGAGTGTCCTCACTTGCATGGTGGCATGCTTTCCAGAGTGAGCAATCCAAGAGACCAAGGCAGAAGCTGCAATGCTTTTATGACCTAGCCTTGGAAGTCATACAATGTCACTTGTAGCATTCTACTGGTCACACAGACCAGCCCTGATTCAATATGAAAGCAGACTACACAAGGGCACAAATACTATGAGGTGAGGATCACTGGGGCCATTTTGACAATGGGCACCATATCCTGGCACTGAGGATTAGGTAGAACCCATTCTACCATATATATAATTTTTAAATGCCCACCTAATGCAATGTATACATACATATCCTACACAATGCATACACACATCCAAAATACATAAACACTTCCCAAAGAGAGAAAACGCCAAAGTCACATCCAATGACTGCATGTAGCTCCAACTCCAGGACTTCTGGGTATTGTACATTTTTCTCAGAAGGTCAGGATGTGGTTCCTAATGGTCAGGCAAGCTCTGACTAAATGATACGCTTAACCACTTCCAAACACACTCAATATACAATGGTGGAGGGATAATGGTATAAACACACACACACACACACACACACACACATGCATACATCTGCTGGGAAAAGGGGAAAAACAAGCATGGTCTCCACTAAATAGCATAAGCCACATCCAGCTTAACAAGGATAACCTGGCCATTGGATGAATTTCTTGGTTGGTCACTATGGCTGTCCCAAATTTTGCATACCAGGATAATCTCCTTTGTCTATTGTTCTTCGCGACCATGTCTTAGAGAAGCTTAGGGAAGAATTCCCCTTCTGGGGGATATATTGCCTTATTAGCCTGTTTCGTGTTGGCATAACTAAGGGGTTTTGAGGGTTACCTTTGGTTTGGAGCAATCAGAGACCCACTTTGTCAGTTTAGGTATTAGGCCACACAATGTCTTTAAAATTCTAGTCTTCTGCCAGAAAATTATTTTCTGATGTCTCCTTTGGACTGGAGTCCCCACGATAGAAATCCTGCCGAGTTCTGGTCTCCGAATCTGAACCCTCCTATTGTCATTTCTATCACTTAAAAATACACCTTTCAGAAAATTTGGACTGAACTGACTTTTGGAAAATAGACTTTTGGTGCATTCTCATATTAAATCTGAATTTCTTCTGAGAAAATTTTCAAAGAACAACTTGAAGTTTTAAGTGCATTTGAAATATAACACAACGAAAACATTTCCTAATATATACAAACCTTAGTTCCCTCACAATCACACGCAGGCAGAAAAAGACCCCACACCCACTCTCCAGAAGTCCAATAAGGAATAAAGATCTACTTTTTGTACAATATAAGATGACTGATAGGCACAGTCATAATTATATTGTCAGCCATTTCTTCCATCATAATTCAGAGTCAAAGTTAGCTAAGTACCCTGTTTGAAAATGAAATAAATGTCAAAGTAGCAAACTTTGGGACTCTGTCTCTAAAACTGGAGCTGAAACTTCAGTTGTGTCTATACAGGCCAATTTACCCCCCTACCCTTAATTATTGTCTTAGTCTGGGTTCTCTAGAGAAGCAAAACCAGTGAAGCATCTATATATATATAGAGAGAGAGGTTTATATCAAGGAAATGGCTCACACAGTTGTACAGGCTGGAAAGTCTGAAGTCCACGGGTCAGGCTGAAGGCTTCTCCTGACTCACACAGCTGTAGCAGATGGCGAACCCAAGATCAGCAGGTCAGGCAAGAGGCCTCTAGTTGACAGGCTGCGACAAATTCCAAGATCAGCAGGTAAGCTGACAGGCCACTGGCTCACAGACTGCAGAGGATGACGAATCCCAAAATCGGCAGGTAAATTGCTAGCTCAAGTCTTGAGAACCAGAGGTCAGATGAACAGGAGCCAGCTGCAGGATCCAGAGTGAGCAACAGCCAGAGAGCCTTGCCAGAAAGTCCATCTATATTGCATGCAGGCCACACCCCAAAGGAAACTCCCTTTCAACTGATTGGCTACTCACAGCAGATCCCATCATGGAGGTGATCACATTATTACATGACTGCCAGACTACATCATAACTGCCAAACCACTGAGAATCATGGCCCGGCCAAGTTGACACACAACCTTAATGATCACAATCATATATGGGAATAAATAAGTGTATAAGTACCTGAATTAACCATACTTCTGTTGTATGGATATGCTGTCATTTGACACAGAGTCTGGCAGTTGTCTGGTTCCTTTGAACAACACAGGCCACTGTATGAATCAGAGTTCCTGGCTGCAAGCAACAGAGACTAAGTCTAGTCGATTAAGTGGAAAAGGAGTTCGTAAAGGATATTGCATTGCTCTCTGAACTGTTGAGAGAGCTAAGACTTGAGTCTAATAAGATTCCTGGATCAGCAACCAAAACCAAGCCACAGAACTGTCCTGTTGCTGAACCATCTTTCACTGCTGCCACCACCAATGCCTAACTGATACCACTTCACCTTGCAATTACTGCTATCCCTGAAAGTCAAATGCCTCAGCCACACCAGCACCAGCAAAATGGATTCCACCCAGAGCCTTTTTCTCTTGTTACTCTTCCAAATTGCAGCCTTGAGTAGATGAGTCTGATTGGTAGAGATGAGGTGATGTGCTTGTGTCTTACCTGCAAAGCAAGCTGGGAATGGGAGTTTTCAAGGTTCTCCCTATAAAGAAGATGGGACTCATGGGTTGAAATTCCTTAAATGTAGCAATATGAATCAAAAAGTTCTAAGCATCCACAAAATGTGGCCAATGCCCACTACAAGCATCAAACTGGATGTTTCAGCCAGGAAATCCACACCTGGAAATTTGCATTGGCTAACTGCCTAATTTCTGTATCTTTAGGTGTTGTAGCCATCAGCCCCTAGAAGCTACAGACGATCTTATGGATAAGGGCGATTAGGACCAAGAACTGTCTCTCTAGCTTCTGCCCCAAACTCTTATTAATTTGCCCCTAAATTAACCATCATTGAATGGACTGCATCATGAACAAGTTTGGCTTATAAGTCTCTGCTCTCTACAAAGGGACATTGAGATATCCCTTCAAGACAGAGAAAATATGAGAATTTTCTTGGCATTCCCCACTACTGGGCCTCCTATTTACATCTGGTGCACCAAGTTGGTTATCCTCAATGGTACCAATAACTTGGCTTCGGATTTGCCTCTTTTGGATAGATGGGGTCTCTCAAGGGCAGCTTTCTTTTTTTGTTAGTTTTGTTTTATTTTTAATCTTAGTCCTGTTTTTTTATTGTACTTTAGATGAAGGTATACAGAGCAAACTAGCTTCTCATTAAACAATTAGTACACATACTGTTTTGTGACATTGGTTGCCAACCCCACGACATGTCACCACTCTCCCTTGTCGACTTTGGGTTCCCTATTACCAGCTTTCCTGTCCCCTCTTGCCTTCTAGTCCTTGTCCCTGGGCTGTTGTGCCCCTTTAGTTTCATTTTGTTTTATGGGCCTGTCTAATCTTTGGCTGAAGGGTGAACCTTGAGAGACACTTCATTACTGAGCTAAAAGGGTGTCTGGGGTCCATACTCCCAGGGCTTCTCCAGTCTGTCAGGCCAGTAAGTCTTTTTTTTTTTTTTTTGTGAGTTAAAATTTTGTTCTACATTTTTCTCCAGCTCTGACCGGGACCCTCTATGGTGATCCCTATCAGAGCAGTCAGTGGTGCTAGCCAGGCACCATCTAGTTGTGCTGGACTCAGTCTGGTGGAGGCTGTGGTAGTTGTGGTCCATTAGTCCCCTGGACTAATCTTTCCCTTGTGTCTTAGATTTTCTTCAGTCTCTCTTGCTCTCAGGGACAGCTTTCTTTGTGTCTTTTTTCCCCTCTGAATATCAGGAGCTGCAGTTAATTCTTAGTTTTGATTCCGGTGCTTGATTTCATGAACTGACTTCTCTTTTAAGATCTAGACTAATTTTCCAATACATTCACCAAGATGGTGGCAGGTGATAGATTAAGACTTTTTGTAGTTTCTCCATGGGAGTCAGGGCCACCACCGAGGCTCCTGTAAAAGGGAACATCATCTTCTATCTGATTCTATCCCTGACTACCGGCACCCCCCACAGCCCTCCACTGAAAGTATATTAAGTTGTGCTTGATAACAGAGAACATTTGTCAGTCCTCCTACAGAGATAGGATTTAATATGAAAGAAGGATGTTATCTGGAAAAGAGTGGGTCTTCATTTTCATACTATGATCCCTGAAGTCTCTTCTAGATCATTCTGATCCAAATTTGATACGTAGGTTGAAAGAGAACAAGCCAGATTCTGATTCCTACCCCACCCCCCAACTTCAGTATCACAGACACAAGGCAAGGATGAACCAAGTGGATTTGATAATGTGTGGCGGTGGTCTGGACCATACAAATCTGTTTATTTATTTTTCTTTTGTTTCCTTAAATTAATTTTAAAATATATAGTTATTAAAAGCAGCCATCTCCTGCTTTTCCCCTTCCCACCTCCATATTTTTAGCTGATCTGGCATTTATCTCCATATCACAAAATAGTAGGCTTCCACCACCAGTTCTTGACCACACTATTGACATTTTGCTATATTAGATGATGATGTCACTGACTAAAACCTCTCCCTTCCCTCCACTCCTCCCCAATGTCCCAATATAGTTATAACACTAGTGACGGCTCCTCTTTTGGTTACTTTTGAAAATGTGATTAATAAACTAATGCTGTATTTCCTGTGCCATCAAATACTTCTCCCTTTTCAAAATGAGAAGCTCAGTAACCCTAGCTTCCCTTCAGCTATTTCCCCTTCCTTCTATATTTCCATTTCCATCAGCTGTGTTTTTACTTTCGTGTTCTCCATGCTGATAACATTTGCATTCTCTTCTGAAACGAAAGTTAATTTTTCTTTGCTTTGTCTACAGAACGAATCTAAATGCTGAAATTCGATAAGCAGCATTTGCGTTATTGTGATTGTGGGACGATTGTTCACTGCAGAACCAAGTACTGTGGGATTTCTATTCACTCTTTCTTGTACACTTGTTTGTTTTTCCTGAAGCATATAATTCTGATCTTTTTTCTATTTTTACATTTCCAATTTTTTTCCAAATTCGCCATGATATTACTGATTCTATCAAATCCTCTTTTATCCTCCAAAGACCTCTTTTTCAGAGAACTCAGCCTGCATAAACATCCTCTTAGTTTTTTGGGTTTTGTTTGTTTTTTTCACTGATTTTCTGAGTTGGTTCCTCAGTTTCCTGAATTTCAGATCTTCATTTTTCTTAGTTTACTTTTTTGCTTTGCTGCAGCACATTCTCAAGTAGTTTCCCCCAAAAAATTGAATGTAGGAGGTAAAATTTCAGACTCTCTGAATGTCTGAAAATCCCTTATTCCTCCTTTCTACAGTCAGTTTGGCTGGCTATAGAATTCTAGGTTAAAAACAGGACTTCGAACCAGTTCATTCTGGTTCAAACCCCTGCTGAAATTTTGCATTTCTAAAAAGTTGCCTGCTGATAATTTGCATTTCCACCCCAGATATACTGAATCTGAATCTACATTTCAAAAAGAGCCCCAGGTGATTCTTATATATAGCTTTCTGGGAATTTGTTAGAAATTCAAATTCTCAGCAGGGAACTTGTGAGAAATGCAAATTCTCAGCAGGAGTTTGAACTGGAACAAATCAGTTCAAAGCTCTGGTTAAAAATAATATTTCCCTCAATTAAAACAATAAATCACAATAGATTAAGTGCAGAAGCAGATATGAGGAGGGGAGGGCAAAGATGACAAAGTAGTCAAAAGCTTCATGTCATCCCTCTTACAACAAAAACCCAAAAGCAAATGAATTGGATGTATATGACAATCTAGGAACCCTAAGCATCAAAAATAAGGCTGAAGAATTGGACTGAGTGATAGGTGGAAGGAGAGGCAATTAAAAAAACAGCAGAAATGGAGAATTATGGATCGCTGCATCCTGCTAGATGAAATCTGCACAGCGTGGACATATTGAGACAAGCAGCAGCAACCCCAGCTGAAACCCACCCCACCTGGTGCAGCTAAGCAGGAGCAACTCTACATGCACCTCCATAGTTAGCCAGGAGTGATCCCAGCTCAGCAAAATTCAGTGCACACACCCAACCCACCACCTGCACCCCAGTTCTGCCCACCAGAGCTCCATCAGCCTAGGAGCACTCTCTCTCCTTCACCCATCGCCCTCCCTGCTCCAACACCAGTCCAGTGGCATTCAACACTGCCGTGCCTCCTAAGCCAGGAACGCAGGCTCTGGTCTGGAGGCGCCTGCACCTTAGCCCAGCCACCAGCACTTGGGGTCCGTGTATTTGCAGCACCGTCCATCCCCTCTGATCACTCACACCAGCGCCTTGCTGGCCAAGCTGGCACAGAGCAGCTATATTGGGACAAGGCAACAAGGCCGGCTGCGTTTCCCACTAAAGCCCACTTCACCTGCAGAAGCTAAGCAGGAGCTACAGACCTGTGGCATTCACCAACACGCTGCCTCATAGATGGAAGATCAACCACCCACATTAGGGGCCTGAGGGCTGGCAGTACCACCCACTCCATCCAGCCTCCCACAACAGGGGCCTGAGGACAAGTGGTGCCCCTCAATTCCTCCAGCCAATGGCACCAGTCACCCCAGAACCAGCTGCACAGCCTCCCACACGACACAATGTGCTCTACCAGACAGGGACACGCCTTCCAATTGGGCATTCATGGGCAGTTGACAGCTCCTGCCTCGGCCCCCTGCACTGCCCCACACTGCAACTGGAGGCTTTTGCCTGCTCCAAACACTCCCACACAGCCCTGCCCACCCAGGGCTGTCACTGAAGTCTCCACACCACCCAACCAGTGACCAATGACCCAGGCCCTGACCATCCAGCCAGCAGCGGAGCACACACACAACACCCAACCCAATGACCAGGGAGAACACTCCCTGTACCCACGTCCAAGTGACCAGCAGAACGGACAGATCATCTCACTAAAAACAATGCATATATCCTCAGCAGCCTTGCAAGAGTGGGAAAGGACCCATGGTCACACACCTAGTCACTGCTCCACCCACCCAGAGACAGGAGGTGAGAGCTTCAATGTGGCCAGATTAGTGGCCAGAGTAGCACACACACCCAGCCAACTCAGCTTTATCAAAACAAACAAACAAAAAATATTCAGAATGCAGCAAACAAACATACAATAAATAAATATAATAGCTTCTTGATGCTTTGGAGACAACAGACAATACCAAATCACATAAAGAAGCAGGACAAGATGGCTCCAGCAGTGACAAAAATAAAGAACCAGAAAACCATCCAGAGGAAGATAAGGCAATGGAACTACTTGATAAAGAATTCAAAAGACTAATATACAGAGGTCTCCATAAGATCAAGAAAAAGATCAGGGAAAACATAGACAAAACCAAAGATAAACACAGACAAAGCAATAGAAGAATTCAGGAAAACAATACAAGAACAAAATAATGGAATAAATAGGATACTAGAAACCATACAAAAAACAGCAACTAGACATCCAAAAGATTAACAATAAAATTTCAGAATTAGACAACTCACTAGAAGGACACAGGAGCAGAAATGAGACAGTGGAAGACAGAATTGGTGATATTGAAGACAAATCCCTTGACACTGATTTTTTTGAGGAAAAACCAGAAAAGAAAAATGAAGAAAGCCGAAGAATCATGTGGGACACTATGAAGAGGAAAAACTTACATGTGATTGGATTTCCAGAACAGAGGGGGATAAAAGAAAACGCAGAGAGAATTGTTGAAGATTTACTGGCAGAAAACTTCTCTAATATCATGAAAGACGAGAAGATATCCATTCAAGAAGCTCAACAAATCCCATACAGGATATACTCCAAAAGAAAGTCACCAAGACATATGATAATCAAACTTGCCAAAACCAAAGACAAAGAGAATCCTGGGAGCAGCTAGGGAAAAACAAAAAGTCACCTACAAAGGAGAACCAATAAGACTAAGCTCTAATTACTCAGCAGGAACCATGCAGGTAAGAAGGCAATGGGATGACATATATAAAGCCTTGAAGGAAAAAAATCTGCCAGCAAAGAATTATGTATCCAGCAAAATTGTCTCTCAGATATGATGGTAAAATTAGGACACTTCCAGATAAACAGAAATTAAAGAAATATGTAAAAAGTAGACCAAATTATAAGAAATGTTAAAGGGAGCCCTCCAGTTAGAGAACCAACAACATCATACAATTCAAGATTAGGACACAGGCTAGATAGGCCAGATACCAACCCAGATAGGGAATTGTCAAACATAAAACAAAGCTAAAAGTCTGAAAAAGGGGAACCAGAGACATCAATATGTAAATGACAACAACATCAAAACAAAAAAGAAGGAATAAATGGTGTCATTATAGAACTTCTATACAGAGAGGAAGTCAGGGTGATATCGAGAACTAAAAGACTGGTTTAAACTTAGGAAATAAAGGCAAATGTCAAGGTAACCACAAAGGAAGCTAACAAACCTACCCTTCAAAATAAAAAAGAAGAAAAACATAGTCTCAATAAACACAAAATCAATAATAACAAAAGAAATGAAAAGGAAATCCATAAACAAAAACAACTCAGCACAGAAATTAAGTGAAACAAAGAAACCATCAATACCACAAAAAAAAATGGCAGCAGTAAACTCATATCTATCGATAATTATACTGACCATAAATGGCTTAAATGTACCAGTAAAGAGACAGTGAATGGCAGAATGAATTAAAAAAAAGACAACCCATCAATATGCTATCTACAAGAGACACATTTTAGACACAAAAACATAAACAAAGTAAAACTTAAACGGTGGAAAAAAATATATCAAGCAAACAATAACCAAAAAAGAACAGGAGTGGCAATATTAATCTCCAATAAAATAGACTTTAAAGCAAAATCCACCATAAAGGATAAGGAAGAACTCCATATAATGATTAAAGCGTCAATACACCAGGAGGACATAACCATAATAAATACATATGCACCCAATGATAGGGCTTCAAAATACAGTTAAAAAAAAAAAAAACTCTAACGGCATTGAAAAAAAGACAGTTCCACAATAATAGTAGGAGACTTCAACACATCTCTTTCAGTGAAGGATACAACATCAAGAAAGAAACTAAATAAAGATACAGAAGGTCTAAATGCCACAATCAACCAACTCACCGCATAGACATATACAGAACATGCCACCCAACAGCAGCAAAGTATATATTCTTTTCCAATGTACACAGAACATTCTCCAAAATAGACCACATTTTAGGCCCCAAGGCAAGCCTCAACAAAATCCAAAATATGGAAATAATACAAAGCATCTTCTCTGATCACAATGCCATAAAAGTAGAAATCAATAAAAGGAATAGCAACGGGAAGAATCAAATAAATGGAGACTGAACAAAACCTTGCTTAAAAACTACTGGATAATAGAAGAAATCAAGGATAGGATTTAAAAAAAATCATAGAATCAAGTGAGAATGAAAACACATCTTAACAAAACTTTGGGACCCAGCAAAAGCAGTGCTTAGAGGTCAAGCTATAGCAATAAACGCACACATCAAAAAAGAAGAAAGGGCCAAAATCAAAACATTAGTTCTACAACTCGAACAAATGGAAAGAGAGCAACAAAAGAAGCCCACAGTCACCAGAAGAAAGGAAATAATACAGATTAGAGCAGAAATGAATGAAATAGAGAACAGAAAAATAATAGAAAGAATCAACAAGACTAGAAGTTGGTTCTTCAAAAGAATCAACAAAATCGACAAACCATTGACCAAACTGATGAAAGAAAAACAGGAAAGGAAGCAAATAATACAAATAAGAAATGAGATGGGTGATATCACAAGAGAATCAAATGAAATAAAAGAAGATTATAACAGAATATTACAAACAATCGTTCTCCAGGAAATTTGAAAACCTAGAGAAATGGACAAATTCCTAGAAACACGGTACATACCCAAACTAACACAAACTGACATAGAAAAACTAAACAGACCCATAATAAAAAAAGTGATTGAAGAGATTAAAAAAAAAAAAAAAAAAAAAAAAACCTTGGTCCAACGGTTTCACTGGAGAATTCTACCAAACTTTCAGAGAAGCGCTCACATCAATACTACTCAAACTATTTCAGAGAATAGAAAAGGAAGGAATTCTCCTGAATTCATTCTATGAAGTCAGCATAACCCTGATACCAAAGCCAGGTAAAGACACACAAAAAAAAAAAATTACAGATCAATATTCCCCATGAATATAGATGCAAAAATTCTTAACAAAATTCTAGCCCATAGAATTCAATAGTATATCAAAAAAATATTAATCATGATCAAGTGGGATTCATACTAGGTATGCAAGGATGGTTCAACATTAGAAAATCAATCAACATAATCCACCACATAAATAAAACAAAAGGAAAAATAACATGATCATCTCAATCAACACAGAAAAGGAATTTGACAAAGTCTAACACCCCACCCTGATTAAAAAAAAAAAACCCTCTCAGCAAAATAAGAATAGAAGAGAAGTTCCTCAACATAATAAAGGGCATTTATACAAAACCAACAGCCAACATCTTTCTCAACAGAGAGAGACTGAAAGGATTCCCCTTGAGAACAGGAACCAGACAAGGATGCTATTTATCGCTACTCTTATTCAACATTGTACTGGAAGTCCTAGTTAGAAAAATAAGGCAAGAAAAAAAAATGAAGGGCTTCTAGATTGGTAAGGAAGAGGTAAAATTATCCTTATTCACAGATGATATGCTCCTATACATAGAAAAGCACAAAGAAT
Source organism: Trichechus manatus latirostris (assembly GCF_000243295.1). Lineage (NCBI taxonomy): Eukaryota > Metazoa > Chordata > Mammalia > Sirenia > Trichechidae > Trichechus > Trichechus manatus. The sequence continues at coordinate 1,431,210 of NW_004444122.1, read as the reverse complement.
CCACAAGAAAGCTACTAGAACTAATAGAAAATTTCAGCAAAGTAGTAGGATAAAAGATTAATATACAAAAATCATTTAGATTCCTCTTCACCAACAAAAAGAACTTCAAAAAGGAAATCAGGAAATCAATATCATTTACAATAGTCCCCAAAAGATGAAATACTTAAGAATAAATCCAGCCAGGGACATAAAAGACCTATACAAAGAAAACTACAAAATGTTACTGCAAGAAACCAAAAGAGACCTATGTAAATGGAAAAACATACCATGCTCATGAATAAGAAGTCTCAACATTGTGAAAATGTCAATGCTACCCAAAGCAATCTACAGATACAGTGCAATCCCAATCCAAATTCCAATAGTGTTCTTTAATGAGATGGAGAAATTAATCACCAACTGTATAAGGAAAGGGAAGAGGCCCTGGTTAAGTAAAGCATTACTGAAGTAGAGGAACAAAGTGGGAGGCTTCACACTATCTGATCTTTGAACCTAGCATACAGCCACAGTAGTCAAAACAGCCTGGTACTGGTACAACAACAGACACATAGACCGATGGAACAGAATTGAGAATCCAGACACAAATCCATCTGTCTACTGACAGCTGATATTTAACAAAGGGCCAAAGTCCATTAAATGGGAAAAGGTAGTCTAATTAATGATGCTGGCATAACTAGATATCCATCTGTAAAAAAATGAAACGGGATCCATACTTCACACCATACACAAAAACTCACTCAAAATGAATCAAAGACCTAAATATAAAACCTAAAACGATAAAGATCGTGGAAGAAAAAATAGTGACAACACCAGGGGCCCTAATACATGGCATAAAAACAATACAAACCACAACTAACAATGTACAAGCACCAGAAGATAAACTAGATAACTGAGAGCTCCTAAAAATTAAACACTTATGCTCATCAAAAGACTTCACCAAAAGAGTACAAAGAAAACCTACGGACTGGGAAAAAAAAATTGGCTACGACATATCCCACAAGAGTCTAATCTCTAAAATCTACAAAATACTTCAAACCTCAACAACAAAAAGACTAGTAATCCAATTTAAAAAATGAGCAAAGGATATGAACAGACACTTCACCAAAGAAGAGATTCTGGCAGCTCAGAAATGAAGAAATGTTCGAGATCATTAGCCATTAGAGAAATATAAATCAAAACTACAGTGAGATACCATCTCACCCCAACATTATTGGCACTAATCAAAAAAACAAAGTAATAAATGTTGGAGAGGCTGCAGGGAGATTGGAACTCTCATGCACTGCTGGTGGGAATATAAAATGTTACAACCACTATGGAAAATGATACTGTGCCTCCTTTTAAAGCTAAAAATAGAAATACCATACAATTCAACAATCCCACTCCTAGGAATATATCCTAGAGAAATAAGAGCTAGCACATGAATAGACATATGCACACCCATGTTCATTGCAGCATTAGTCACAATAGCAAAAAGATGGAAACAATCTAAGTGCCAATCAACACATGAATGGATAAGTAAATTATGATACATACGCACAATGGAATATTATGCAATGGTAAAGAACAATGATGAATCTGTGAAACATCTCATAACGTGGATGAGTCTGGAGGGCAATATGTGGAGTGTCTTAGATATCTAGTGCTACTGTTAACAGAAATACCACAAGCGGATGGCTTTAACAAACAGAGATTTATTCTCTCACAGTCTAGGAAGCTAAAAGTCCAAATTCAAGGTGCCAGCTCCAGGGCATGGCTTAATCTCTCTGTTGGCTCTAGAGGAAAGTCCTTGTCATCAATCTTCCCCTGGACTAAGAGCTTCTCAGCACAGGAACCTCGGATCCAAAGGACATGCTCTGTTCCCGGCATTGCTTTCTCAGTGGTATGAGGCCCCCCGTCTCTCTCCTCGCTTCTCTCTTTTATATCTCAAACGAGATGGACTTAAGACACGACCTAATCTTAGATTGAGGCCTGCCTCATTAACATAACCACCACTAATCCCACCTCATTAACATCATAGAGACAGGATTTACAACACGTAGGAAAATCACATCAGATGACAAAATGGTGGACAATCGCACATTCCTGGGAATCATGGACCAGCCAAGTTGACAAATATTTGGGGGAGACACAATTTAATCCATGACATTGATTGAAATAAGTCAATCACAAAAGGGCAAACACTGTATGAGATCACTATTATAAAAACTCAAGAAAAGATTTATACACAGAAAAAAACATTTTTTGATGATTATGAGGGCAGGGAGGGATGGGGAGGGCAAATCACTAAGCAGATAGTAGATAGTAGACAAGAGTCAACTTTGGTGAAGGGAAGGACAACATACAATATAGGAGAAGTCAGCACAACTTGACCAAGGCAAAGTCACAGAGGTTTCCTGGACACATCCTAACACCTTGAGGGACCAAATTGTTGGGGCTGAGGGTTGGGGACCATAGTCTTGCGGGACACCTAAGTCAATTGGCATAACAGAGTTCATAAAGAAAATGTTCTACATCCCAGACGCTACTCACCAAATGTTATTTTTCATTAAATATTATTCATGTTAACATGTAACAGGTTTTTTTCAAATAGATTTTAAATATTTTTAATGCTTTTAAAAAGTAATAATTGTCCCTCAGAACTTTATAAGTATTTCACCATTATCACCTAGCATCCAATGCTGCGGGTGAGAAAGTCATCCTTAGTCTAACTTTTCAGTCCCTGGAGAAGGACACCATGCTTGGTAAAGTAGAGGGTCAGCGAAAAAGAGGAAGACCCTCAACGAGATGGATTGACACAGTGGCTGCAACCATGGGCTCAAGCATAACAATTGTGAGGATGGCACAGGATTGGGCAGTGTTTCATTCTGTTGTACATAGGGTCGCTATGAATCAGAACCGACTCGATGACATCTAACAATAACAACAAGCCTACTTTTTGTTCTTCTTGAGGTGACCTGTTTTATCTCTATAATCCTTAAAGCTCTTCTTGATGGTTTGACATTTCACAGCAGTATGTGAAGGTGGGGTCTTCTTCACTCCTTGTTATGGGCACTTGGTACACACTCTTACTCAGATATGTGCCCCTCAGCTCAAGAAAACAATCCTGTATTTGCTTTTATAATTTCCTTTCATCTGTTTTCCCTGATTTAGGTTTCTGGAGGAGTCCCTGGGTGGTGCAAATGGTTAATGCACTCAGCTGCTAACCAAAAGTTTGGGGATTCAAGTCCACTCAGAGGTGCCTCAGAAGAAAGGCCTGGCTATCTACTTCCGAAAAATTAGCCATTGAAAACCCTATGGAGCACAGTTCTACTCTGACATACACGGAGTCACTATGAGTCGAAATAGACACAATGGCAACTGGTTAGCTTTCTGAATTCCAATTATTCACATGTTGACTGTCCTCATTTGATTTTCTGTAACTCTTATCTTTTCTCTCAGTTCCTTTTTGTTCCTAAAATTAATGTATTTTTTTTCAGTCATTTTTTCTGTTTATTTGGTTCTTTTCTTGCTGGAGGATTTCTTCAAATGTTTGGTAATCTTTGTTTCCTTTTATATGCAAGAGTGAAATAATAAGAAAGCTGAGTGAGGACTCAGCACATGCAGGTGGCCTTGTTAGCTTAGGGTGAGCCAGATGGTAATCTACAAAACAAGAAACCAGTTGCCTCTAGTGGACTCTGACTCAAGGCAAACCCAAGTGTGTCAGAGTAGAACTGTGCTCCATAGGGTTTTCAATGGCTGATTTTTTGGAAGTAGTTGGCTGGACTTTTCTTGTGAGGTACCTCTGGATGGACTCAAATCTCCAACTTTTTGGTTAGCAGCCGAGCACATTAACTGTTTACTCCACTGAGGGACTCCAGTCTACTAGGATGACTCCTAAATACCAGGATGGAACGTTCTTGGCTCAAGGCCATTCAGTGTTTCTTTTTCCCCTAGGGGATAGAGTTCTGGCTGGGAGAGTTCAGCCTGGGAGTTTGGGAAGGCGAGGATCAATTTTCATCCACAGAAGCCTAGCCCCCTCTTTATCATGTCCCTCTTCCTCTTCTCCTCTTCTCCATAGGAAGTTGGTGTTTGCCCCTCCAATTCCAAAAGAAGACTGCTTATATAAGAGGTGGTACTCTAACAGACGACCAGTTCTCTTCTCCACGCAGAACATCTCTGTACCATTAAAAGAAGTCTCTACTTACAGTAGCCTCTGTTGACAGTATAATGACTTTTATCAAAAGAAAAAAATATTCTATTCAACTCCCTCTCTGTATTATTTTTCTTCTCATTATCCTATTCCTCCTTCTCCTTGCCCTCCTCCTCATTCCTTCTTCTTTCTTCTGCAAGCCATAAGCTGGCCAAGACCACCCACTAGTATTTGCTTTGTTCTTTTTCAGGCCCTCAAAGATTGTTAACAATACTAAATTCCCAGCTATTGGCGATTGTGGCTCCTGCTTGTTCACAATCCATCAGGTGGCATCATCTAACATTGCAATAGCTTCATCATAAGTACCCAAACCAAGCATTGTATTATACATTGAGTTTGTTCCAACCATACGGTTTTGAAAGACAAGTCATTTCTCAGAAGAAAGGCTAGTTTAGGAAATGTGAATTATTAAGAATCCCCACAGTATTGTAGATTTTAAAAGTTCTTTTGCTTCCTACTGTGAGCTTCTGTCAACTTACTTCTCCAGCTGGGGGATGAATTTGAAATGTGATCTTTTCTGTTCCAAACATTTCACGTCTCCTTCTCTTCAGTCTTGGGATGACCCTGTAACTCGGGGCAGGCCAGGCTGTAGCACCAGCCCAGCAGTATCATATTTCTGTTGATATATATTTTACACTGAGGTCTCAAATGCTTATGGTTCTGGCTGGAGTTGTTTTTACATTCAAATCAATCCTTCCACTCACATTTAGTAAAATTTAAATTCCAGCAGAATGGATTTGGATCTCTGCTTCTGGTTTCTCATTGCAGCCCCTTCTCTGTCTCTTGTTTGAATGCCAAAAGCTAGAGGTAGCTCAGTTTATGGACTGCCAGAAGAACAAACAAATGGGTCCTGGAAGAAGTACAGACAGAATGCTCCTTAGAAGCAAGGATGGCAAGACTTCATCTCACTTAGTACTTCGGACATGTCATCAGAAGAGACCAGTCTCTAGAGAAGGACATCATGCTTGGTAAAACAGAGGGTCAGCAGAAAAGAGGGAGACCCTCAATGGGATGGATTGACAGAGTAGCTTGCAACAGTGGGCTCACACAATGATTGTGAGGATGGCATAGGACCAGACAACGTTTCATTCTGTTATTACAGAAGGTTGCTATGAGTCGGAGCTAACTCGAAGGCTCCTAACAACTCTTGGGTAAAGACTTCATTGGCTTGAGTTTCTGGTTCCCTGTGGTGGTTTCGACCCTCTTGGGAAACTCCACCAGCAACACATGTTATCATATTTCCCAAAGACTGAGAAAAGATGCTTCCACCAGGAGACATTTGAAAAGTGGGAAGCTTAGGAAACATGACATGTGAGACAATTAGATCAGATTTCTTTTTTCGAAGATTTGAGATTATTCCTTTTAGTGTTTATGAAAGTCAGGATGACCAACAGCTCAGCGTAAGAAAGCTAAGTCTGAAAAATCGGAGCAAGATGGAAACCAGGCAGGAAGCTGAGCTTTGCAAGGTTGGAAACACTAAAGTCTCTTTCAAAGCTTTGAGAAGCTAATGTCAGGCGTCATGCAAGGAAAGAAGAAAACTAGTGTATTAACCTCCCTCGTTAAGGACCTGCTATGTGCAGCCTGGACTATATGAAGAAGAATAGGGCATCAGGATTGGAGGAAAACTCATTAACAACCCGCGTTATGCAGATGACACAACCTTGCTTGCTGAAACTGAAGAGGACTTGAAGCACTTACTGATGAAGATCAAAGACCACAGCCTTCAATATGGATTAACCTCAACATAAAGGAAACAAAAATCCTCACAACTGGACCAATAAGTAACATCATGATAAATGGAGAAAAGACTGAAGTTGTCAACGATTTCTTTTTGCTTGGATCCACTATCAACATCCATAGAAGCAGGAGTCAAGAAATCAAAAGATGCATTGGACTGGGCAAATCTGCTGCAAAAGACCTCTTTAAAGTGTTGAAAAGCAAAGATGTCACCTTGAAGACTAAGGTGCGCCTGACCCAAGCCATAGTATTTTCAATCGCATCATATGCATGCGAAAGCTGGGCAATGAATAAAGAAGACTGAAGAATTGATGCCTTTGAGTTGTGGTGTTGGCCAAGAATATTGAACATACCATGGAGTGTCAAAAGAACGAACAAATCTGTCTTGGAAGAAGTACAACCAGAATGTTCCTTAGAAGCAAGGACGGTGAGACTACATCATACATACTTTGGACGTGTTGTCAGGAGGGATCAGCCCCTGGAGAAGGACATCATACTTGGTAAAGTACAGGGTCAGCAAGAAAGAGGAAGACCCTCAACAAGATGGATTGACACAATGGCTACAACAATGGGCTCAAGCATAGCAATGATTGTGAGGATGGTGCAGGACCAAGCAGTGTTTTGTTCTGTAGTACATAGGGTTGCTATGAGTCAGAACCGACTCAACAGCACCTAACAACATGTGCCAAACACTGTTCCATGCCGAGGGCTCAGCAGTGAATGAGCAGATGAGGTTGCTGCTCTTATGGATTTTGCATTCTAATAAGGGGAGATTGAGAAAGAAGAAGGAAGGGAGGGAGGGAGAGAAGGAAAGGCAAAAGGGAAGGAAAAGAAGGAGAGAAAAAGGAAGAAGGGAAGGAAAAGGAAGAGAAGGGAATGGAAGGAAGAAAAATGGCTGGTATCCAGCATTAATCAAAAAACCTATTGTCGTTGAGTGCGTTCTGACTCATGACGACCCCATGTGTTACAGAGTAGAATTTCCCCATAGGATTCTTGGCTGTAATCTTTATGGAAGCAGATCATCACCAGGCCTTTCTTCCAAAGCACCACTGGGTAAGTTCGAACCAGAATGCAAACGATTTGTGCCCCTTAGGGACCTTCTTATCTAGCATTACCAAAAAAACCAAACCCATTGCCATTGAGTCGACACCAACTCATAGTGACCCTATAGGATAGAGTAGAACTGCCTCATACGGTTTCCAAGGAGCTCCTGGTGGCATCAAACTGCCAACCTTTTGGTTAGCAGCCATAGCTCTTAACCACTATGCCACCAGCATTAGCCAGTAATAAAAACCAAGCAGAGAATTAAAATAAGGTGATGGGATAACAAGCAGCTGAGGGCTATTTTATTTTACATGTTTAGGGAAGACTTCTACACGAAGGTGAGGTATGAGTGACAAGAAGGAGATAGCCATGCCAAGTCCATGTCTTCTGGACACATACACACAATCTCAAGCTATCTTGTGATATGCAAGCTGTCACCACTTTGCAGACGAAGAGACAAGGGTGCAGAAAGTTTAAAATAACTTACTCATGGTTATTCAGCTAGTAAAGAACAAAATCAAACCAGTTGCTCCTTCTACTCTTTAAAGCTAGCTCTGATTCTGCAATAGACATGAAGAAGCAGAAACAATTCTCAGGATATTTGAGAGTTTTCTGCCTGGACTTATCCCCGATATTTCTCATGCAGTAGCAGTAGGTGGGTATAGGTAAATTGAACACTGGTTTTCTGAAATAAGCTCTTTCAGGGACTGCAGGGCCATGAGTTTCTCTTATACATGGCCTTTCTGAACCTAGGTTTGTAATTCTGCTAAAATGATTTGCTAGGTCACAATCTTGCAAAAAGAATTGGTTAGTTTAATATGCAAATAAGGTATGCAAAACTCCAGCAGAGATTGGTCAGTTACTATGCAAACTAGGTGGGTGTGGCCTACCGAGGGAATTGGTCAGTTCTGCCATCCTGCTAGGCTTAAGAGAGCCAATCCTACAGAGGCTGAAGGGGGAACCCACTACCATTAAGAGGAAGAGCTGGGAACAGAGCATGTTCTTTGGACCTGGGGTCCCTGCGCTGAGAACCTTCTACACCCAGGAGACAGAGAGCTGTGACACTGGAGACAGATGGCACAACACAGAGTGGTGAGAACGAGGAAACCAGTGCAAGATGGCTTCAGTGGGATCGCCAATCCACAGACCAAGAGAGTTGAGTGCCTTCAGGCAAGAGGCTTTCTGGTGGAGTGGGGTGCTCTGGACACTTATCGGCAGAGCTAAAGAGCTATAACACTTGCCTGAGCAGGGCAGTAGGCCCAAGCAGAAGGGCCAGGTGGCAGTAGGAGCTGAGGGCTGTCTTGATTGTCTCCTGAGTTGTTCGTATTACTTTCAAGTTGATCCTGATCCTGAATTGTAACCTGTTACTTCCCTAATAAACCCCGTAACAGTGAGTATGGTCTGTGAGTTCTGTGTTGCCATTGCAACGAATTATTGAACCTAGCAGAGAAGGAGAGAGTGCCATGGGAGGGAGAGCTGATGTCAGAATTGGTAAAAAAAAAAAAAAAAAAGCTAGAGAGTAGAGCTATGTCAGACATCCACCTCACAGGAATCAGCTGATGGTGATTATCTCCCCCTCACACCCACCCCATGAAGTTAGAGGACTTCAGATGCAAGCAGATGACAGGGACAGAGGCCTAGAGCCGTTGATATGCAGAGGCATAGGCTGGCACTGCACAACTCTAGGGGTGTTATTCACATAGCCACAGTGGGATGGCTCCCCCTGGAGTTGTGGCAGACTCTGAGGTGCCCCCTAACCCGTGTGATGTGCCGCATAATTAGAGTCTCAGGTGTAGGTTGAGTCTGAAAAGATCAAGTAACACTAAAAAAAAAAAAAAAAAAAAAGGTAATGAACTCCATCAGTTCCCAAGACTAACGTCCCAGGACCACTTCCAGGCACTGGATAAGCTCACCTTGTTTGGTGCCTATTAAATGAAGGGAGAGTTGGATACAGTCTTCTTCTCCTTCTATAATTCCCCAGTGCACCTCCCTGTAGCATCCTGTTTTAAAATGTTTGGTTCTGGTGGGTATGACAAAACTATTGGCAACACTTTGTTCTAAAATGATTCTTTTAAAAAATAAACTATAAGTGGATGAAAACATTATGCTAGGTAAAATGAGTCAGTCATAAAGGAACAAATATTGTATGATCCCACTTATATGAAATATCTAGAATAGGCAAATGCATAGAGACCAAAGTTCATGAGTGGTTTCCAGAGGTGAGAGGGAGAGGAAAAGGGAGAGTCACTGCTTAGGAGGCACTGAGTTTCTGTTAATGGTAGTAAAATAATTTGGAAAAGGATAGTGGTGATGGTCATACAACACGATGAATGTAATCAGTGTCACTGAATTGTATGTGTAAAAAATGTTGACTTAGCAGATGTTTTGTTATATATGTTTTTACCACACTAAATAAGTAAAGAAATGCTTCTGAGGAAAAACAAAAAGGTAAAATTTCCCAAGAGCCTTGAGGAAATGAAAGCCACTACTCTTAGTGATGTAAATCCACTGTTTATGCAAATTGGTTTGCACATTATTAAGTAGCTTCAACAGTCAGTGATTGCACAACCATCAGTAGTTGATATGGTAGCAAAAGTTAGTGTTATTCTAATCTAGTTGGTGATTAATTGTCTGGAGCTGCCTCTGAGTACAAGAAGCCATGTTCTTTGTGTGGACTTTTTCTTTTTTGCACCATATTATGGGCAGGAATAGGTTGAGTAGACTGTGTGGAAATCACGGTAGGAAATTAGGGCACGGGCACAACATGCGGTCTGAGCAACCATGAGTCAGGAATCGGAGAAACCTTAAAAATTAGAAGTGCTCCAGTTCCTCCTTTCCGACCAACCCTTACTGAGGATTGGGATAGGGTTTGGGATGGGGGAGAGGAACTGAATGGTCACTGTGTGCTGGACAGAAATGTGATGATTTTACATATGTGATCTTCTTCAGCAAGATACACATCATTGTGCCCATTTTACAGATGAAGAAATAAAGGCTCATGAAAGTGACAGTGACATGTTCAAGGTCATAGAGTTGGTAGCTGAGTCAGGAACCTAGGCTCTCAGTCTCAAGGTGTGAAGAGCTGGCAATATTTATCTGAGTGGACATTGGGAGAAGAAATCTGTTTCACTGGAGGAAAGAGTGGTCTCAAGGATAGAGGAAGGAATAGAACAGATGTCAGCAGTGAATTTAGGTTCAGGTCATCCAGAACAAGAGACAAAACAAGGGGAGAAAGCAGGTGGCAGAGACAAATGCTTCAGTAGAATGTAAGCCCTAGGAGGGTGGGGACTTTTGTCTGTTTTGTTTACTGCTGTATCTCCAGCTCCTAGTATAATTCTGGACACACGGCAGGTACTCAATAAAATTTTGTTGAATGATTGTTGAGTGAATTTCTGCAACAACACTTGAAGGAAGAACACAGTGAGAGTTTAATCAATTGGACTGAGGGTCTCAGTAAAAACAGAAACTACACATGAATATCAACAACTATAAAGGGTCTAATATTTTATCCTATTTTCAAGCTAAAAGTTAGCCTGCCACAGTTTCATGGCTGCTGGCAGAAGACAGGAGATTCCTGGGTCAGAGACAAAGGACTTTGTGACTCATAATAACCGCAATAGCCAGAGTATCAGCATCTTTCCCCCACTGGTTCCCTGAGCCCCAATTCCCACAAAATGATGTAAAGAGGACCAAATGATACAAAAAGGTGGGGCGGGGGGAGTGGTGACACCAGCACACTCAGTTGATTGCATCTCAGGAAAGGAACCCTGAACTTAGGAAACATCAATCTTTTATGGTGGGCAGTAAGCTTGTCTGCTCTTTGCTCTAGAGCAAGATGCTGTCTTTATCTTCCAAGGCTATTTCCTATACAAACATCCTTGAAAAGATAGCCCAGATCAAAGGCAGTCAGTCTGCTTGCAACACATGCAGAAATGTGAAAGTCCCGTGGAAAATTCTCTCCCAACAATGAACTACTTTTACTTTCCCTAGCCATGGGATCACCTCTGTATGGTAATGACACTGAGAAAACCTACACGCAGACAAAGTTAAGGGCAAATAGTAAAAGAGCTTCAAGGCAGACACCTTCGAAGCCTGGGGAGGAATTTGAGAAGGTATTGAGTTTTGATACTGTAACGGTTCAGCAATCAAATTCATATGGAACAAAAAGAAGTCAAACAGGAGGGACTTATAGTGAAACCTAGCCTGAGTTCCCCCAAAGCTTGCATGAAATTAGTCTACTTGGGAATATAATCCCAAGAAGCAAGAGTGAGGGACAGGGGGAATAAAACAGGAAAGAAGGAAAAGCTGGCCCAATGAAGTATTATCAAGTTGGCCATCTTTGTGGGCAGCAGTGCTCAATCCCATGGAACCTTCTGAGGGCCAAATGAAATACATCCCAGAAACATCCTCTCAGAGATGAAAGATGAAGCATTTATCCATTGGCTTCTGTCTCCACTGGTCATGATAGTGAACTTGTCTTGAACATCCAGCTTGCACATAGGTAAGTTCCAAGCACTTCCCTAGGGTCGTCCATGCCCAGGGAAGGAAGTGATGGGTACATAGGACCAGCCTGAAAGGCACTATCACGCTGCACCTGTACAAAGCTGGTCAAAACTTGTCATCAAGAGGCTGGCAGATTTCCTCAAGCAATGGTTCCTTATCAAGGGCCTAACAGGAGCTCAACATCAGTCTCCTCTTTATTCTTATTGATCTGTGACAATTCTTAATACACTAATGATATTAATAACTTGCCATATATACTGTAGATATTTTCCACCATTTTATTTTGTGTAAGTTTTGTTTATGATGGCTTTTGTATGTTTAGCGTATCTGGTTTTTATTTTTAGTGAAATCTATCAATATTTTCCTTTACATTTTTTCCTTTTTGCCATGCTTATAGAGCCTTTCTCAGTCTAAGGTTATATAAATGTTCACCACTATTCTCTAGCCTACTGATGACTTCTCTCTTCTTTCTCTCTCTCTTTTTAAACATTTAAATGTTTAAAATATCTGATGTGAGGTATGAATCTAACTCTGGGTTCTTCCCCCCCTCCCCCAAATGATTAATCAGTACTTCCAACACCATATACTGTATCATCTGATCTTTAACAGGTGGCTTCTTACTTCAAGCCAAGGAGAGTCCCCTCCCAAAGGCCCTCTCTGGCTGTGGAACATGCTCAGCTCACCTCCAGAGTGGGTCAGAGGTATTAGGGTGTAGACACCCTGCCAGTAGTCTCAGCTAATGATAAATGAGAGTTGATAGATAAACACCTCAGCTATCTCCCCGTCTGGTGGTATTGGGCCAACCCTGAGGCATGTTCCACATTGTCTCCCAGAGGTCCCCAGCATGACTGAGCCCCAGTTGCTCACAGTGGTGACCTGATGGTTAACACACACCGCAGGGGCTTCTTCCCCTTCCCTGTCTCGCTTCCTCACTCTCCTACTGGTGTTTTCTGGAACCACTCCCAAATAAACTATATTCTCAAATAAATATACTCAAATTTTAGTCTCAGAGTCAGCTTTGGGGAAAACTGGAACTAAGACATTTGGTACTGGAGGTGATCCTAGGAAGCAGACACTCACAATAGGATTCTGGAATTGGATTTCTCACTGGCCAGGTGGCAACAAGAATTCTAGTTCTGGTGGCAAGAGGAGTCAAGAGAACCCTTGCTAAGCTGCAGCCTCACAGTTGCTATTCCTCATCTCTGGCGTTTTGGGGTGGAGAATAGGTGGAAGGTTGGCCCTGGCTTAAGCAATAGCTCTGGCACTTGAAAAATATGGAGATGATGGTAATTATAAAGATTATGGCAATGACTGGCTGTTCTTAACAGCCACAGAAGCCACAAAGAAAGAAAAGAACAGCCTCAGATCAGCCAATTAGCGACTCAAGGCACAGTATAAAAACAAGAATGTTTCCATGAAGCATTCGAAAAGACCCTTGTTCCAGCGGCTGGAGGGCATACTGTACTGAAAACTCCAGCTCAAGGGCACAGCCCATATCACTTAATCATCCATATTTGTGCATTTGAAGCTTCCTACTGTGAACACATTGCTTCCTGCCTGGGATGTTTTCTGGCCTTAGGAGCAAGCTCAACCCCGGTTCGGTACAGGACAGATGAGCTAGGGAGTTGAAGCCCCTGGGAACAACTGGAAGTGGGAGATGGTATCCCTGCTTCCTTGCCCCCCGCCCCGGTGAAACATCTCTAAGGCATGGTCCCCATGTCTCCCAGGGGTCCCCAACAGGATTGAGCCCTGGTTGCCCACAACATTTTCCAAGGAGCAGCTGGTGTATTCCAACTGCCGACCTTTTGGTCAGCAGCCTGAGCTCTTAACCACTGCGCCACCAGGGCTCCAACATTAACCATAGCTCAGATTATTCACTCTCCCAGAAATTATGGATGGCTCAGGAACTTCTAGAATAACTATTTTTGCCTAAGTCTTTAACTGGTGGGGTCAAAATGGTCCATGTCAAAATGGAGGCTGGGAGAGAATTCATTCTGAGAGAAGGATTCAAAATCTGAAAGTAGTTTGCCCCATTTGAAACCTTTGCGAGAGCCGGAGCTAGGTCATAGAGAAACTGAGACCCGCTGAACTTAGAAAAGTCTGCCCACGGCTGAGGTGACTGGGAAGCGGCCACAGGTTCGCCAGCCAACAGACAGGTCTCTAGCTTGGGGTGGAGGCTGCCACTAACTGGGGAGGTGTTAGAAACGAATGGGAACATGGAACACCAGGGCCTGGACAAAGGATGAAGGCGTACCTTGAAAACCCATCTTTTGAACCTGGTGGACATCTTGACAGGTAAGAGATGTTTACACTGTAAGAGCTGTAACTTCCCACAGGGAGAGAAGGCAGGCTGAGAGCCACCCTGTGTCTATTAGATGCATCTGATTTTTTTTCCTGTCAATGAGGAGTTAAAACTGCAAAGAGAAGGAAGAACCCTGTTGTTGCAGAAGCAGGCTGTGGAAGAACTGAGACCGTGTGCTGGCAGATGAGGGCTGGTCTGAGCCATTTGCTCGGTGATTTAGTAGGGCCCGCTCAAACACATCGTAATATTGTTCCTCTGGAGACATGCACGTTCATTGTACAAACCTTGGGAGATTTTACTGTAAGTGTGTGTGTGTTTGAATGAGCACAACACATTTGATTTTTTTTAACATGTTTTTTCCTCACAGGGAGGAACGGATTAATGAGGAACTGATTTGTTTCTAAAATGGTTCTTTACATTTCCAAACTCACCATGTTAACTGCTGGAACTTTCTGAGCATTTTCATTTGAAGGAAGAGATGATTTAAGATATCTAAATTCAACATTATAAACCTACACTGACTGGATTTCTTTGCACCAGATAAAGGCCTGTAAACATGCGCAGTGGTTTGTGTATAAAATGCACGAGCGTTTGTTTTATCAGGTCTGTAAGGGAATGTGAATGAGGGTGTTCAGTACAGTGTTGTTTAATGTGGACAGGAGTTGGAGGCCATCTAGGAGTCCCTCCCTAGTGGAATTGATAGGTGAAACGTGGATACTGTGGAGTACTCTAGACCAGTTAAAATCAAGAGTAAGATGTTCATAGAAATACCATACAATCCAGCAATCCCACTCCTAGGAATATATCCTAGAGAAATAAGAGCCATCAAATGAATAGACATATGCATACCCATGTTCTCTGCAGCACTGTTCACAATAGCAAAAAGATAGAAACAACCTAGATGTCCATCAACAGATGAATGGATAAACTATGGTACATACACACAACGGAGTATTTTGCAAAGATAAAGAACAATGATGACTCCGTGAAGCATCTCATAACATGGATGAAACCGGAGGACATTATGCTGAGTGAAATAAGTCAATCATAAAAGGACAAATATTGTATGAGACCTCTACTGTAAAAATTAATGAAAAAGTTTCCACACAAAAGGAAACAACGTTTGTTGGTTACAAGGGATGGGGGTGCGGAACGAAATAGACAATAGATACGTGGTAACTTTGGTGAAAGATAAGACAGTACGAAGCCAGTACAACCTGTACAAGGAAAGGTCATGATAGCTCCAAAGACACTTTCAAACTCCCTGAGGGGCTGAATTGCTGGGCAGAGGGCTGTGGGGACTATGGTCTCAGGGAACATCTAGCTCAATTGGCGTAACAGAGTTTATAAAGAAAATGTTCTACAGTCTACCTTGGTGAGTAGTGTCTGGGGTCTTAAAAGCCTGTGAGCAGCCATCTAAGATACTCCACTGGTCTCACCCTGTC